>NW_027206268.1:2193514-2416014 GCF_024711535.1 Dipodomys merriami | reverse complement strand
ACACACACACACACACACACACACACCTTCCCGTAACACAACACCACACACACACACACACACACACACACACACACACACACACACACACACACACACACACACACACACACACACACACACACACACACACACACACACACACACACCCCCCTCCCCGTAACACCACACCGGACCTGCCATGGCCTTGCAGCGGTGTGGTATCTTGTTTGGCTTCCCCTGTATCTCATCCTCCTCCTCAGCTCCTACCAATCCTCTTATCTCTCTCCAGTTGGTCCAACTGGTGGTTACTGGTGTCAGGATGCTCCCCCCCCCCCCCCAAATAGCCAGTCTTGCAGAAAGAAGACGATCCATCAGACTTTCCTCCCCAGTCGGCTCTCTCTGTCCCTGGGTGTCAGGTGCAGTTACAGCGCGCGCGCGCTAGGTGACGGGCTACTCACCTCGGTGTATGCCCAGCCTCACAAAGCCGATGGATCGTCAGGTTGAGTCTTCAGAGGGTCATGAAGAACAAGGTGTCTCCAATCTACCTGCAGCCCTTGAGGGAAATGGAGACCCGGGGGCTGTAAAGAGGGTGTTTTAGATCTGCAGGGCTCGGAACTGGTGGGGAGGGAGCATTTTGTGCTCTGGTTCTTTTTCATCACGTGTTGTCAATAAACTGGGGTCCTGTTCACCCCTACTTAGGAACAGCTAAGCAGTTAGATCTGAGCTAGGCCTGTGCTGGAGTTCACCACATCAGACTGATGGATGGGGTGGCCGGCTGTGGAGACGGTGGTTTCTGTTAGATTGCCTCTGTCTGGTTGGCTGTCGTAGTTCTCTGGGTTTAGTGAGTCTTCATGAATATCATTGCGATGGTAGTCATTTGCCAGGGATTTATAGCTAACGGGAGCTCAAAAGTCACCGCTTCTTAATTCTCAACTACATTCTCGGCAGTACTTTTCCGGTTTAGTTGTGTGTGGGTCATGTGAACTCAGTCAGGGCTTTTTGCACCCAAGGCTACCACTTGAGTCACGTTTTTGGATTTTATTTTTGGCTGGTTTGTTGGAAATGAAGAGGCTTTTGGATTTGTCTGCCCACAGCGGCTTCAAATCTGGATCCTCCTATCTCAGCCTTCTGAATAGCCAGGCTTACAAGTGTGAGCTGCTGTGTTTGGCTTTTCCTTTTGTTTTTGTTTTGTTGGTCATGGGGCTTGAACTCAGGGCCTGAGCTTTTTTTTTTTTTTTTTTTTTTTGCTCCAGGCTAGCACTGTACCACTTGAGCCACAGCACCACTTCCAGTTTTCTTATTGGTTTCATTGGAGATGAGAAGTCTCATGGACTTTTCCTGCCTGGGCTGGCTTTGAACCTCGATCCTCAGATCTCAGCCTCCTGAGGAGCTAGGGTTATATAGTGGTGAGCCACCAGTGTTTGGCTTCCTTTTGTTTTTGTTTTATTTAAGGGGTGGGGGAAGGAACCAAGGCTCAGAAGTCTGAGTCAGCACCGGCCCCTGAGCTCAGGTGGGGTGAGACACCCACACACCCCAACCTCCATCAAAATCTTTGGGCTTTCAACCAGCGTGTGATAGAACAGTCCTTCACTTTTCCACGTGCCTCCACTGATCATCCTCTCTTTCTCTCTCTCTCTCTCTCTCTCTCCAGGTGCTCTAGGGCCAGGTGTAAGCTCATCCTTATAGGTAGTCGTATATGAGCAGCGGAAGCATGAGGACGTTAGAAGACCCCTCGGGGACCGTCCTGCACCGGCTCATCCAGGAGCAGCTGCGTTACGGCAACCTGACTGAGACCCGCACGCTGCTGGCCATTCAGCAGCAGGCCCTGAGGGGTGGGGCTGGAGCTGGCAGCTCGGGGAGCCCCCAGGCCTCCCTAGAAGTCATGGCGCCCGAGGACAACCAGGGCCTTCAGCAGGCCACCAGGCAGGAGCCCCAAGGCCAAGAGCATCAGGGTACCGAGCCCCACCTGGCAGAGAATAATCTCTATGGGCTGTGCCCACAGCCCAGCAAAGGCGAGGAGCTGCCTACCTATGAAGAGGCCAAAGCCCACTCTCAGTACTACGCGGCCCAGCAGGCTGGGCCCCGGCTGCATGCCGGGGATCGGGATCCTCGGGGTGTTCCCGGTGGGAGCCGGAGACAAGACGAGGCCCTGCGGGACCTGAGACACGGACACGTGCGCTCCCTGAGTGAAAGGCTCCTGCAGCTGTCTCTGGAGAGGAATGGTGCCCGGGCTCCCAGCCACATGAGTTCCTCCCACAGCTTCCCACAGCTGGCCCGCAGCCAACAGGGCCCAGCACTCCGGGGTCCCCCTGCGGAAGGGCCAGAACCCCGTGGGCCCCCACCTCAATACCCACACGTTGTGGTCGCCCAGGAAACCACCGCCCTCACCGACCCCAGATACCGAGCTCGAGGGAGTCCGCATTTCCAGCATGCAGAAGTCAGGTAAGGGGATTTGATCTTTTTCTTTTTGTCAGGCCGTGGGGCTTGACCTCTGGGCCTGGGCGCTGTCCCTCAGCTCTTCAGCTCAAGGCGAGTGCTCTTCTGCTTGAGCCATAGCACCACTTCCGGTTTTCTGAGTGGTTCATTGGAGATCAGAGTCTCAGGGACTTTCCTGCCCCGGCTGGCTTTGAACCGTGATCCTCAGATCTCAGCCTCCTGAGTAGCTAGGATGTCAGGCGTGAGCCACGGGACTTGATCTTTCAAGCTCTTGGCTTCCTTCCAATGTAATGTCCTAGGGTGGGGGGAGGGGAGCAGCAGAGCCTAAAGGTCATACATCTAAGATCCAAGTTGGCCAGATTTCCCATCGCACTCCACCCTTCCCCTCTCTACCCCCCCATATACACACCAGCTCCAAAGGTTGCCACATCAACTCCTCCTTTCCTGGGAAAGGTACACAGATAGCTGGAAGATAGAGGGACTCTTTTTAGCATGGTTGCTTTCACTGGGTGGTCAACCTCCACTGTCTGCTTAGCTGTGGCATTCAAGTCACGTGGATGGATACCCAGCTTGCCGTACGGTGTAATGAGACTCTTTCTGGGGAGGGGGGGGGTCTTAAGAGCGATTGCTGGGACCAGGAAGGTGGCTCAGTGGTAGAGTGCTTGCCTTGCATGCATGAGGCCCTGGGTTTGATTCCACCTAAGCAGGGCAGTGGTAGAGTGCTTGCCTTGCATGCATGAGGCCCTGGGTTTGATTCCACCTAAGCAGGGGGGAAAAAAGCCAGAAATGGCGCCGTGGCTCAGGTGGTAGAGTGCTCTCCTTGAGCTGAAAAGCTGAGGAATAGTGCCGCAGAAGGTTCTGGAATACCACCACACACACACACACACACACACACACACACACACACACACACACACACACACACACACCAACACCAACACCACCACTATCAGAGGCACCCAAGGATGGGCAAGCCTCCTTCCTCTGGCAGTTCAAGGTCGCAGTCTGGGTCTTGGCGTGCCTGCTGGGGCGTCATTTAGTCACTTACTTTCCCACCGTTTGGCCTTCTTCCCCTTGCTCTCCAGAAACAGAGTGATGAGAAATAAGTGACGTGATCTCACCGGCATGGAGGCTTGGGGTGGGGGAAAGGGGGTGTCACCTTCCCTGGGTTTTCTCCAGACACCCCCACCCCCTTATCACCCCTCTCAGCACTGGTCGAGAAGCGTTTCGGAAGCTGAGTCGCGGCTTCTTCTTTTGGACCAAGCCTGGAGTAGCAACCCTGTCAGGAAAAGATAATACGGAGTCCAGGAAGTAGACTGTAGGGTGGAACAAAAAGGGTGGGGGGGGGAAGGGTAGAACAAGGGAAAGCAAGTGTGAAAGGGAAGGAGAGGTTATTCTTCCTTGGAGCTAAGTCATACCCCCACCCCCACCCCAAGAATGCCACTTGGATCTGTGTCTGGCCTCACCGCAAGTTTCTGAAGCCACCTGGAAAATGGCCATGGCTTTTCAGGGAAGAGAGAGTTTGGACAAGCCCTGTTCTGCAACTACTCTCGGTACCAGGAATAAAATAAAACGGAGAGGAAGAGTCCCAACAAATAGGTGTAGAGGTGGACCTGGCATGATCAGGAGAGCCTTCCTGAAACCTTGCCGGGCTTAATACTTGTAGCTGGAGACCCTGACTTAGGAGAAGGAAGGCGACATGGGGCAGAGGTGTTGGTACAGAGACAGACATTTTGTCTCAGTGGTGGAACCTTAACTGGAGTCTTCGAAACATAGTTTGGGGATTGAGGCTGGAGGGAGGGGTTGGGGGTCACAGAACCTGAAATAAGAAGGAAAGAGAAAACCTAAGCGCTTGCAGACCTGGAACTGGTGGTTTGTAACAGTCACAGTGCGGCTGTTGGGGGCCTGGTAACAAATGGCCCCATGTTCCACAAGACAGTGTGTGGTCAGTCACGTTCCATGGGGCTGTCGGATCCCCAAAGCACTTCCCATTGGTAAGGAGGGTCATGGGTACATTTGTTTACTTATCTTGTCAGTCGTGGGGCTTGAACCCTGGGCCTGGGCGCTGTCCCTCAGCTCTTCAGCTCAAGGTGGGTGTTCTACCACTTGAGCCACAGCGCCACTTCTGGTTTTCTGAGTGGTT
Organism: Dipodomys merriami; assembly: GCF_024711535.1. Taxonomy (NCBI): domain Eukaryota; kingdom Metazoa; phylum Chordata; class Mammalia; order Rodentia; family Heteromyidae; genus Dipodomys; species Dipodomys merriami. Next base: position 2,411,453 of record NW_027206268.1, on the reverse strand, counting down.
CATTGGAGATAAAAGTGTCACAGCTTTTCTTGCCCGGGCTGGCTTTGAACTGTGATCCTCAGATCTCAGTGCTCCTGAATAGCTAGGATGGCAGGCCTGAGCCATCTGTGGTTTCTCTGAGCCATTCCTCTTCTGTTCCAGGATCTTGCAGGCCCACGTGCCTCCCGTGTTCCTTCAGCAGCAGCAGTACCAGTACCTGCAGCAGCCCCACGAGCCTCCCCCACCCCCACACCCAGCCACTCTTAACCATGGCCCCTTGGGCTTCCTTAGTCCACCCGCCGCAGAAGGGTCCGCCGGTGCTCAGGCCGCCTCGGCCACCCCGGGCAGTGCCCACCTGGCCCAGATGGAGGCTCTTCTGAGGGAAAACGCCAGGCTGCAGCGGGACAATGAGAGGCTGCAGAGGGAGCTGGAGAGTTCTGCGGAGAAAGCAGGCCGCATTGAGAAGGTAAAACCTTGTAAAGCGGGGATTGCCTTTGGCTGGGAGGGTGGCTCAGTGGTAGAGCGCTTGCCTCGCACGTATGAGGCTCTGGGTTCGATTCCTTGGGACCACCTAAGCAGAAAAAGCCGGAAGTGGCGCTGTGGCTCAAGAGGTAGAGTGCTGGCCTTGAGCTGAAGAGCTGAGGGACAGCACCCGGGCCCAGAGTTCAAGACCCACGACTGACCCAAAATAAAAGGGGGGGGCAGCCTTGGGGGTGATGGGCAGTGCACGGGGCGGAGTGGGGAATAAGAGGGTGGCAGAGAAGCCGGAAAGCCTATATATCTGGCTGGATTTTGTACCATCCTTCTTGCCTGCCCCCCACCCCCTCCCCAGTCTGCTTTATCCCTCCTCCCAAGTTGATTCTAGACAACTGGCGAACAGCTGAGAGACCTCCAGGCCAGCAGCAGGAGCAGTTGCTGTTTAGTGGCAGTTAGAAAGAGCTCATTCACCAGCTAGCACCTTCACCCTGCAAAGGCCCCCTCCTCCCAGAGACACCTCCCACAGAGAGCCCTTTGTGTCCCCCCACACAACAGCCAGTCTGTTCCTAGGCCAACTCTGGCCAGAGAGAAAGCTCCTCCCTTTTTTGAGGAGGGCGGGTATTGAGGAGGGAATGACTTGTTGGCATGCCAAGCCAGCTAGAAGCACGTGCGGGACCTGTGGCTGCCAAGCGGGAGGGGGAGCTGTAGATCTCTCTGTAGAGGACTATGTCTTGGGGGGATGTGTGTGTGTGTGGAGCGAATGCTCCTGGCCGGGCATTAGTAGATGCTTTATACACACACCCTTCCCATGATTGGCCTCAGGTGTTCAACCTAGATGCCACCGCCTGGAACGTGCCCGACTCCTGGTCCTTTGTACCTCTTGATTTCTCACTAGCTGCCAGCTAGAAGTAGTAGCATGCCTCTTTCTGGACACAGGAAATAGGAAATCTCTGGCTAGTCTCCCTAGAGCAGCCATTTGGAGGGTTCCTGTCTTTAAATTCAGTAAGGGTCCAGTCCTGTTTGAGCCACAGCACCACTTCTAGTTTTCTGGTGGTTCATGGAAGATCAGAGTCTCACAGGGCTGGCTCTGAACCACGATCCTCAGATCTCAGCCTCCTGAGTGGCTAGGATGACAGGCGTGAGCCACCTGGCACCCGGCTTTTTGTTTCTTTTTCATCCTCTTTCTTCTGCTGAGAAGTGGCAGCCCTGCCTAGAATCCTTCCCTTTCTCCAACTTGTTTCTCTGCCCCTTGCAGCTCGAGAACGAAATCCAGCGGCTGTCTGAGGCTCATGAGAGCCTGACCCGGGCCTCTTCCAAACGCGAAGCCCTGGAGAAAACCATGCGGAATAAGATGGACAGTGAAATGAGAAGGCTTCAGGACTTCAACCGCGATCTGAGAGGTGAGAGCCGCATGTGCGGGTCCGGGGAGCCTGGGGAATCATCTGGAGAGGTTTGGAGTCTCCAGGCTAGAGGAGATTCAGAACGTAAGCCACATACTGATCCAGAGGCCAGAATGTGCTGGTCTCCTCTGTGTTTTGTGAGATCGACTCCCCAAGCCCGGCTCAAAACGTGCTAAGCTCACAGACAGCGCCCCCCCCCCTTTACTAATAAAACATCTTTTCCTTCTTCATTTGGAAATAGAGAGGTTAGAATCTGCAAACCGCCATTTGGCGAGCAAGACTCAAGAAGCCCAAGCCGGCAGTCAGGACATGGTGGCCAAGCTGCTTGCTCAAAGTGAGTAGAAAGAAGTCCAGCAGTGGGCGGAAATGGGACCACTGTGACCCCTCTGGATGGGGAGATCTGCCCCCCCTCTCCTTGCAAAGGGGGTACAGGTTTACACTAAATGGTTACAGTCTAAAGGAAAGGGTTGGGGACGCTCTCCTGTCAAGACTGGAGTACTGGCATCGGTGAAGACTAGTGTATTCACTAGTCTTTTTTGTTGTTGGTTGAGGAGCTTGAACTCGGGGCCTGGATGCTATTCCTCAGCTCTTCAGGTCATGGTGAGCACTCTACCACCTGAGCCACAGTGCCACTTCCGGTTTTCTGGTGGTTCATTGGAGATAAGAGTCTCACGGACTTGCCTTGCCCGGGCTGGCGTTGAACCGTGATCCTCAGATCTCAGCCTCCTGAATAGCTAGGATGACGGGCGTGAGCCACCGGCTTCTTGTTCTTGAAGCCAAACCGGGCATTGGGCTGGTGGGAGCAGACCCTAGCAGTGGCCTGGAGAGAGCAGGAGAGAGGGATAATAAGCCGAAGGCAGGAGCTGGCTTCTCTCCTGCTATTGTGGGTGGGGGGTGTAATGTGTGGCCGGTGAAGGGGTATCCAGAAGTGGGAGAGCAACTTCTTCCCAAGGAGAAACTCAGTCCTGATCACAAGCTTCAGGCAAGGAATGGGAGTCAAAGCACTTCACAAGACGGGTAGATTGGGGGAGAAGTAAGTTAGTCTGTACTTGAGGGATTGGGGGTGGGCTTGAGATATCAAGTGGCTGACGGGTCTCTGGATGAGGGGTGGGAGTGAGGGAAGAAAAGAGGGTTGATGTGTTTGAGAGTCTGGAAAGAAGAGGCTGCTGGGAGGGGAAACCCGACTGGAGGAGGCCTGGCTCTGAGTCAGTTTGCAGAGCTTAGTTCAGTGAAAAAAAGGAAGTCTTGGGGGACGGGGGGGGGGGGGGGGGGCTGGTTTCTGGATGCCTGTGGAAGGGGAGCTGGGGGGGGGAGGGGAGTCGGCATTTCCGCTCCCCGGGGAGCTAGCTAGCTAGCTAGCACCAAGCTGTTCTTGGCTTCTCCTTGGAGCCATTAATCTCCAGCCACGGATGATCTGAGTGCCTGACATTCTAGGGCTGCCAGGCTGTTCTGCTCTGGGCCTGGCACACACACACACACACACACACACACACACACACACACACACACACACACACACACACACACACACACACACACACACACACACACACACACACACACACACACACACACACACACACACCACACCCCACTGCCCTCTGGCCCCTCCTGGGGCTGGAACTTGGAGGTGAGGTGGAGGATCCCCCCCCCCACGCCACCTTTCCTTCTATGAAGCATCTTGTAGCCCCCCCCCCTCCAGGAATGCGTAGTTGCTTGGAAACCCTCCCCACCCCCTTGGTGTTAGAAGTGATACAAGGCTACAGGAAGTTTCTAGAACAGAAGGCTGGGTCCACTGGCTCTACCACCCAAGGAGCTAAAGAAACCCAAGTAGCTACACTTAACTGCATAACAGCTAGCTCTGTAAGCCAGATATCTCAGGCTGATTCCTCCTCCTCTCCCTCTCCTCCTCCTCTCCCTCTCCTCTTCCTCCTCTCCTGCTCCTCTACTACTTCCACACTTCTTCTTCCTCCCTCTTCCTCCTCTTTCTCTTCTCCTCCCCCCCCTCCTCCTCCTCATCTTGCAGTCAGATAGCACTATCACAAATCCCACCCTGACCCCCTGGCTCAGGCCTACCTTCCTTGGGAAGCTGGCTCACCAGCTTTGCCCCCATTGGACAATAGATGGTTGGTTTTTTGGTGTGTGTGTGTGTGTGTTTCTTTTTTCCTTCCATTGGGCTGCAGTTGGCATTTCTCTAGAAACCTGGGCATTCAGATCTGGGTCCCCAAACCATAGAAGGAACAGGATACGGCTTGGGCCTGCAAAACGAGCCCCAGAGTCCACTTTGGGGGAACCCACCACGGTGGCCAGTGGCCTCACATCACCACAACCAAGCATAGACTGGGACCTGGGACGTCAGAGCAGAACCATGTAGTGTGGGTCCATGTGGCAGCCCCATTCACCTCCTAAACCTCTGCCCTTCCTTCTCCCCCCTCACCCCCCCCCCACATAAGATGAAGGCCAACCTGGAGGAACTGGGAGAAGGGAGTTCGGTGGTCCAGCAGGTATAGGATTAGCAAGCAGGATCGCCATCACTGACTGAGCCCCTTGCGTTCCCCCCCGCAGGCTACGAACAGCAGCAGGAGCAGGAAAAGCTGGAGCGGGAGATGGCCCTGCTGCGCAGCGCCATCGAGGACCAGCGGCGGCGGGCGGAGCTGCTGGAGCAGGCGCTGGGCAACGCTCAGGGCCGGGCTGCCCGAGCCGAGGAAGAACTGCGGAAGAAGCAGGCCTACGTGGAGAAGGTGGAGCGGCTGCAGCAGGCCCTGGGGCAGCTGCAGGCTGCCTGCGAGAAGCGGGAGCAGCTGGAGCTGCGTCTGCGCACGCGCCTGGAGCAGGAGCTCAAGGCCCTGCGAGCGCAGCAGGTGAGGCCTGGGCAGGTGGCAGAGCTGGGGGGAGATTTTGAGGATGTCCACAGAGACAAGGTGTAATGATCATTATTATTATTAAAGTGTTGTTGTTGCTGCTGCTCTTGGGGCTTGACCTCTGGGCCTGGGAGCTGTCCCTGAGCTCTTCAGCTCAAGGCGAGCGCTCTACCACTTGAGCCACAGCACCACTTTCAGTTTTCTGGTGGTATATGGGAGATCAGACTCTCATGGACTTTCCTGCCTGGGCTGGCTTTGAACTGTGATCCTTAGATCTCAGCCTCCTGAGTAGCTAGGATGATAGGCGTGAGCCACCGGTGCCAGACAAGGTATAATGATGGATCGCACTCCATTCACAGTTTGGAGAATCATTTTTTTTTTTTTTTTTTTTTTGTCGGTCGTGGGGCTTGAACTCTGGGCCTGGACGCTGTCCCTCAGCTCTTCAGCTCAAGGCGAGCGCTCTACCACTTGAGCTACAGCGCCACTTCCGGTTTTCTGGTGGTTTATTGGAGATAGGAGTCTCACAGTCTCTCCTGCCCGGGCTGGCTTTGAACCGCGATCCTCAGATCTCAGCCTCCTGAGTAGCTAGGATTACAGGCGTGAGCCACCGGCGCCCAGCTTGGAGAATCATTTTTGTGGTCCCCTGTGTGTGTTTGTGTCTGCCCACAGGATTCAAAGGAAGGCTGTTAGGATCCATGCTGTCCACTCTTGCTGTGTGTGTGTGTGTGTGTGTGTGTGTGTGTGTGTGTGTGTGTGTGTGTGTTCTGAACATGGTGTATAAGTGAGCGTCGTTATGTGAGATCAAAGACCAGTGGGCCACCCTTGTATTTTTTGGTCGGTGGTGGGGCTTGAATTCTGAGCCTGGGCGTTGTCCATCAGCTCTTCAGCTCAAGGCGAGTGCTTTACCACTTGAGCCACAGCGCCAAACCACTAAGTGGTTTATTGGAGAGAAGAGTCTCACAGACTTTCCTGCCCAGGCTGGCTTTGAACCACGATCCTCAGATCTCAGCCTCCTGAGTAGCTAGGGTGACAGGCGTGAGCCACGGGTGCCTGGCTCAGTGGACTTCCTTTGACCAGGGTATTCTTTGCTCTGCAGAGACAGACAAGCACTACCACCCCTGGTGGTGTCAGTGGCAGCGGGGGCGGCGGAGGCAGCCATGGTGGATCCCAAGAGCTCAGTGCCCTGCGACTGTCCGAACAACTGAGGGAGAAGGAGGAGCAGATCCTGGCGCTGGAGGCCGACATGACGAAGTGGGAGCAGAAGTATTTGGAGGAGCGGGCCATGAGGCAGTTTGCTATGGACGCAGCCGCCACGGCGGCCGCCCAGCGGGACACCACGCTCATCCGCCACTCCCCTCAGCCCTCACCCAGCAGCAGCTTCAACGAGGGTCTGCTCTCGGGTGGCCACCGGCACCAGGAGATGGAAAGCAGGTTTGGCGCCCGTCCTTCATTCCTGATCAACAGCTCGGGAGACTGTGGCTTAGGGAGCCATTGGGTACCATCTGGGTTAGGGCTGTGATTCCTCCCTGGAGCTCTGCCCTTTCCTGAGCTGAGACAGGGCTGCCGTGATGTCTCAGCAAGGCCCCTGGTCTCATCCTGGGAAAGGGCGGAGGGTTCTCACCTGCGTGTCGGGGGGCGGTGCCCCATGGGTAGGGCTGAGCCTATGGGCATGGCTCTCTCCCTCAGGTTGAAGGTCCTCCACGCCCAGATCTTGGAGAAGGACGCCGTCATCAAAGTCCTCCAGCAGCGCTCCAGGAAAGACCCCGGCAAGACCACACAAGGGTCCCTGCGGCCTGCCAAGTCGGTGCCATCTATCTTCGCAGCAGCAGCGGCGGCGGCGGGAACTCAAGGCTGGCAAGGACCTGAGTCCGTCAGTGAGCACCTGTCAGCCCGGCTGACGGGAGGTAAGAGGAGGAAGGAAGCTGGGGAAGGGATAAAGAGAACAATGTCTTAGGAGCTGGGAAGGTGGCTCAGTGGTAGAGCGCTTGCCTTGCATGCCTGAGGCCCTGGGTTCGATTCCTCAGCACCATGTAAGCAAAAAGAAAAAAGCCGGAAGTGGCGCTGTGGCTCAAGTGGTAGAGCGCTAGCCTTGAGCTGAAGAGCTGAGGGACAGCGTCCAGATCCGAAACTCCCTGGGCCAAGTATGCCTTCTAGACCAGCCCTGGTGTCTCCTCCTAAGCAAGGACCCCTGAGCTAAGAGTTATGTACAAAGAGGGAGCCCGCCATTCGAGACATTCGGGGACCAATCCGACCTGATAGGTACTCCTACCTGAAATCAGTTAGCCTTGGTGTCTTATTGGAGTTGAAAAATCAAGAGCCACCCATGATGTCCATTAGGCCCCGGTTCACTTTCCAGGGGAGCTCTTGATTGGGGAATCGCATCTTGTAAGCCATGTTGTAACCACCGACTTCCTCTCTTTCCCGCAGACAGAGCACCACCCATGGAAGAACCAGTCGCCACAGCCACCCCTGCCACTCACACCAAACATGGGAGCCGAGACGGCAGCACCCAGACCAACGGCCTGCCGGACAGCATCCCCCCCACCTGCCTGGCTCCAGAACCCAGTAGCTTCTCGGGGTGCAGCAATAGCCAGAGGACAGCTTCTCTAGGTAAGCCATTCACTTTCCCCGGCCCGTGTACCGGGGAGCGGGGGGACTGGAGTATAAAGAGGAACACCAAGACCCTATCTCCCCGGATCCTTCATGTGGTCATTGTCTACCTACTATGGTGGGGGGTGCTGAATAGGGGAGAGCTACAAAGATGCACACCTCTGAATACGAGGCCGGTGTGAAGCACCAGGACAGTTGTCGGAAGCCCTTGGTGAAGGTCAGGCTACATGGAAGGCCCCAGCTCTCCTCCTCCACCGTTTTTCCTCACATACGCAATTGCCAGCCTAAAATTTAAAGCTGCCGGGTGCCTATCAGGCGAGCTTACTCAGGAGGCTGAGATCTGAGGATCGCAGTTCAAAGCCAGCCCAGGCAGGAAAGTCCCTGAGACTCTTACCTCCAATAAACCACTCAGAAAACCGAAAGTGGCGCTGTGGCTCAAATGGTAGAGCGCCCGCCTGGAGCTGGAGAGCTCAGGGACAGCGCCCAGGCCCAGAGTTCAAGCCCCACGACCGACAGAAGAAAAAAAAATCTGATACTGATGCAAGTTACCCTGATGATGCTGTTATTTTGAGAGACTGTTTTTTAAAAGTCCAGGAAGGAGAAACTTGAGAAGAAGGCTCCCCACCTCTTTCTTTTTTTTTCCTTTCTTTTTTAGCTTCCCTTTCACATTTAGCCTTTGCATATTTGCCTGTGTCTCATGATCTCAGAAAACCACAGGCATGAGAGGAATTCTGCAGCCTTGGGGGGCGGGGGGAGGAGAAGGCTGGAGTGGGGCTGGGAGAGCTCTATACAGCTCTTTCAAGCCCTCCAACCAGTTCAGAGTCCTGAACAAATGCATCTTCCACACTGGAGCTTAGTAGTCTGGGTCAAGAATCGAGAGGGAGCCAGGCACCGGTGGCTCAAGCCTGTCATCCTAGCTACTCAGGAGCCTGAGATCTGAGGATCACAGTTCAAAGCCAGCCCGGGCAGGAAAGTCCGTGAGACTCTGATCTCCAATGAACCACTCAGAAAACTGGAAGTGGTGCCATGGCTCAAGCGGTAGAGCACTCACCTTGAGCTGAGGGAGAGTGCCCAGGTCCAGAGTTCAAATGAGCTAAGATCAAGCAATGCTGTTAACACCTCGGTCCTTGTCTCTCTCCAGACTCCGTAGCCTCATCCCGAGTCCAGGACCTGTCAGACATGGTGGAGATTCTGATCTGAAAGGAAGGAGGAGGGGTTTCTTGAGGACCCCGAATCATGCCCTCATCACTGCCATTCTCCGCCATTCCAGCCGCCCCCACCTCCAACTGCTGGCTTCTCCTCCACTTTTCCTCGGCCGTGGACTGTCCCAATCCTGGGAGCTCAGGGAGAGGAATGTTGTTGGGCAGAGAGGAGCTGAGCAAGCTCAGCACTCTGGAAGACTCCTCTCCGTTAGGCCATCTTCTCCCGGCGCCTAGGAAGAAGGAAGATGTGGCTTTCACCAGCTGGATGGTTGAAAGGAGTTGAGTTGAGGCCTCTCCTGCCCTGCCGGTTCATCAATAGAGAGAGAACGAGGGGAATGTGTTCGTCTGGAAAGCCAATTCCCAAGACTGGCACCAGCCAACCTCACCCACTGTTCAGTTCCTTGTGGCTTTCTTGGGATCGCTGGGACTTGAATCTATTTTGAAGACTGTTTCGAAGGCGTGAGTGTTGCAGACATCACTGCCCTTCACTTGGTGTGGTGTACGGGGGACCGTGTGTAGTCGTAGTTTGTATATAGTTCCCTTTTCTCCGGGAACAGAAGATTGAAGCATGCTGGTTCAGATTCATGTCCCTGGGCTGTGTGGCCCAGCCCTGCTGTCACAGTTCTGGAAACTTTCTTTCTCACTGGATTCCCAGTCAACTTCTCCTCCTCCTCTTCCTCGAATGTTTGGCCCATGAATTTTGATGCTGGCTAATTCTTGAGATAGGAGCTGCTTTTCTCCTCCATGTGGAGCCCTAGTTAACGAGGTGACTTGGCATCACCAGCCTCTCTCCATGTGACTCCACAGGTCCTGTCTTCTGGGACATCCTGTTGATTGGGTGATACACTGAGCCAGATGAAATGAGCCACCATACAACGGGCCATCTGGGAGCCTGGGGGGTTCCTTACCCAGCACCAGTTCTGAAGAAACGGGACTTTGTGGTTTTTGTGCTGTTGAAAATTATTTGTCAGTGAGCTTACAAGACGTGGTCCAAAATAGTCTTTCTAAGAGTGGAACCTCACCGGGCACCAGTGGCTCACACCTGTCATCCTAGCAACTCAGGAGCCTGAGATCTGAGGATCACGGTTCAAAGCCAGCCGGAGCAGGAAACTCGGAGAGACTCTGATCTCCAATCAACCACTCAGAAAACCGGAAGTGGCACTGTGGATCAAGTGGTAGAATGCTGAAGAGCTGAGGGACAGCGCCCAGGCCCAGAGTTCAAGCCCCACGGCTGACCAAAAAAATGGCACCCACGAGGCTGGCTCCTCAAGCTACCCTAGCCCAGGCTGATGCAGAGACGTAAACACTGGGAATGAGGAAGGTGGTATCCACGTGACAGCCTCTCATTTTCAGCAGCAGTGACTTTTTACTTCACATCATAAAATCCCCCACTTCAGTCCCAAGAGCAATCGGCGGGTTTTGTTGTTGTTTTTAACCAGTTTTTGTCTTAATTGTGGCTGTTGTTTCTTTTGGATTTTCATGTTTGTGTTTATTTTTTCTCTTTTACTGTTTTTAAGTTCTGTCTGTGCTGTTCTATTCTGACGGTTTCTTAAGTTTTCCTTTTTAAAATATTTGCATTTGCTGGACAACTGCATAATTTTTTTTTTTGTAAAAAAAAAATTCCTCTACCCCTGTTTGAAGCTGAAAAAAAAAAACAACTACATTTGGTTCATGTGCATTGTTTACAAAAACCAAAAGAAGAAGAAAAAACAGGAGGGAAAAAAAAGGCAAAAATATTGTGAAAGGAAAAAAAAAGCAACTTAATATATTTTGGATTAATATTTGGTATTTCTTTTAAAGTATTTGTGTGTGTGTGTGTGTGTGTGTGTGTGTGCTGTGAACATTTTCTGCCAAAGATCATGATGTGTGTCTGTATGTTTTTAAGTTATCATGAATATTTAAAATGTAAACATGGCCGTTTTTGTTAATGCTACCCTGAACCAGGACTGCTGCTGCAGTCCACTGGGTATAACAGTATTTTAATTAAAAAAAAATTACAAATGGTGTCTCTTTTTTTTTTATTTAAGAGCAGATATATCTATCTATAGATAGATAGATAGATAGATAGATATACAGGGTGTCCTCAAACCTTCCAATATTCTTGGCCTCCCAAAATGCTGGGATTGCAAACATCTAAACCACCAAGCCCGACTACACCCACCATTACTTGTAATCACCAATCAATGTGACACTATTGTCTTCGTGTGGGTAGTGGAATAGTTTGTCCTGAGGAAAGGAAAGAGGCTGGGAAGGTGGCTCAGTGGTAGAGTGCTTGCATGCATGAGGTCCTGGGTTCGATTCCTCAGCACCATGTAAACAGAAAAGGCCAGAAGTGGCACTGTGGCTCTAGTGGTAGAGTGCTCGCTTTGAGCTGAAGAGCTGAGGCACAGCGCCCAGGCCCAGATCTTAGGCCTCATGACTGACAAGAAAAAAAAAACAAAACTGTTCCTGTCTAGGCTGGCTCTGAACAGTGATCTTCTGATCTCAGCCTCCTGAGTAGCTAGGATTACAGGTGTGAGCCACTGGTGCCTGGCTTGGATGCCATTCTTTTTTTTTTTTCTTGTCCATCCTGGGGCTTGAACTCAGGCCCCAGGCACTGTCCTGAGCTGCTTTTGCTCAAGGCTGGAGCTCTACCACTTTAAGCCACAGCACCACTTCTGGTTTTTGTTATACATATGGTACTGAGGAATCAAACCCAGGGCTTCATGCATGCTAGGTGAACGCTCTACCAGTAAGCCACCTTCCCAGCCCAGTGGATCCCATTCTTTGACCTCCTTCCTTTCCTGAAGCTCAGGAAAAGTATATTGCTCCAAACAAATAAAACAAGAATGCCATCCTCCGTCTTTGCTTTGGCATTCCCAGCGGGGATGTGGACAAACAGGTTATGGAACGTGTGACAGCAAGCTACTCTCCCCAGAATTGTCCTCCGGGCAGGGGTGGGTACCGGACAGCCGTGTTGATGCATAACCAAGCTGAGATTCTGGAGTCCTCTGGCCAGACTGCATGCCCGTAAGAATGGAGTGGAGCAGGTGCAGGAATTCAGAACATTCAAGGACTTTTTCCAGCAACTTTGCAGGAGACAGGGAGCTCACCCACCCTCCAGTCTTGCCTCTGGCCACCCCCACCAAGCCCTCAACTGAGGTTTCAGCTGCATGGATGAGTCCCTCACCAGAGACCCCAAGCCTGGAGGCAGTCTGAATAATGGGACACCTGCTCCCTTCTCCCACCTGGTGTCCAAAACAAACGACAGTGACCGGCAGAGAGTTCTAAAGAATGGCTTACAAAGAGATTCCCAAAGCTGGGCGCCCATGGCTCACAGCTGTCATCCTAGCTACTCAAGAGGCTGAGATCTGAGGATCACGGTTCAAAGCCAGCCCGGGGAGGGAAGTCCGTCAGACTCTGGTCTCAAATGAACCACTCAGAAAACCGGAAGTGGCGCTGTGGCTCAAGTGGTAGAACGCTTGCTTTGAGTTTGAAGAGCTAAGGGACAGCGCCCAGGCCCTGGGTTCAAGACCCATGACCGACAAAAAAAGAGAGAGATTCCCATTCAGCTCTGCCTGTCCCCTGCTACCCACCCCCCACACTATGTCCCACAAGACCCTCTCTCTCCCCAGAACCTAGACCAAGGACTGTTTAATGAAAACATTCTGTGGATGTAGTAAATATGTCAAGTTTATGTTTGTATATGCCTTTGGCACAGATGGGGGGGTGGGGCAGTGGAATCAAGAAATTGACCCCAATGTATCCAGCACGTGTATGAGTCTGCAGGTGTACCAGAGAAAGATAGCAGGAGCAACCACATTTTTCCTGGTGCACCCGTGGAATTATTTTGTGTGGGGCACAGGGTGTAGGTGTGTGTGTCTTGTGGGGCTTGAACTCTGGGCCTGGGCGCTGTCCCTCAGCTCTTCGGCTCAAGGTGAGCGCTCTACCACTTGAGCCACACAGCGCCACTTCCAACTTTTTCTGCTTATGTGGTGCTGAGGAATGGAACCCAGGGCCCCATGCATGCAAGCAAGGCAAGCGCTCTACCACTGAGCCACCTTCCCAGCTCCTGTGGGATTCTTTAGCCAACCTCCCCGCCCCCATGCCTCCCAGTGAGGTGATCTCAGAGAAGGGGTAGAATGGGCCACTCCTTGTGCACTTTGAAGTGCAGCTTCTGAAAATGGTACAAATGCAAGCTGGGAAAGGTTGGGCAGGTCCCGGCGAGGGAGGTGTTCCTGTCCCAGGTGCATCAGCACCTGTAGAGGGGTAAGGCCCAGGCTGGACTCTTTGGAGGCCAAGTTCCTCTCTGAGGAGTCAAGCCTCACCCGCCTGCTCTGCCCTACCCCAGCGCTACCATCACCAACAGGGCTGGGGATGTGGCTCGAAGGTGTGACACACTGCCCTCCCCCCTCCCCCCTTACCCCCCCTCCCCACCATCCATGGAGCTTGGCTCAGGAGCTATGAGCAACTGCCCTAGATCCTCTCCTGTCTTCACCTCCTAGTTAATCATTGCTAACTTACCTCCCATGACAGGTTACAAGGTCGGTGAGCTTGTAAAATGTTGCCAAGACAGGGTCAGTTAATTGGGGCCTAAAACCACCCAGAGATAACCAAAGCCACTCCGCTACCCCCCGCAAAACCCCAGCTGTTTGCAGGGTCATTGTCTTGACTCCAATACAGGTGAGGAACTTGGTTAGAAGGCAAAGTCCCAGATCAATGCCTCCTAGACTCGACAGGCCTGGGTGTAACAGAGATACTAAGTGTCACAACCGAGCTCCCCGTCCGAGGTATTCACATTCCATATGATTCAGCCTTTGGGCATGTGCAAGCCAGTGGTATTTCACAAAGCTAGCAGTCACATCCACATGTCCTCACCAAAGGCCCTACCACCTGATCTGCTTCAATCATCTCCCTCAGAGGATTCAACAGGCCAATACGATGAACTTCGCTTTCCACCCACCCTAAGCTCACAGTGTCTGCTTCAAACTATTCCAGAGCACAGCAGGATTGGCAGGTGTATGTCCCGTTTGGGGAGGCCTGGACCTCATATAATCGGGGGGAAGTCTTTGTAAGACAAAGAGTGCAGTATGATCTAGAGCTTTGGAAAAGCCTTGTCCCAGTGCATATCCGGGCACATGGCTTCAGGATCTTGACAAGTAAATCTGCATGGGGCACTGGGTGCTGTGTCCCGTCAGGGATGGTGCTCTAGGAGGAGCCCATAATTTGTTTTTTTTTTTTTTTTTTTTGGTCAGTTGTGGGGCCTCAACTCAGGGCCTGGGTGCTGTCCCTCAGCTCAAAGCTAGTGCTCTACCACTGGAGCCACAGCGCCACTTCCGGCTTATGTGGTGCTGAGGAATCGAACCCAGGGCCTCATGCATGTGAGGTGAGCATTCTACCACTGAGCCACCTTCCCAGCCTTTGGATTTATTCTTGTCTCTTCCAGGTGAGGCCCTGGAGCTGGAGGGAGATGGAGGACAACGAAGTGTTTCATCTTGGAGAAATACCACAAAAGAGGATGTCCCCACAGGAGCTTGGACAGTAGAGCTGTCCAATGGGGCCAGGATTCAGACCTGTGGTTGGCCCTTTTTTTGCACCCTGACCTCTGGCCTCCAGCCACCAGAGTAGCCACTCCACCGTAATGTAACAGGGGCCACGCGATTGTAATAGGGACACACATTTCCTCTGCACACTCTCAGAACCTATCGGCTTTTGAACCGTGTGGCAATCTGTCCTCAGATAAATGGCTTTGACGAGTGCAAAGGCTCCTACCTGGGACGCATTCCAAAGGTGTTGGGCAAGCACCTGGCTCATTTCCCTGTTCGGATTTGTGTCTTGCATCAGTCTGGCCTTCTTTTCCAGCTTCTAGAAGCCCCGCCCAGCTTCTCCTCTGCCCCAGCTGCTTGCTCAACCCGTGCGCTGTGGAAACACATTGCCTCTGCAGCCAAAATACCCGAATACTCCGTGCTTGCAGAGTGACTAACTGCTACAAGCCTCAGCCAAGATAGTGGCTGAAGACTACAGGAACCCTTTTAGCTTAAAAAGAGAGGGAACATGGCGGCGGGGAAGGTGGCTCAGTGGTAGAGTGCTTGCCTTGCATGCCTGAGGCCCTGGGTTCCATTCCTCAGCACCATAGAAACAGAAAAGGCTGGAAGTGGTGCTGTGGCTCAAGTGGTAGAGCACTCACCTTGACAGCGCCCAGACTCAGAGTTCAAGCCCCACGACTGACCAAAAATAAAATAAAGGAAGCCACAGACATCATGACCTTCTTCATTTATCCTAGAGGTTAGTTCCCTTTCCCTCTCTCTCCACACATGGCCCTGAACAAGGCCTGAACAGTAGCCACTGGGGTTACTTTTTTATGAGTGACCCCCCCCCAGCCCCCTGCAATTCCCTCCTTCTTGGCCAATCCCCAGTATTGCTTTTTTTTTTTTTTTTCCAGGAAACGGGAGGGGAAGAAAGGGACTCAATGGACAGAGTCTTCTAGTCAGAGCAGGAGAAGCTGAGCCCGAGGGCCTAAGCCAAGCCAAGAGCGGTGGATGAACAGGTGCGGTGAGTGTGCAAAAGCCCAGAACCAGCCCTGCTGCATTGCATGGCAGGCCCCTGAGTCAGGGCCTAGACACTGATGGCGGCCATGGGTTCCCACCAGCCCCAGCTGTGGGAATAGCAGGTGGAACCAGAACTCCCTCTACCCGCAGCAAGAGAGCCGCTCCTGTCTGGCTGTGCCAACCTCAGGCTCCCTCTGGGAGTAGGCCAGAGAAGGGGCAGGGCAGAAGAATTGATGAGGGCATGAGTTCCCAGCCATCCTGGATGGTACTTGGGTCTGAAGGACCAGTTACAGGGGCTCAGTCAAGAGAGAGCTCAAGGATCAGAGCCAGACAGAGACACAGCCGTGTTATTTTCGGGAGCCATTCTCCCTTTTTTTCCTCTCTTAGAAGGAGAAACCCCGCAATGGGAGGAAGTGGGAGGAAGCTGAGGCTATTTCTCCAGGAAACGGGGTGGTTTGTCTTTCTACAACCTTGCAGCCCCGTGAGAAAGACTCTGGCCTAGGCACCTGCCCACATTGCTCGGGTCAGGCAACCTGGTCCCTGTGTCCAGGGAGTGAGCGTTGGGTGAGCAACAGGCAATGAGTGGAAACTCAAAAAAGTCCCAGTCTAAAGGGGAGGAGTGGGAAATACACAGAGGGAAGAAGGGGGAAGAAGGGGGAAGGAAGCATTTGCTAAGCAGGTCACTTCATCAATCCTTTTCTGTGTGTAGGTCATTTGTGGGATAGCACCTCGCTTTTTATGACTGTGCTGGCCTGAACTACATGCAATCTTTGAGTCGGCTGTGGGGCTTGAACTCTGGGCCTGGGTGCTGTCCCTCAGCTCTTCAGCTCAAGGCGGGTGCTCTACCACTTGAACAGTGCCACTTCCGCTTTTCGGAGTGGGTTATTGGAGATCAGAGTCTCATGGCGTTTCCTGCCTGGGCTGGCTTTGAACCACGATCCTCAGATCTCAGTCTCCTGAGTAGCTAGGGTGACAGGCGTGAGCCACTGGTGCCCGGCTCACGCTGGCTTTGACTCTGCCAGTAAGAACTGTGCAGTCCTAACACAAAGGCCATGGGACAGAGACACCTGCAGAGGGAAAGTGGGCATGGCTTCCCAGAGGAGCTGTCAGGACAAAGGTCCTGCCTGCCAGCTCTTAGAATGCAGCAGGAATTCCTCCTAATCTCCTCCACACCAGCCTTATCACAGCAAGGCAGTGAGTCTATCAAGAGTGCATTTGTTGCCCTGCTAGCCAAGCCTAAAGAGCTAGCCTTGGCTTTTCCCTCCCAGGAATCATAGCCTCGGAGTTCCCAGCATGCTTCACGTTCCTTTCCACTTGGTGTGGCTTTCTCTGGAACAGCTGCCACCCTTCCAATAATGAAGCTTCTCCGGGTGGGTCAGGCTTTCAAGCCCCACCAAGGCCACCTTGGTCAGTTCTTGTTGTATACCGTCAGCTTTTGTGTACACGACTCCCTTTGTCTGGAATATTCTCTCCCCTTCTCTCTCCAGCCCCTTGGTCATGACAGGTTCTTTGGGCCCCTCCAGAGCAAACATAAATGACACCTCTAAGAGAAGAGTTCTCTGACTACCCCAGATTGAGGGAGGCCAACCCTGTTTTACGATCTTATTGCATCTTGGTAAAACTCTCTGCTGTGGTCACTAGAGAAGTATTTGCAATGACTCTCCCTTACTGAGGAATGTCACTTCATGAATGCAGAAGGAATGAGGAAATAACAAAGTCACAATAGAACTGCTAGGGCTCTCTGAAGGCCAAATCCACCCACAGATCTTAAACTTACTGGGTAAAAGTTTAAGAAACAGGCGCGAAGTCTCGAACACACTCTCCCTAAATCAATTTTTGTGGGAGAAATCCAGCTACTTCTTCACCGAATGACCAAAATTCATAGCGCCGGTAATAAAAACAGAATGACAAGCCCCGTGTGCCTGTAGCTCCTGCCCCATAATCCTACTCAGGAGACTGAGATCTGAGGGTGGAGGTTCAAAGCCAGTCTGGGCAAGAAAAGTCTGAGAGACAGTTATCTCCGATAAATACCCTCCCCATCCATCCCCCCAGATAAAGCCAGAAGTGGAGCTGTGACTCAAGCAGACTAGTGCTAGCTTTGAGCACAAAAGCATCTAGGCCCTGAGTTGGAACAGCAGGATTAGCACAGGAAGAAGGAGAAGGAGGAGGAGGAGGAGGAGGAGGAGAGGAGGAGGAGGAGGAAGGGAAAAACAAAAGGTCATCATGGATACGGTATGTGACACACTGGAAGAGCTTACGCCATTTGTGTGGTATCCTTCTCCCATTAGATTGAAGCATGACCTCAATCTAATCATGACCAAACCTCAGATAAACCCCAAAATGTGGAGGGACATTCTATAAAATAACTAACCAACACTCTTAAAAAGTCTAAAGGGGTGTTTGTTTGTTTGTTTTTATCATGGGGCTTGAACTCTGGGCCTGGGCGCTGTCCCTCAGCTCTTCAGCTCGAGCACTCTACCACTTGAGCCACAGTGTCACTTCTGGCTTTTTCTGCTTATGTGGTATGAGGAATTGAACCCAAGGCCTCATGCATGCAAGGCAAGCACTCTACCACTGAGCTACTTTCCCAGCCCATGAGTCTTAAGATTCTTTGAGACAAAGAAAGATTAAGGGCTTGTCATAGATTGGAGGAAACTAAGGTCATATGACCACCATCCAAAGAAGAATTTGGACTTGAATAACTATTATCTTCTGTGTGTGTGTGCCAGTCTTGGGGCTTGAACTCAGGGCTTGAGCATTGCCAGTTATGGGTCTTGAACTTGGCCTGGATGCTGTCCCTCAGCTCTTCAGCTCAAGGGGAGCGCTCTACCACTTAAGCCACAGAGCCACTGCCAGTTTTCTAGTGGTTTATTATAAATAAGAGTCTCATGGACTTTCTTGCCCAGGCTGACTTTGAACTGTGATCCTTAGATCTCAGCCTCCTGAGTAGCTCGGATGACAGGTGTGAGCCGCTGGTGCCCGGCTGGAGATAAGAGTCTTAAAGGAACTTTCCTGACCAAGCTGGCTCCGAATCTTGATCCTCAGATCTCAGCTTTCTGAGAAGCTAGGATTTACAGGCATGAGCCACCAGCTCCCAGCTAACCATCTGCTTGTGAGAGAGACAATCCAGTCTACAACAATTAGGAACCATCCTGTATCCATTTACTACTACTGTGTGACACACCACTTCAAAACGTGGCGGCCTACGACAGCCAATGTATTTGCTCCCAATTCCATGGATCGAGCATTAGAGTTGGACTGCAGTCTACTGGCAGCTTTACTTGAAGATCCATGATGGCCTGATTATATGTCTGATTTCTTGGAGCTGTGTACAGTCAGTATTCCAGCCAATCTTGGCTGGGATGCCACATATAGCACCACACAGATTCTCTGGCTCTAGAAGACCAGGGCTGACATGGGTACACGTAGCTCAGGAGATCCAAAGAGGGTAAGAGAAAAAGCTGCATACAAGGCCTGCTAAGGACTGAGCCAGTGCATACTAGTGGCTC
Source organism: Dipodomys merriami (assembly GCF_024711535.1). Lineage (NCBI taxonomy): Eukaryota > Metazoa > Chordata > Mammalia > Rodentia > Heteromyidae > Dipodomys > Dipodomys merriami. The sequence continues at coordinate 2,392,888 of NW_027206268.1, read as the reverse complement.
AAAGCAAGTTATAGACAAGCCCAGATCTTTGTGGGAGAAGCCCCTCAGAGTCAGGTTGCAAAGGGGGCAAGTGGATAGGGATGGGAGGAGATACTAGAAATATCCTCTCAAACCATCTACCATAGAGTTCAAGTTCTGGGAGAGGAAGATGAGCAGCTCCTTGAAAGCCAACTAGGAAGCATTGGGAGTTTAAAGCAAAGCTGCAGAAGAAATCGGGAGTTCCCTGGGAGCTAGCAGAAGAAGGAAGGCCATTTGTCCAGGTCAAAGGCTTTCTCTGGGACTCGGAAGGTGGCTCAGTGGTAGAGTGGCTTTGCCTTGCATGCATGAGGCCCTGAGTTCAATTCCTCAGCACCCTATAAGTAGAAAAAGCCAGAAGTGGTGCTGTGGCTCAAGTGGTAGAGTGCTTGCCTTGAGCTGAAGGGCTGAGGGACAGCGCCCAGGCCCAGAGTTCAAGCCACACGACTGACAAAAAAAGATAATACTAGTCAAAATTAAAATAAAAATTGTAAAAAGGGATTTCTCTTTTCTGGATCATGACTTCCAGATTCTTCCATGTTTCAGGCTAAGATGGTCATTACAGGCTAATATAATCATCGTTTGTTCCCAAAGCAAGGATGGTTTAATCTCAGGCTCTCCAAACAAGCAGCTAGATTTTGTCTGCAGTAAGGGTGGAGGCAAGCACGTTTTCCAAGAGCGGGTGCAGAAATGGGAGTTAACCCTTAGCACAGTCTCTATTCCCTCCCCACAGCCAAGTACTTGCCCTTTTCTCTAGTGACTACTCAGGACTTGTCTAGCTGCCCACATTTACAGGGGAGGAACACCACTCCCAAGGGAGGTATCTCATACCACAGGAGATTGAATGAAATCCTGGCCGCCTCATTCACTGAGAGTAATGGCCTTGAGATTGCTTCATAAACCCTGAACAAATCAACCCTGTTAGCCAAAATTCCTTATCTGTGAAATGGGGCTTTTGTAAGAACCAATGAAGGACTGGGCGCCCGTGGCTCACGCCTGTCATCCTAGCTATTCAGGAGGCTGAGATCTGAGGATCACAGTTCAAAGCCAACCCCCGGGGAAGGAAAGTTAGTGAGACTCTTCTCTCCAGTGAAGCACCAGAAAACCGCAAGTGGCGCTGTGGCTCAAGGAGTAGAGAGCTGGTCTTGAACTGAAGAGCTGAGGGACAGCACGCTGGCCCTGAGTTCAAGCCCCACGATTGACAAAGAAAAAGATACTCTTTGAGGTTCACAAGGCTACACACTGAGCTATTTCTTTGGCAGGTCTGACCTTCCTTCTCCACCGTGACCCACAGGAGAACCAAGAGTCATCGGGGACAGGAATGATCAAGTGGTGCTTGGCAGCTCCAGCTTTAGAACAGCAGATGCCCTGGCCATGAGAGGGACCCCTGCCCAGGCTTGCCCAAACCCCAAAAATCACAGGCATGGGAGGACACACCATCACTCAGCCTTGAGCCGCTCCCAGAATGGAATCCGCTTTAGAAGCACATTTGTTTCCCAAGATGCTTGGACATCTTCTCCACCCTGCCTGGTCCTCCCAGCTCTGGCTTCCCGTTGGGCTAGTCCAGCCAAGCAAGGAGGCCCTGCCCTCTCCCGTACCTCCGTCAACACTTCTGTCCATCTTGCCCCAAGCCTGGCTCCTCATCAGCTATCCCAGGCACCCCAGTCCCCGTTGGCTGTCGGGCAGTCTGCGCTAGGCTGGGCTTCTGAGGTGTGTCCTGTCTCATCCTTGTCACCACCTGCCCAGATTATATCATCGCTCCCCCCCCCCTCCCTTCGCCTCCCTGAACAACTTGAGCACAAGGATGCACAAGGAAGGAAGGTGGCTCCAGCCCCTTGCCACCTTGTCGAACAAGTACTCTGGGTGCCAATGTCCTGCCAGCCTATGACACACTTAGGGAGGGAGCTTTTGATGATGCAGGGATTTGAGGACAGGCAATGATCACTTTCAGCGGCCAAGGGATGACATAGGCCCCTGTAGGAGGAGGGACGAAGGGCGGATGGCAGATCAGATCCAGAGCTGCAAAAGAGAGCAGGCAAATTGTATGCCCAAGTGTTCCTTTCAGCGCCTCCTTTGATATCACACTAAGCACAGGCGGTGCTGCAGCTCGCCTTGGAGGAGCTCCAGCTAGCTGGGGAGTAGAGGATAAAAACGGACAATATCGCTGGGCACAGGTGGCTCATGCCTGTGTCATTGTAGCTTCTCGGGATTGCTGAGATCTGAGGACCGTGGTTCAAAGCCAGCCCAGGCAGGAAAGAAAGCCTGTGAGACTCTGATCTCTAATTAACCACCACTTGAGCTATGGCTCCAAATGGGAGAGTACTAGCCTTGAGCAAAAGAACTCAGGGACAATGCCCAGGCCCTGAGTTCAAGCCCCATGACCGACAAAACAAACAAAAAGACCAAATAGGTGTTTGTGACGTAGGAAGCAGAGGTTTCACAGGGACCAGGGACGGGGTGAAGGAAACTAGAAAATCTCACAGCAGAAGAGCATTCATCCATGAGGCCTGCATGTTCAGTTGCCCAGGTAAAGAAGGGAAGTGATAGAAGATGGACCGGAGAGCCAGGCGCTGGTAGCTCACGCCTGTAATCCTAGCTACTCAGGAGGCTGAGATCTGAGGATCGCGGTTCAAAGCCAGCCCGGGCAGGAGAGACCGTGAGACTCCTACCTCCAATAAACCACTAGAAAACCAGAAGTGGCGCTGTAACTCAAGTGGTAGAGCGCTCGCCTTGAGCTGAAGAGCTGAGGGACAGCGCCCAGGCCCACAGTTCAAGTCCCACGACCGACCAAAAAAAAAAAAAAAGAACATGGACCGGAGAAATGGGGTGGGGGCCTAAGAGAAACTCTATGGTTAGAGAGGGTTTTCTGGGAAAGGAAATGCCCACAGCCTGGAAGGGTCCGATGGCCATCAGTTATGAGGAATAGATATGACTCTTTCCAGTACCCCTAGTCATGTTCCCAGGATAATGGTGACCCTTGCTTCTGTCCCATGACCCCTGCAAACACTGCACTTATTTATTTGTTTGTTTGTTTGTTTGTTTATTGTCGGTCGTGAGCTCTATCGGGGCCTGGGCTCTGTCCCTCATCTCTTCAGCTCAAAGCAACTGCTCTACCACTTAAGCTGCAGTGCCACTTCTGCCTTCTTCTCTTATGTGGTGCTGAGGAATTGAACCCAGGGTAAGCACTGTACCACTGAGCCACCTTCCCAGCCCCCAAATGCTACGCTTTTAGAAGCAAAGGAGTGTGCTATAGATGAGGTCCTCTGGCCTCCCAGGTCAGAAGTGACCAACTTTAGCACTTGCTTGACCACACGAGGAGAATTTATTATACAAATCGGTATCTGAAGTTCAGAGTGGCCAAAGAATTTGATAGAAGTCAAACAACAATTTAGGCACAGAGGAGATCCAAGCCTGGCCCGATGTCAAAGCTATATTACACACATATACAGGATAGAATATATTACATACCAGACAGATTTCCCACATCATATAAACTTGGGATGTGTTGGGGTTTTTTTTTTGTTCTGTTTTGTTTTTGTTGGTCGTGGGGCTTGAACTCTGGGCCTGGGCGCTATCTCGTAGCTCTTCAGCTCAAGACTAGCGCTCTACCACTTGTTTCTGAATGGTTTATTGGAGAAAAGAGTCTCACGGCCTTTGTTGCCCGGGCTGGCTTTGAACCACTATCCTCAGATCTCAGCCTCCTGAGTAGCTAGGATGACAGGCGTGAGACACTGGCACTTGGCTTGGAATGTTTGGACTTATTTATGCATTTTCCTTATAGGATTTGTCAGAGCCTTTAACATGCTAATAAATAAGAGGAATTTATAGAATGGAGAGGTTCACAGGGCCCTGGACTCCTTTGGTCCCTTACTAGAGTAGCTTTATCTGAGGTGCCCCCTCAGACTTTGTGATTCGTAGGGTCAGAGACGCAGGTTTGGAGGTTCTCCTGCCTTCTGGTGTTTGCATGGTCTTTTCAAGTGCTTTCCTACCTTGCTTTCCCTTTTGTATCAGGAAGGCCTGTGTTCTAACTGGAGGCTTGGGTAGAAGAGTATGGGAACTGAGCTCTCCTCCAATTGCGTACACTTCTTGACCTGTACGTCAACTGTGGCGGTGCCTTGTCCATGGTTCGAGAAGGGACCCTCACAGATGCAAGAGCCATTCCGGGCCCTAAGAGCATGTCTAATGGGGCGGGTGGGGGGGGAGGGTAGGGGTAGGTGTCATTTGATCAACCTCACAAACATTTCCAGCCTGGAGTAGGTTCTCCACCAAACAGATTCCCAGCATTCCTTCCTCTCCCGAGCTGTCAGGACCCGGCCCCCACCCTCTCCGAGGTCACTGGGGCCTGGGGCAGCCTCCTAGCTCATTCCTGTGCCCTGTGCCCGCTCTGATCCTCCCCCTCCCCTCTCTGCAGGCTTTCTTGATCTGGTTGGTGTCTCCATTCCTGCTGCTCCCCTCCTCCGGGCTCCCTAAAGAGGGCCCCATGCTTCCTCAGCTCAGAAGCTTGTCCCAGGCTAGGGTGCAGAGTCCTGTCATTGCGGGGTCTCCTCTGCTGAGCTATCTGCACCCACTGCCCTGCTCACGGGGGACTGTACGCCCCCCCCCCCCCCGGGTAATTAAGGACAATGCAGGCAGATAACTCTTGTCCCAACTCTCAGCCTGGTCCATCTCTAATCTCAGAAAGACATACATAGGTCAACAAGCCAAAGACTGTCCTCCTCCATGCCACGCCCCCACCCCAGGCTCTCCCTTGGCCAGAGACTGAACTCCCCAGTGGATGGGTGCCAAGGGCTGCATGGGGAGAGGGGTGGAATCAGAAGGGAGGGTCCAACAAGGTGAAAGTGAGGAGGTCAAGGCCCATATTGGCCACGTGATTGGAATGGTAGGCTTCATGCTGGGGGAGGGAAATGCCCCCTGTCCATCACCCACCTCCCAGGTGATGGGCGTGCCTGGAACCCTGGAGACAGGGCTGGGCCTTTGGCTGATAGGTTACTGAATCTGTCAGTCCAGTGCCCAGGACCTGGGAATTTCCTGTGCCCACCTATAAAGGCCTGGACCAGCCGCCATTACGCCACCATGCCACGTGTGTGTCTCCTGGCTGGCCTCCAGCCATCATGGCTTCCCAGTTCAGCTCTCCATTGGAGCGAAACTGGATTGCTAGTATTGTGTTTGTTCTGTCTTTCCTCTCTAGCCTGTTTCCTAGCTGTGTTATGTGTATTTGGGGGGGGGGGGGCTGCAGGCCTTTGTAACAACTGGTTACCTACAGCCTGCTAGCTGTATAATAAAAACTACAATATTCCATATCCCAAAATGTGGCTTCTGGGATGATTCACCTTACAACAAAGACACTAGACCACAAAGTCCCAGTATGGGTCCAGGTAGCTAGGACTAAGGTTCCTGACTCTGCAACCCTCTCGGGGAGGCTGGGACAGGGCTAACTGCCTCCAGGGCCTCTGACTGACACATCTTTTCTTTGATGAGTTCTTCCTTTGAAGTGAACTTCCTTTGGAGCATCTCGGTCAATGATCCAAGGTTACTAGCACCACCCCCTGCACCCCCTTTCTTCCTACGCAAGCCCCTCCCTGTTCCAAATACCTGGCATGCTGTAACACTCCTGGGAATTCTCTCCCCTCTGGCATCCAGGAAGGTGGGGCGGGGGGGAGGGGGGGGCAATGGCTCAGGACCTCGTGAATCTGCTGTCTGAATGCCCACTTGCCTACTGGCATGTTAGGTATTTTTACCATTGTTCTCCAATCCTATTATCTCAGCCTTCTGAACTGAGCAGTGGTCACCAACCAGTCCCTGCTGGTTTCCCTCCAGGCAATGCTAGGGAAAGGGCCCAGGGTCCCCCTGCCCCTACAACACCTCCTCCTCTCCCCTCATGCCCCGACCTCCCCCTCCCCCAGCCACGAGAAAAGCACAAGGATGGCAAAATAGAGGCCAGGACTGGGAAGGTGGCGCAGTGGTAGAGTGTTTGCCTTGCATGCATAAGACCCTGGGTTTTGTGTTTTTTGTTTTTTGTGTTTTTTTTGCCGGTCGTGGGGCTTGAACTCTGGGCCTGGGCGCTGTCCCTCAGCTCTTCAGCTCAAGGCGAGCGCTCTACCACTTGAGATACAGCACCACTTCCGGTTTTCTGGTGGTTTATTGGAGATAGGAGTCTCACAGTCTCTCCTGCCCGGGCTTGGCTTTGAACCGCGATCCTCAGATCTCAGCCTCCTGAGTAGCTAGGATTATAGGCGTGAGCCACCAGCGTCCGGCTTCTAAGACCCTGGGTTTTGATTTCTCAGCACCACATAAACTTTAGAAAAGGCCGCAAGTGGTGCTGTGGCTCAAGTGGTAGAGCGCTCACCTTGAGCTGAAGAGCTGAGGGATAACGCCCAGGCCCTGAGTTCAAGCCCCAGGACCGACCCACAAAAACAAAAAAATAAACAAGCAAAATAGAGACCAACGGCCTTCACTACACAGGATTAATGACGTGTGTCTTACTTACTTGTTTTCAGCGTCAATCTCACCATATAACCTGGGCTGGCCTCGAATTCTATGTCCTCCTACCTCAGCCTCCCTTTCCTGCCTCCGCATCCCCAGTGCTGGGAATAACAGATAGGAAACACATGACCCCTGCTACACACGGGATAATTGTCCAGCCTTGAGGGAATGTTTCAAAGAAAAACAAAAAGGAAAATGAGAGAGTTGGACCAGGCGGGAGGAGCTCATTTTACTCATTCTCCCTGGGTCAGCACCTGAGTCATTTTGCACTTACCTGTGTTATTATTTGCTCCATTCATTCAACAAATATTTACCAAACACCCATAGGCTGGGTGCATCTGCGAACAGCGTGAAGTCCCTCCCCTCTCAAAGGTCTGCATTTCACACAAGCAGGACCATCACTGTAAGAAAATGACAGAAAATGTTAGAAGGTCTTAAGGGCTGGGGAAAGCAGACAGAAAAGCAAGGTAAAGTGCAGCTGGGGGTGGGGGCTCTTTGTCGCAGTCAACAGAGCCAATCTGGGGAAGAACATTCCAGAACGAGCATTAGCAGTGAGTGAAGGCCTAAGACAGGCTCATGCCTGTCATCCTAGCTACTAGGAGGCTGAGATCTGAGGATCACAGTTCAAAGCCAGCCCAAGCAGGAACATCTGGGAGACTCCTGTCTCCAATGAACCACTCAGAAAACCAGAAGTGGCGCTGTGACTCAAGTGGTAGAGCTCTCACCTTGAGCTGAAGATCTGAGGGACAGCGCTCTGGCCTAGAGTTCAAGCCCCATGACCCACCAAAAAAAAAAAAAAAAAAAGAGCTGGGGGACCACCCATCCTACTGGGATAAAAGGGAGCTGATGGAGAAGAGGTAGACCAAAGGATATAAACTTTCAGATTGGAGGACTAAGGGATACATCATTGTACACTACAGTGATTACAATTAGTCACTTTTTTTATACTTGAAAATGGCCAGGATGCCGCAAAATAATCTTTAAGTAGATGAGGCAATACATTTGTTAAGTAGCTTAATCACAATGTGTACATATTCCCAAATATGTTGTATACCAGTAATGCACATGATTGGTTTTTTTTTTTTGTTAATTTAAAAATTAAAACTTAGGCTGGGTACAGTGGCTCATGCCCATAATCCTGGTTACCTGAGAGGCAGAGATAGGAGGATCAAGGTTTGAGTACAGCCTAAGCAAGAAAGTTAATATGACCCCCATGTCAAAGAACAAGATAGTTCTGTAATCCCAGTGATGCAGGAATTAGAGGGAAGAGGATCTAGGTCCAAGGCTAGTCCTGGACAAAAGTGAGAGACTCTATCTGAAAAAAAAAATAATAACTAGAATAGAAAAGGCTGAGGAGGTATGGCTCAAGTTGTAGAGTGCTTGCCTAGTAAGCACAAGGCCTTGCGTTCAAACTCCAGTACCATCACAAACACACACAAGTAAGAAGGCCTGAGCCCAGGTTACAGCAAGGTCTTGGGAGGTCTGCCAGGCTGGTTCCCAAATTCTACCTGCACTGTCAACTGCAAAGTCCTTTGTGGCTTTGCTAGTGGCTGTAGGTCAGACCCATGGCTGATACCTGTGAGCAAGAGCGAGGGGAACTTGGCCTGCCTGTGTTCCTTGGCCTTGGACCCTCAGAACCCTTCATCTTCCACAGCATTTGGGATCCAGCTCTGCCTGGATTGTGCCAGGTCAATGCACCTCCGCGCCAGAGGGAAAAGAGCTTTGAGCAGACTCAAAGGCTCAGTTGTAGAGCCTTTTGTGGGTAGCTAGATTGTGTTCCATTAGTGAAAATTTTTACCCCAGGGGTAGAAGGGAGAGGAGGAGGAGGAGGAGGAGGAGGAGGAGGAGGAGGAGGAGGAGGAGGAGGAGGAGGAGGAAGAAAAGGAAGGTGAGGAGAGGAAGCTCGCCATCTGATTTAGAGTCCAAGAATCTTGTAAAGCAGCCCTGACTAAACCCATTGTATAGACAGAGGAACCCGACGCCGGAAGCTTCCTGTCCAGGTCATTTTCACAAAGAAAGAGAACTAAGCTGCTATTCCAGATCTGGCTGACTTATTTAAAAAAAAAAAGAAAAAGAAAAAAAGAATATAGTCCCTAATCAGATCATTGTGACACAGCCTCTACTTTATTGATGGATGGATGGATGGATGGTGCTGGAGATTGAACCCAGGACCCTCTATGTGCTAGTTAAGCAAGCAAACTGCCACTGAGCTATGCTTCATGCTGGTACTGGTACTGGGATTTGAACTCAGGGCCTTTGGCTTGCGAAGGCAAGTGCTAGGATCAACTGAGCCGATCATTCATTTATTTATGTATTTCTTGCCCTTGTTGGGAGGCTGGTTACGCCCTAAACTGCTGATCACTCCCCCTCCCCACCTCCACCCCCAAACCGTTCCAAGATGGACACACTGAATGCACAAACACTCCCGGCAGACCCAACTGCCCAAAGTGACCCTCCAGGAGACCACATTTTCCAGATGCTTCTGTGCTTTGTGTGTTTGCAAAAGCAGATTATTTGGGGAGGTTGGGCTCAGGATTGCTTCACGGTGGCCAGGCCCATGGGAAATGATTCACATTCTTAGCATAGTTGGAAGGCTGTGAAGCAGTGGCCTGTGCACATGTGCTGTGTGCAGCCTCTGGGCCTAAGAAGATGAGCCATTGCCCCAGCACCCCTCCTTGGATGGATTCCAGGATGGGACAAACTGGACATTCTATTCTTTCCAAGAAGGCCGGGGCGGCGAGAAGTCTCTAGAAGGGCAGTTTGTAAGCATCATTGAGTGGCTTATGCAATTCCAGGCCTTGGGGTACTTTCCAAGGTCAACTTTTCCCCGGACCCTGACCAGAGATGCATACCACCTATGCCAACAGAAATGGGTGTAGCAGCCAGGTGCTGCTGGCTTGTGCCTGTCCTCCTAGCTACTCGGGAGACTGAGATCTGAGGATCAAAGCCAGCCTGGGCAGGAAAGTCCTTGAGACTCTTTTTTTTTTTTTTTTTTTTTGGGGGGGGTCCAGTCGTGGGGCCTGAACTCTGGGCCTGAGTGCTGTCCCTCAGCTCTTCAGCTCAAGGCGAGTGCTCTACCACTTGAGCCACAGCGCCACTTCTGGCTTTTTTTCTTTTTGCTTATGCGGTGCTGGGGAATCGAACCCAGGGCCTCAGGCATGCAAGGCAAGTGCTCTACCACTGAGCCACCTTCCCAGCCCGTCCTTGAGACTCTTATCTCCAATAAATCATTCAGAAAAACCCAGAAGTGGCTCCAGTGGTAGAGCACTAACCTCGAGCAAAAGAAGCCTAGGGACAGCACTCAGGCCCTGAGTTCAAGCCCCAGGACTGACAAAAAAAGAAAAAAAAAATGGATATAGCAGATGCTCACTAAACCATAATGAGATTGGTAGGATTTCAAGTCATTCTGGGTACATGGCCATTTACATTTCTTCCCCATTTTAATAAAGAATGTGTATATTGTTATTATGATTATTATTGCTAGTGTTGAAGTTTGAACTCAGGGTCCTGTACTTGTTTGGCTGGTGCTCCACCAGTTGACCAGGCCTTCAGACCAGCTCTTTGCTAGTCAGAGATGGAGTCTCTCAGACTTTTCTACCCAGGCTGGATTTGAACCGGGATCCTTTGGCTCTCAGTCTCCTGAGTAGCTGGGATGACAGGTGTGAGCCACCAGGGCCTGGCTGGAGAATGTGTATTAGGTACATCTGAAGAAACACTTCTTTTAAAAATAAGTAACCAAGCAAAAGGGCCTGCAGTTCAGACGGCTCATCTCCTACCTTGACAGAAGACCCCAGGGTAGAGCTAGCTAGAACTTCCTTGTCAGAAAAGCAGAATGTCCACCCGATGTACTCTTTCCTGCAGTGGATTCCATGACCTGCTGCCCTGCTGAAGGGAAAGGCAAGGTCAAACCTGTGAATGGTCCAGGTTCTCTATGGGCAACATTGGCTAGAGACCAAAAGCCCCGCCTAGAAATTCCCTGAAGTGAAGTAAGAACATTCCTGATACCTCTCAGTCTAGAAGGCTTCAAAAGGCAGGTTGGACTTCATTCTGGCCCCATTCAATGCCCGGAAATGCAGGGAGAGAGAATCATTTTCTGGCACGACTTCCCTGATGGGCTGATCGGTATGGCTGTGTCCTCAGGAAGCTTAGCTTAGGAGTATCTGATGGTGATGGTTACAGATGGGGAAGAGCGGCCTTGTCTACTGCTTCCTTGAACCTCAGGAAAAGTTCCAGAAGGGAGTTACTGATGACAGAAGGGACAAGGAAATAATGGATGTGTACAGATCGATGCCTGCCTGAACGTTAAACAGGCAGAGAAATGGTTCCCCCCCACCCCGCCTGGGGGGATTAAGTGAGGCAGCTCCCTAGGGTGATCACAGCCTGGGACATGGGAAGGGAGATGGAGAGATGACCCCCCCCCCCCGGCCCCTCAGCCCCTCAGACAGATGCTCAGAGCCAAGCAGGTATGTGTGCTCCAGGGCCCAGCCCAGCTGTGCACATCAGGAATGCTTTTGGAGATTTCACTGCCCCCAAGAGCTATCAGACAGAACAAAGGGGGTTCCTTCCTCCTGAGCTATTCGTCAACACACCTTCTCACCGGAGGACCCCTGGCTTTTCTAGTCTTTCTAATTCCCTGCCATCCTTTGAAACCTGTCTCGACCTCACATCTTTTTGTTTTTGATCAATCGTGGGGCTTGAACTCTGGGCCTGGACACTGTCCTCAGCTCCTCAGCTCAAGGTGAGCGCACTACCACAGCATCACTTTCGGTTTTCTGGTGGTTCATGGGAGATAAGAGTCTCAAGGACTTTCCTGCTCAGGCTGGCTTTGAACCATGATCCTCAGATCTCAGCCGCCTGAGTAGCTAGGATGACAGGCCTGAGCCCCCGGCACCTGGCTTCGACCTCACATCTTGATGGAAACCTTGGTGGGCAGTGCCAAGCCACAACAAGGACTTTCTGCCCCGGTCTCCCTGGGCCAATGACTATGAACCACCATCATCTGGCCAGTGTTTGCCTCCCAAATGAGGGTAACCTGCTTCCTGTAGGTCTCCTATTGTCTGGTGGTAACCGGCTGACCCATCTCCACCCACCACACAATGGCATCTACTCAGTGGTTTCTGCCCAGCTGACACAGAAGCACATTTCAACTTATCAAGCGACCTTGATGGGGGGTTGTGGAACGCCTGATACAGATGAGTGGTTTTATTGTTGACAGAGGATTATGGTCAAGGAGGCAGGTCTGCTGGGAAATGGGAGTGTGCAGTAGATAGCTGTAAGAAGAATGTCTAAGAAATGCCTTTTGGGCTGTCCAGGGGTCATACCCGTGACCCACAGAACCTAACACTTGTGTGCTCAAGTCTCAGCACAAAAACTCTTCCATGATTGTATTATTATTATTATTATTATTATTATTATTATTATTATTTGTCGGTCGTGGGGCCTGAACTCTGGGCCTGGGCGCTGTCCCTCAGCTCTTCAGCTCAAGGCTGGCACTCTACCACTTGAGCCACAGCACCACTTCTGGTTTTTCTGCTTAGTACTGAGGAATCAAACCGAGGGCCTCATGCATGCAAGGCAAGCTACTCTACCACTGAGCCACCTTCCCAGCAACCTGAGATGCATTTTTCTAGAAAAGGAAGATGACCCTTCACCAAAAAGAGAGGCTCCACTTCAACCTGACTCAGAGGGAAAGATTCACGCCAAAATGACACCACCAATCTTTGCCTATCAGATTGGCAGAGATCAGAAAGTTTGATTCAGCCCAGTGTTGGGAGGGAAAACTGGCTGCTTCACAGGCTGCTGATGAGTCTGTGAAATGATAATGCTGCCTGGAGGGCAATCTGGTGACATCTAAGTCTCCAATTCCCACGATCCTCAAGAGGCAGAAGAATGTCACCGGCACAGGGCACGGACAGGAAGTAGAACGCTTTGGCTTGCGATCCAGCTCTCCAAGTTACTCACCTTCCCCATTTTTTTCTCACCTACGAAATGAGATGACAATCATACCCGGCCCTGACCATTTCAGAGATCAAAACTGCATTAACGATTGCAGAGCATTTATGAGAGACTCCATTTCTTATTAACTGCCATGCCAACGCTCACTATGATTATTATCAATTGACCCAGCAATTCCACTGTGAAGGAATTTACCCTGCAGACATTCTTGCACACGGGCTGAGTGTATGTGGTGTTGTCCATTGATGCAACTGAAGAGACTGGAAAATAGTCCACATGTCTATTAAGCAGCAGGTTTGGGTTTCATTGTAGTGTTCACCTAGGTGGGAACAAAAGAAACAATGGAGAGAAGTTCTGTGGTTCTGATTTAGTGTCTACAGAATTCTTCATTATGGGGGGCTGGGAAGGTGGCTCAGTGGTAGAGTGCTTGCCTTGCATGCATGAGGCCCTGGGTTTGATTCCTCAGCACCACATAAGCAGAAAAAGCCAGAAATGGTGCTGTGGCTCAAGTGGTAGAGCACTACTAGCCTTGAGCTGAAGAGCTGAGGGACAGCACCCAGGCCCAGAGTTCAGGCCTCACTACCAGCAAACAATAAAAAATAAATAAATAATTAATGGTACAAACATATGAACTGAACCAATCAAGACTGCTTATGGTTTCAGTTAACATACTTGGCACAGAAATATTCATATGTTTTACCATAGATTTACGGTATACTAGTACAATCTCCTAACTAAACTCCTAGCTGGGCGCTGGTGGCTCACACCTGTCATCCTAGCTACTCAGGAAGCTGAGATCTGAGGATCACGGTTCAAAGCCAGCCCTGGGTAGGAAATTCTGTGAGACTCTTTCCTCCAATTAAATACCAAAAAGTTGGAAGTAAAGCTGTGGCTCAAGTGGTAGAGTGTCACCCTTGGCAAAGAAAAGCTCAAGGACAGCACTCAGTCCCTGAGTTCAAGCCCCAGGACCCACTCTAAAACAAAACAAACGAATAAAAATACCTACTCTCCTAGAATTCCAAATCTCTAATGTCCCTGAGGGTTTCAGATACAGGATTTTGAACGTTTATGATTATTTCCTTTTAAAAAAAAAAAATACCTGTAATGGAGCTTAAACTCAGGGCCTGGGCACTGTCCCTTAGCTTTCTTTTTGGTTGGTCGTGGGGCCTGAACTCGGCCTGGGCGCTGTCCCTCAGCTCTTCAGCTCAAGGCTAGCGCTCTACCACTTGAGCCACAGCGCCACTTCCAGCTTTTTCTGCTTATGGGGTACTAAGGAATCGAACCCAGGGCTTCATGCATGCAAGGCAAGTGCTCTACCACTAAGCCACCTTCCCAGCCCCTCTCTTAGCCTTTTTACTTCGGGCTAGCACTCTACCAGTTGAACAACAGCTCTACTTGCAGCTTTTTGCTTGTTAACTGGAGATAAGAGTCAAATAGACTTTCTTCTCTGGTCTGGCTTTGAACTTCTACCCTCAGATCTCAGCCTCCTGAGTAGCTAGGATGACAGTCATGAGCCACCAGCACTTAAACTATTATTATTATTATTATTATTATTATTTCTTCTTCTTCTTCTTCTTCTTCTTCTTCTTCTTCTTCTTCTTCTCCTTCTCCTTCTCCTTCTCCTTCTCCTTCTCCTCCTCCTCCTCCTCCTCCTCCTCCTCCTCCTCCTCCTCCTCCTCCTCCTCCTCCTCCTTCTCCTTCTCCTTCTCCTTCTCCTTCTTCTTCTTCTTCCTCCCCCTCCCCCTCCTCCTCCCCTCCCCCACTCCTCCACCTCCTCCTCCTCCTTTTTGAAGTACATACAAAAAGTAGCACGGCAGGCTGGCCTGGGAACTTGGGGTTGGGAAGTCGGGATGGGGGCCAGCTGGGGTGGGGGCCAGGTGAGCCTGGAGCTTCATCTCTGAGTCACTGCACAGCCCCTGGCACAGTGGCCAAGTGTCCTCCCTAAGGAAGTGAAGATAAAGCAAGTGACTCAGGGAAAAGTTCTCTGAGGGATGATTGGTAAGGGAGCCAATCATCAGCTTCCTTCCGGATACCTTGTCCCCAGCAGGGGTTAAAGCACCCCTCCACACATACCCCATACACCTCCTCACCTGCCTCCCCAGCAGAGAATTAGGGAAATCAGATCCCAGAATCCAAAACACATACCCCATACACCTCCTCACCTGCCTCCCCAGCAGAGAATTAGGGAAATCAGATCCCAGAATCCAAAGACATGTTAGAAATGCCTATCAAATACCCAATGCAATACATTGGGTGAGGCAGCCAAGACCAGCAGCACTGAGATCCCAGATTCCTAGCAGAAAAGAAGCTCTTTCTGTCTTTCTTTCTTTTTTTGTCGGTCATGGGGCTTGAGTCTGGGTGCTGTCCCTGGGCTCCTTTTGCTCAAGGCTAGTGCTCTACCACTTGAGCCACAGCACCACTTCTGGTTTTCTGAGTGGTTCAATTGGACATAAGAGTCTCACAACCTTTTCTGCCCGAGGCTGGCTTTGAACTCTGATCCTCAGATCTCAGCCTCCTGAGTAGCTAGGATGACAGGTGAGTCATCGGCACCCGGCTTCCACGAGACTTTTATCTGCAATTAATCACCAAAAAAGCCAGAAGTAGAAGTATGACTTCATTAGCAGAATACTAGCCTTGAACAAAAAGCTCAGGGACAATGCCCAGGCCCTGAGTTCAAGACCTAGGACTGGCACCAAAGAGTGGGGGGGAGTCTTGTTGTTACTCATGCCAGTCTCAATCTACTGGGTTCCAGGGATACTAAGAAGGTGCGTTAGTTACAGGCATGTATCACTACAGGAGACTAAGCATTCTTTTTATTGTTGTTGTACCAGTACCAGGGCTTAAATGCTGAAGTTCTACCACTGGAGCCATGCCTCTAGTTCTGGCTTTTTTTTTTTTTTTTTGTCGGCCGTGGGGCTTGAACTCTGGGCCTGGGCCCTGTCCCTCAGCTCTTCAGCTCAAGGCGAGCGCTCTACCACTTGAGCTACAGCGCCACTTCCGGTTTTCTGGTGGTTTATTGGAGATAGGAGTCTCATGGTCTCTCCTGCCCGGGCTGGCTTTGAACCGCGATCCTCAGATCTCAGCCTCCTGAGTAGCTAGGATTACAGGCGTGAGCCACCAGCGCCCGGCTAGTTCTGGCTTTTTGCTGCTTAGCTGGAGAAAAGAGTCTCATGGACTTTCCTGCCTGGGCTGGCTTTGAACCCTGATCTTCAGGTCTCAACCTCCTCAAGAGCTAGGATGGCAGGCATGAACCACTGGTGCTAGCTAGTAATTACTATCTTGTACAGATATTCAAGGACAGATGATTAAAAAAAAGATTTATTCATAGGAAATGTGCTGGTGCACATGTAATCTACATGTGATATAAAATGCTTACTTTTATATGTAATTTTAATAAAAGTTTTTTCTTTCTTTCTTTCTCTTTTTTCTTTGTCAGTCCTGGGGCCTGAACTCTGGGCTGGGCACTGTCCCTCAGCTCTTCAGCTCAAGGCCAGCGCTCTACCACTTGAGCCACAGCACCACTTCCGGCTTTTTTCTTTTTGCTTATGTGGTGCTGAGGAATTGAACCCAGGGCCTCATGCATGCAAGGCAAGCGCTCTACCACTGAGCCACCTTCCCAACCTTAAAATAGTTTTTTTTGAAAAGGCATAAAAATGCACATTCCTATTAATTAACCTTGTATTCCTTTTTCTGCAGATGCATTTGCGCCAAGCAGCTCCTGCCAACCTTTTTATTTTATTTTTGAGCTGACCTAATTATATTGGTAACCACTAGTGATTTTTTTTTTTTTATGTTTTATGGCTCTTTGAAAGAGCTCTTTGTAAACTGCCAGAATTTCTGAGTCAAATTCTTTTACAGTTTGTTGTTGTTGTTTCTTTGTAGGTCATGGGCTTGAACTCAGGGCCTGGTCATTGTCCCTGACCTTTTTCTGTTCCAGGATAGCACTCTACCACTTTGAGCCACAGCAGGGGTTTTCTGGTGGTTAACTGGAGATAAGAGTCCCACAGAATTTCCTGCCAGGGCTGGTTTCAAACTGTGATCCTTAGATCTCAGCCTTCTGAGTAGCTAGGATTGCAGGCCTGAGCCGCCAACACCCTGTTTCTTGTACAGTTTTTAGACACCCAATTATATATTTTTCCTTAATAACATTTTTTTCACTTTCATTTTCCCTCCTCCTCCTCCTCCTCCTCCCCCTCCCCCTCCTCCTCCTCCTCCCCCTCCTCCCCCTCCCCCTCCTCCTCCTCCTCCCCCTCCCCCTCCTCCTCCTCCTCCTCCTCTGCCAGTCAGGGTCTTGGGCACTATCCCGGAGTGGCTTTGGCTCAAGGCTAGAGCTCTGCTACTTGAGCCACAGCGCCACTTCTGGCTTCTTCTGCTTATATCATGCTGAGGAATCTAACCCAGGGCCTCATGCATGCAAGACAAGCACTCTACCACTGAGCCACCTTCCCAGTCCCTTCCATTTTCATTTTCTTTCTTCCTTTATATTTTCTTTTTCAGGACCAGAACTTGAACTCAGGACCTGGAGGTTTTGTTTACAGGCTGGTACCTGAGCCACACACCTCCAGCCACTTCCATGTGATCTTTATTTACCATAAATCAATTCTAGGCCTCTCTCCAGAAGTCTCCACCTAGGAATTCTACTTATGTGTCATTTTGTGTAACTTAGTTCCACAGCCCTCCTTAGCTGCAATTACTGTCCCAGCCATGGTGGGAAATACAACCATCTACCACACCCGCATTCAGAACCAAGGACACTCTATGCTCTTGGTGTTCAATCCACAGGAACTGCTAAGGGGTGGTGGTGGTGGTGGTGGTGGGGAATAGCTAAGCTCATTGGCATGCAGGGCTGAAGCACTATGGGAAATACCACTGGGCATTTCCAGGCACAAGGGGGCTTTAGGGAATTACTATGATTCACGCCAGTCTGTGGGTGTGTCTGGGCCAGACAGAAAAACACACTGGAAATACTCTCTAACGGGAATCCCACCCTCCCTCCCTCAGTCACTCACCCACCAGCCTGCTTGTCATTTGCCTAGGGCACCAGAGACAAGGCCAGCAGGCATTCAAAGGCCTGGTGCTCCTGGGAGAGGCCCCTGGGAGCACCAGGGGCCTCTCCCAGGAGCAGCTGTGGTCTGGTTATAAAGTAGGAGGGGCAGTGTGGTCCCGCCTCTGTCTCCACATTCCAGCTGTCAGTCTTGCTTGGGTCTAAACATCCCTGACTTTAGCCCTGCTCCAAACATCAGCAACACACAGCTACAATCTTGTTTTTTTTTTTTTTAAACACGTCATGAAGAAAATGATACAACTACTATCCACTTACAAGATGACCATTCATTTCAGAGAAAGGATATGTATTCTGGATATGCATTCCTATAGTATAGCCATGGGATCTAGTTTTCCCTCTCTCTCTCTCTCTCTCTCTCTCTCTCTCTCTCTCTCTCTCTCTCTCTCTCTCTCTCTCTCTCTCTCTCTCCCCCCCCCCTCTGTCTGTCTGTCTCTCTCACTGCTACCAATATCAGGGGTTGAACTTAGGGCCTTACACTTTCACTTGACTTTCTTTCTTTTTTTTTGTTGGGTGTGGGGCTTGAACTCTGGGCCCAGGCGCTGTCCCTCAGCTCTTCAGCTCAAGGTGAGCACTCTGCCACTTGAGCCACATTTCCACTTTTTGCTTTTGGCTGTTTAATTGGACTTTCCTGCCCAGAGCAGCTTCAAACTGCAATCCTAGAATCTCAGCCTCCTGTGAGCTAGGGGATTACAGGCATGAGCCACCAGAGAGCCTGGTATATTATTTTACTTCTTTTTTTTTTGCCAGTCCTGGGATTTGAACTCAGGGCCTGGGCACTGTCCCTGAGCTTCTTTTTGCTCAAGGCTAGCACTCTACCATTTGAGCCACAGCGCCACTTCCAGCATTTTCTGTGTGTGTAGTACTAAGGAACTGAATCCCGGGGCTTCATGCATGCTAGGCAAGCACTCTATCACTGAGCCACCTTCCCAGCCAGGATATGGTTTTAATAGGACCACATCTTTTCTCCCTCAACTGTAGGTCATGAGTTTCTTCTTATGTGGCAGGGAAGACTTGCATAACCTACTTTATGCTTGCATGATAGACTGTCCATACTACATATTGCATCCAGAGTTCAAGATCAGGTGTTGCTGGCTTCTCTTCCCCTCAGGACCCAGTGTGGCGTGGCATAGAATCATTGCAGATCTTGTGCTTATTGAAGTTTTTGGTATTTTGGTTACCACGAGTTCATTTTATTTATTTTTTGGTCGTGCAGCTTGAACTCAGGGCTTGGGTGCTGTCCCTGAGCATTTTTGCTCAAGGCTAGCGCTCTACCACTTTGAGCCACAGCGCCACTTCTGGGGTTTTTTTTTTGGTGGTTCATTGGAGATAAGAGCCTCACAGACTTTCCTGCCCAGGCTGGCTTTGAACTGCAATCCTCAGATCTCAGCCAGGTCCTGAGTAGCTAGGATGACAGGCTTGAGCCACCAGCACCCAGCTGTTTGGGGTTTGTTTGTTTCTTTAATGATTTCCTTTTTGGTACCAGGGATCCAATTCAGGATGGGGTGCTTTGCCCCTGAGCTACATCCCAGCCTGTTTTTTTTTTTGTTTGTTTTTTAGCCATCTCACATTAAAATGTTTATCTTCAAGGGCTGAGGAGGACAGGTAGTAGCTCAAGTGGTAGAACATCTACCTGAGCAAGCTCAAGGCTCAGAGTACCACAATAATAAAAAGGTTAATTGATTAATTAATTGGTCTTGATTCTACTTTTTCACCTGCTTCCTGTCCTCTTGGCTGTATGTCAGTGTGCTTACCAGACTTTGTGTCACTAATTCTTGGGTTACTCAGTTTGCTTGCCATCTTTCCAGTTCATTTGTCTCTGTGTTTCTAGCACCTGGCACCTGGTAGCTACCCCACCAACATTTATTGGGTGAATGTATGCAGGAATGGAATGAATGAGTGAATGAATGAATTAGTTTAGGAAGGAAATTTTACAGGGATCATTCTATGGGTACATCTTTGCATTCCCCGCTGCCCCCCCCACCATGAAGAATGGGGATGGAGATCAGGAGAGTTCTAGAAGATTGGGAAACAGAAGCCACAATGGATAGGAAAAAGCACCTCCACGTGTCTCCAGCAACAGATACCAGGAGAGATGGCAGCCTGAGTCATGTGGGAATGAACAGACACAGCTCCCTGGCAGGTCAGTGGCTGCCCTTGCAACTGGACACTTTGTCCAGGACCACCCTAGAATCCCCCCTTCCCTCCTCCCTCCCCCCCTGGGGGGTGTGGCTACCATTACCCAATACAGCCTACAGTCATAACTATTCTAGCCAGGCCCCAACCTAGACAGTTAGAACCAAAACACAAAACACTGCCACAGTCTCCACGATGGGACACAGGCCCCCCCCAACTCCCCCCCTGCACCCCGGCAAGGACTGACTCAGG
Source organism: Dipodomys merriami (assembly GCF_024711535.1). NCBI lineage: Eukaryota > Metazoa > Chordata > Mammalia > Rodentia > Heteromyidae > Dipodomys > Dipodomys merriami. The sequence continues at coordinate 2,372,985 of NW_027206268.1, read as the reverse complement.
AGCTGACTTGTAGGAGACTGGGCTCAGCTCTCTCCACCTCATCAGCAATCCTGATCAGGGATTTTCCCAGCTCCAACCCACCAACATGTGGAATTGTAAAAATAACAAAGCCAGGCTCCAAGAGAGGAAATTCTAAGAACATGAAATAAGTCAGCAGGGCAGGGGGGGGGTGTTTATTTTCCATCCCTGCTTGGTCCTTATTCTCCCTCCCTCTCCCCTCCTCCCCTCCGCCCACCCCCCTCCCCCCAGAGCCTGCAGAAAGCTGGGGGAAGGGTCCGGATTCAGATGTCAGCACCACAAAGCTAAAGGAAACCCATCTTCCTGTGTTTGCCAAGGAACAATGCTGTGGAAGCCATTCCAAGGCCTGCATTTTTTTTTTTTCTCCCCCTCTGGATACAAGAATTTCAGTCCCATGGATTCCTGAGCCGGGGAAATAGGCTGACAAAGAATTTCTGGATGTAAACATTCCTGCTCCATCAACTCAAGTGACAATCAGGGTGCATGGGGGTTTTTGATTCCCAGAGGTCCCCCATGCTCCCATCCACATGCTGCACCCAATCAGCAATGGTCTCCGCCCTTTGTGTGACTTCTTGCCTGGACTGCTGGTTTTCATGTGCCTTCTGGGACCTCACTGGAGTGTCTGTATCAGCCCATGGCCCATCTGACACATTGTACCTCCCAACAGGGTCCTTCTCTGCTCCAAAATCCTCTTTATCTGCAGCACCAGGGGCCCTGAGTGTAGAAAAGGATCCGAATCAGAGAGATCATGATCAGGCTAGGCATGGGTCCAGGCCTAGAGGGGCTGGATAGCTGCTTCTTCAGGCTCAGAAACTACCAGCTCAAAGGGGAAACAGGAGGGCTGGGACTGTGGCTTAGTGGTAGAGTGCTCGCCTTGCATGCATGAAGCCCTGGGTTCGATTCCTCAGTACCACATCCACAGAAAAAGCGGTAAGTGGTGCTGTGGCTCAAGTGTCCAGGGGACAGTGCCCACAGCCCTGAGTTCAAGCCCTAGGACAAAAAGGGGGTGGGGAAGGGAAAGCAGAAGGAATTGGTCAACCAGGCTAGGTGCTGGAAGACCAGGTAATGTTTACTGAGTACTTATTGCAGCTAGGCACCAAGCCAGCCCCAGTGGGTGTTACCTTAATCCTCACAATACTCCCAAAGCAGCAAGCTGAATTGTAATCCTCTTACCCGCCCCCCCCCATCAATAGGTAGCTAGGGCTAACTGGGGAGTTTGACCTGATCCTGGATCTAACTGGGGGTGGGGAGGCTTTTTAGCAATGTTCTTGTTGGGGGTCCCATTCAAGCCACCTGTTTTTTTTTTTCCCCCTCCATCCTCTAGCTCCCGTGCATTCTAGGATTCTCCTTTTTTTTTTTAACTCTTAGATTTTCAAATTACTTACTTGGCCACTAGCTTCTTCCTGGGAGCAGGTATTGATTGCTCTACATTCCTTCACCCCCATGGTGTGTTTTCTAGGGCTCTCTTTTTCTTGCTGGGTATTAGAATGGCCTCCAGTCTCTGAAGGACCCTTACCCCCCACCACCACAATGACTTTACTTCTGTGATCTCCCACCCCCTCCCCCCCAAAAAAGAAACTAAGCCAAGTGACTTTTGGTGCTTCAATCAATGCCCTCTCCTGGGAACTGGATCGTCCCTCCGCCTTCCTCTCTTAGGCCTTGACACACCCTAGGTCCAAGATGGGCAACACTGGGACCCTGGGCCCTGTGGCTCCTTGAAGCTGGTGGGCCCTCCATCCCCCCAAACAAGTAAACCCTATCCCTGGCCTGGCAGCTCTTGCAGCTGGCTTGTTCAGTGCTGAGATGACTTTGGGGAGGGGGGGGGGTCCCCTGGTTCAAAGTCTAAGGCTGATCCCCGGCTGCCTTGGGCAGTGGCGGGGGGGAGGGGGGGGGCAGAATGGACCGACCAAGCCCCCTGGGATGGCAACATGGGACGGGGAGGGGGGGTGGTGAGAGGAGCGCGGACATCCGGGGCCCGCGGTGAACACCCTGTTCACATTCCAGCGCCCGATCGGAATGCGGGACCAAGGCCGAGCCAAGGGCCGCATTCCTGCGCCGGCGGCCCCGCCCCATCCGGGCCCCGCCCCGCCCCCGCCCGGCCCCGCCCCTCCGGCCCGCAGCCCCAATCGAGACCACGCCCCTTCAGACCACACCCCATCGCCCAGGCCACGCCCCCGTGCAGGCCCCGCCTTGCCCTGACCACGCCCCCTCTCACCGCAGCCCGGGCGGCGGCGGGCGCCCCCTGGCGGCGGCCCCGACCTCCCAAAGCCCATTGATTGTCAGGCTTCTTTATATAGTGGGTCCTGGGGGCTGGAACCCAGGAAAACCCTTTCTCCGATGAACCACCAAAAAGCCGGAAGTGGTGCTGTGGCTCAAGTGGTAGAGCGCCAAAAAAAGAAAAAGCTCAGGGACAGTTGCCCAGGCCCTGAGTTCAAACCCCAGGCAACCCACCAAGCAAACACACAAAAGCTGCTGACATTCAACACGCCTTTGCCACCATCACACACACACACACACACAGGTGTGTGTGATTTTGACCTACACACCAGGGCTGAGCAGTACCTGTTGAAGCCACAGCTCTCCTCCAGAAGCTTGAGGGAGGGGAGGAGAGAGGGTAAGGTTTCCCTTCTTCCCCGGCTCACCTTCCTGGTGGGCCAGGATGGTGGACGGCGGTGGTGTGGTCAAAGCCTGGACTGGCACCCGTGCCCACCCCACAGCCCAGTGGACTTGTGTCTTTGTGGGCAAGGAGCTAGGGCCCAACCCCATTTGCATGGAGGATCTGCCTGGTTCTGGGTCCATAGCCCCATGGGTAAAGTGAAACCCAGAAAGGCGGTGGGTGGGGAAGAGAGGCACGTTGGGAATGTGGATGGCTCCCTGGTTCTGGAAGGCCATTTGCCAGGGAAGGTGGTAACCCCTGGTCTTGGGAGAAAGGGGTGGGGAGGGCTGGGTTCAAAGGTCAGGGTGGACAAAGGCCAGCTCACCCTGTTGGCATGGTGTCTCAGGCCTAGGTGTTGGCTACTGTGTCTGGGGTGGGGGGTGATGTGGTGGGGGGGGTAGGCCCAGGCTGACAGGGTGCCATGTGGCCATGCTGCCCATCGAATGGCCACATCGGGACACTGTCTCCTCTACCTCATGACCATGATGATCAAGAGGTCAGGCCCAAGATGAGCGGGTGATTTCATACACATTTCCCAAACCAGGCTTTATCCTCTAGAGACTCAGTTTACCACCACCACCCCCCAACCTGGGAAAAGGCAGCCACCTGATCCTCATATCTACAGTGTGATATGTAACCAGATCAAGGCAGGGCCCAGATACAGGAAGGGCCCAGAGAGGTTATGTCAAACCAACCTGGAGCACAGCCACAGCAAGATGGGCTTCTGGAAAATGGATGATGGATAGCAGAGTCTCCAGGCAGCTGGAACCAGCCGGGGGACACAGGGACAGAAGAGGAACTTCCTTTTCTCAATGCTGGTTGTTTTCTTTAGTACACTGAGGGCCAGCGTGCTACTGTGCTGAGGGTTTGCTAGAGAATTCCATGGTCTTTGCTGGTCATGTGGGTAAGGACAATAAACCCTCTGAAATGTGTGAGGGGGAAAAAAGTTATTTTGGGGGGTGTCTGTGTGTGCCAATCCTGGGGTTGAGACTCAGGACATGGGGCGCTGTGCCTGAGATTATTTTTGCTCAAGGTTAGGGCTCTACCGTTTAAGACACAGCTCCACTTCCATCTTTTTGGTGGTTAGTGGGAGATGAGAAACTCATGAGCTTTCTCGCTGTAACTCCCTTTCCAACCACAATCGTGATCCTCACATCTCAGTCTCCTGAGTAGTAGTAGGATGACAGGTGTGAGCCACCAATGGTGCCCAGCATAAGAAATCAGAGTTTGGGGCTGGGAAGGTGGCTCATGCCACCTTGCCTTGCATGCACAAGGCCCTGGGTTCAATTCCTCAGCTCCACATAAGCAGAAAAAAGCCGAAGTGGCGCTGTGGCTCAAGTGGTAGAGGGCTCCTCTTGAGCTGAAGAGCTCAGGGACAGCGCCCAGGCCCAGAGTTCAAGCCCTACGACTGACAATAAACAAATACATTCTGAGCAAGGGTCAGGACTCTTCCGAAGGAATCCTTGCTGCTGCTGCTGCTGTTAGACTGTCCTGGGCTTTGGTGAGAATAGATAGAGTCAGGCTCAGTAAGTCCATGTGGAATGAACTCTCTCTTAGATCTGGACGGATGCCACGAGATTATTGTTGCATTTTCTACCCCTGAGAGGAAGCAGGTATGGAATGCAGTCTAGAGGGAGGGTCTCCATTGTGGCCCAAATGAGGAAACACATTGTAAATGGAGGTGGACCCTGAGAATGTCCCATGAAGCCAACCAACTCCCAGGGACACCTCTAAACAACATACAATAGAACACCAACATTGGCCCCTCTGCCCATCCCTCCTCTTCCTCCTCCGTTCTTTTCTTTTTGTTTATGCCAGTCCTGGGGTTTGAACTCAGGGCCTGGGCACTGTCCCTAAGCTTCTTTTGCTCAAGGCTAGCACTCTACCACTTGAGCCTCAGCACCACTTCGGGCTTTTTCTGTGTCTGTGGTACTGAGGAATCAAACCCAGGGCTTCATGCATGCTAGGCAAGCACTCTACCCCTGAGTCACCTTCCCAGCCTCTCTCTTTCTTTCTGTTACAGGAATTACACTCACACTGCAGACTAAAACCAAACAGCAACCCCCTTGATTTTAGGCTGCAGCCAGTATCTGCACCAAAGGACCTTGGGGGTCATAGGTCCAGTTGTCTGCTACTTAAGCCTTGTCAGCAACTATCTCCACAAAGTCCAGCCTTGCAGGCCTTGGCCCCAAACAAACTCAGAGTTGAGACAGAAATTTGACCTGACACACTCTGCTTCAGCCCCAGACATGCTTTTACTCACACCTGTGGTGTGCACGGCTGTGTGTCTAACCTGTCACTAGCAGCAGCTAGTGCAGTACAGTGGAGTAGTCGTAGTAATAGTGTAGCTTGAATTTGTTCTACTACAAGTAGCAGTAGCAGGATAGCTTGCTTCACTATCTCCCTGTCCATGATGGTAGATACTTGGTTTTTTGTTTGTTTGTTTGTTTTTGTTTTTGGTGGTTGTGGGCCTGGGCGCTGTCCCTCAGCTCTTCAGCTCAAGGTGAGCGCTCTACTGCTTGAGCCACAATGCCACTTCTGGCTTTTTTCTGCTTATGGGGTGCTGAGGAATTGAACCCAGGGCCTCATGCCTGCAAGGCAAGCGCTCTACCACTGAGCCACCTTCCCAGCCCTCACGTGCTTATTTTTAAATGGAGTGAGTCAGTACATAAGTAAATGTTGCAGAAATCTCCTCCTGCACCCCTAACAGATCACTTTAGGGTTCGTTTTGGAGATTACTGACTTAACCATCTTTCCTACCCCCAATTCTGAAAGCCGGCCTTTCTCTCTCAGGAAACTGGGGGGGTGGGGGGTGGGGGGGTACACCCAGAAGTTAGCCTTATCCCTGAAAACCAAGTGAGCAGGCCCCTACCACTCAAATAAATTCTGTCCTAGCTGAAAAACCCTGGTCCAGTTGAGACTGCTGGCTGGGCCTCGGCGACTGCCACTTTCTCTAGGCTCCCGTGTCCAGTAGGAGGAGAGGTGGGCTCAAGATTGTGCTAAGGGAAAGTGGAGGGGGGCACCATTGGTGGGGTTGCTTGCAAAGCCAAGCTCAGTCTGCCTTGCAGGGAAAATCTGTGGGGACAGTTAACTGGGTTGCTTGCCTGAGTGTGGGTAAGCAGCGGCCCCTGGTGGTGGTGATGTGGCAGTGCTGGGAGCCACACAGCTAGAGGAGGATGGAGGCCTGGTTAAACAGAAAGACTCCTCAGGGGCCATGTTTGCCATCGCTGCTGTGAATTTCCCATGGTTTTCTCTCTGGGTGTGTGCTTTGTACGTGCAGCGTAGTAGACAATCGGGGATACAAGTGTGCTCGGTTTCTCGCCACCCCATTTGCATATGTAATACCCCAGCAGGGTTTGCAGTATCCCAGGGGACACAGAATTTCCATGGACCCAGGATGCATATAGGATTTTAGCCAGGCTCAAAGCAAGACCGAGGTAGCCATGCTGTGCCGAGACTAAGCAGAGGCACGGACAGCCTGCTTACCACTCACAGGTGTGAAGGAAGGAGGCATATGATTGTGCACTTCGGCCATATCCACCACCTCACCTGCTCAGCTTTTCCTCCACCTTCCCCGACTTCCCCCCTGCACCTCTCTTGTTGATCATGGGGCTTGAACTCTGGGCCTGGGCGCTGTCCCTCAGCTCTTCGGCTCAAGGCGAGCGCTCTACCACTTGAGCCACAGCACCACTTCTAGGTTTTTGGTGGTTCGTTGGATATAAGGGTCTCATGGATTTTCCTGCCCGGGCTGGCTTTGAACTGCGATCCTCAGATCTCAGCTTCCTGAGTAGCTAGGATGACAGGCGCCCTGCTTTTCCCTCTCTTAAAATTGGCAGCGCACAATATAAAGAGGAATTGTTAGTCATTGCTAGTGATATAAAAAAAATTCATTTCTCCTGAGAATGACATGACATAGCAAGTAAAAGGCCACAATAAATCAAGAGGGAAAATATGAAGAAAGAAAGGAAAAAAAAAAACCACAGTTATATTTTAGGATCTCTGCTTCTACGGAAAGTAGAACAAAAGGCAGAGGTGGGGGGCAGGGTGTCCCTGTATTTTCTTTCTTTCTTTTTCCTTTTTTTGTTGGTCATGGGGCCTGAACTCTGGGCCTGGGCGCTGTCCCTCAGCTCTTCAGCTCAAGGCTGGCGCTCTACCACTTGAGCCACAGTACCACTTGTAGCTTTTTCTGCTTATGTGGTGCTGAGGAATAGAACCCAGGACCTCATGCATGTGAGGCAATCACTCTTACCACTGGGCCACCTTCCCAGCCTTGTATTTTCACCTTTGTACACGGCTCCACAAATTACAGAGGCAGCCTTGGGAAGCATGGTACCCCACCAGGATGCCACAGGGGGTGAGCTCACCTCCAGATCTCCCCCTCATCCCCCCCGCCCCTTGCCAGGAGCAGACAGTCTCTCCTCGCCACTCTCAATAGAAGCTAAAGGTCCCCAGCCCAGCTTCAGTTAGGATGGATGCAGTTAGGACCCTCATTGACTCCTAATACACAGATGAGGGGGAAGGATGGATGGAGAATTGAGAGATCTTGAATTTTTCCAACAGAGGGTATGAAAGGCAACCACAGGAGGGAGGCGCCAGCCCCCCATATTCAACTGGAAGGGAGAAGAGTTGGAGAAGAGAGGGGTCTACTGTTCAAAGGCAAGCTGAGGCTTCCCTACCGCACAGGGTGGGGCCCCGAGAATAATCCTTATCTCTGCAGGCTGAACCTGGGATGTGTGTTCCCTAGCCTGCTGCCCTGCCATCCCTAGCATTTTCTGTCAGAAATACGCTGCTTCCCGCTTCCATGCCTGTGCTCCACCGCTACCCCGGTCCTGTAGGCCACGTCTCACCTTTCTACACTCAAGTGTAGGCTTCTCCTCCTCCAGGCGGCCTTCCGGACTCTCTTCCTTGCTCGACCTCACCACAAGCACCCCTTGCCGTGTCCACACCCCCTGGTTTTAGAGGAGCGGTGTGACAGCAGGTGTCAGGAATCATGGGACGGGAGTCCAGTCTTCCTGTACCCACCTGGCCCTCGAGTCTTGCCACTACCTGTGGAAAATGGGGGAAACAATACTGCATTCCCACCTGCCTTACAAAATTTTGTAAAACCAGTTTTAAACTGTGTATGTGTATATGTATATGTATAATTATAATTATTATATTATCAGTACATAAAATATATATGCATAGGTGTGTATATATATGTATGTGTATGTGTGTGTGCATATATATATAGAACTGGGGTCCAACCCAGGATTCTACACTTTCTAGGCAAGTGCTTTACCACTGAGCTACATCCCAGCCCTAACATTTTTTTTTTTTCTTTTTCTCTTTTTGGGTCCGGTTGTGGGGCCTGAACTCTGGGCCTGGGCGCTGTCCCTCAGCTCTTCAGCTCAAGGCTAGCACTCTACCACTTGAGCCACAGCACCACTTCTGGCTTTTTTTTCTTATGTGGTGCTGAGGAATCGAACCCAGGGCCTCGAGCATGCAAGGCAAGTGCTCTACCACTGAGCCACCTTCCCAGCCCTGTAACATTTATTTTTTAAATAGGACTTCATTCCCCCAGTCCATAATTCAACAGATGTCTATTAACAAGACAACAAACAAACTTCCTTCTTTCCTCATCCAGCTCCCAGTGTCTTCCCCAAAGACTAGCTGTTCCCAGCTTCTCTAGCTTTCTTTCACAGATGCCCATGTGTTTTAAAGCAAGTAGATTTTATGCCCTTGCCTATGTGGTATCCCAGGGGAAAATGCACAATTCAAATCTAACTACAAGGAAGAATTAGAAAAAAAACACAACAAAAATGAGGGCTATTCTATTTTGTCAAGTTATGTATGTTGGGGGAATAACTCCTTCCCTCCTTCTTTCTTTCTCTTTCTTTCTTTTGTGGGTCATGGGGCTTGAACTCTGGGCCTGGGTGCTGTCCCTCAACTCTTTTGCTCAAGGCTAGAGTTCTACCACTTGAGCCACAGTGTCACTTCTGGTTTTCTGGTGGATTATTGGAGACAAAAGTCTCATGGACTTTCCTGCCGGGGCTGGTTTTGAACCATGATGCTCAGATCTCAGTCTCCTGAGTAGCTAGGATGACAGGTGTGAGCCATTGGTTCCCTGCTTTGACTACTTGTTTTCTTACTACTATTTGTTTGAGTTCCTTATGTATGTCAGATACCATCCCTCTCTCTGTAGGGTTTTCAAGTATTTTCTTCCATTGTACAGGAAATCTCTTCATTCTGTTGGCTGATTCATTGGCTATCTAGAATATATAGTAGCTTTGTTGCTTGATGTAATCCCATTCATCTATTTTTGCTTTTGTTGCTTGTGCTTTTGGGTTCATATACAAAAAATAATGATTGTCTAGACTAACACCATGGGAGTTTGTCATTGTTTTTCCTAATATGTGTGTGTGTGAGAGAGAGACAGAGAGAAAGAGACAGAGAAAGAGAGAGAGAGAGAGAGAGAGAGAGAGAGAGAGAGAGAGAGAGAGAGAGAGAGAGAGAGAGAGAGAGACGGAGAGAGACGGAGAGAGACGGAGACAGAGAGACAGAGACAGAGAGAGAGAGAGACAGAGAGAGAATCCTGAACCCAAGGCCTGGGCACTGTCCTTCAATTTTTTTTTTTTTTTTTTTTGCTGAAGGCTAACTCTCTACCACTTGAGCCATTCTGACTTTTTTTTCTGGTTCTTTGGAGATAAGAGTCTCACAGATTTTCCTGTCTGGGTTAGTTTTGAACAATGATCTTCAGATCTCAGCCTCCTGAGCAGCAAAGGTTATAGGCAGGAGCCACCAGTGCCCAGCTTCTGACATCCTCTAAAACCAGCAGTCACTGTACTTTTTACCCTTCTCTGCACTTTTAGCGTCACATATCGCCTTCTAACACGCTACATTATTTGTGTGTGTTGGTTTGCTATCTATCTTCTCACTACATTTCTCGGACCGTGAGGACAGGTACTACGTTTTGTCCTAGCTGAACTTCCAGAACATAGCAGACATTCAATAAATATTTACTGAACTGATGCTGAAACCCAAGGGCAGGAAGTACAGCCAGAAAGCCCAGGAACAGGGGCAAGAGGGGTTGTTTGGTTTGTCCTCCTCCACAGGCTTGCTCTAATCTTTCTGCACTTACTCATTTTGCTCCAGCCCTGCCCCTCTCCTCTTGGCTAAAGTCCCAGGTCTCCTTAGGGTTTTTCAGGGGTGCTATCAAGACTGGAATAATCTGATTGGCTTAACTCCATGTATCCTCTTTCTCTAACCAACTCTTTCCTTCTCTCCCTCCCTATCTCTCTTCCTGCTAGCATTGAAGTGAGTCATCTTTCTAGAAACATACTTTCTTTTCTTCTGTGGAGACTGAAGGGCAGTGATTTGGGAGGTCTAACACCCAAGAACCAAATGTCACTAAATATCTCCCAGTGCCTTTTCCCAGAGTCCATTTTCCCAGGGGGCTGACCTTGGGCAAAAACATAAGACCCTATCTGGAGGAAGAAGAAAAAAGAACAAAAACAAACAAACTAAACTAAAGCAAGCTGGGACGTAGCTCCAGTGGCAGAGTTTGCTTGCCTAGCAAGAACAAGGTCCTGAGTTCAAACTTAAATGCAGACTGAGAAAAGGAGGAAGAGAAGGAGGAAGAGGAAGAAAGAGAGGAAGAAAGAGGAGGAGGAGGAGGAGGAGGAGGAGGAGGAGGAAGAAAAAGGAGCAGGACCTTCCCAATGCTGTCTTCTTTTCTTCCTCCTTCCTTCTCATTAAGAAATTTTTTTTAATGTACTAACACAATGAAACAATTCAGGAGAAAAAAGAAAATAAGAAATAAACACGGACCATGTCACTATGGTAACCAAAACATCTCACTTTGTCCATATTTATGAGTTAGTTTTCATTCTCTCAATATTGTGTCTTGAGATGTTTCCTAAGTTGCTCTATGGGAAAATATAGATCGTGTTTCAGCACTAAAATATCCTAATTCTCAGAGGCTTGATACAGTAAAGGCTTATTTCTTATTGACGTAGCATCTTGTATAGATCTAAGAGACTGCTGTCCAGCCATATTCAAGGTTGGTGACTGCAGTTTGAACTTAAACCTATGGCATTCCATGTGAGCATAGGTCTTTTTTTTTTTTTTTCTAAATGGTACTGAGGTTTGAACTCAGGGTCTTGTGCCCGCTAGGTTGATACTGTACTACTGAGCCATACCTCTATCTCCTTTTGCTCTGGCTATTTATTTTGTCAGTCCTGTGGCTTGAACTCTGGGCCTCGGTGCTGTCCCTCAGCTCTTCATTTCAAGGCGAGCGCTCTATCACTTGAGCCACAGCACCACTTCCAGTTTTTTTCTGGTGGTTCATTGGAGATAAGAGTCTCACGGACGTTCCTCCCCGAGCTGACTTTGAATCATGATCCTCAGATCTCAGTCTCCTGAGTTAGGATGACAGGTGTGAGCCACCAACGCCTGGCTGCTCTGGTTATTTTTGACAACAGCTTCTCACTTTATGCCTGGACTAGCTAGCCTTGAAACAGGAGTAGCTGAGATTATAGACATGTGCCACTGGTGTGCAACCAGACAATCTTTATGTCCTGCTGCAGGTAGAGAGAGAAGTTATTTGCCCTTCCTGAAGTTCTAGTTCCTACAGAGAGCTTCACTGTAGGAACTTCAACAAAGTAGTAAGATGGCATGTTTTGAGATGGCACACCATTATCCCCTTTGTCCTCATCTTTTCCGTAGGCTTCTCATTCTACAGCCTAAATGCCTGAGCTACCATGCACATAGCTGTGGGTGCAAACACTTCTACTTGGGGAGGGGAAAGTCTCCCAACACTACTTACTACAGGTACTGTGCACCCAGAGCATCTCGAACCCTCTGAGACATCACTCATATTCCATGCTCCTGAGCAGAATTTCCTTCATTTAATGAATACCCAGGACGCATTTCCAGATGTGGGATGATGGTTCCAAGCCTACAAACATGGTTGCTGGCTCTTAGGGCAAGTTGCTCTCTTAGATTCACATGGTAGATAAACGCTGCCTGTAGTACCTGTTTCTCCCGCAGTTACCAGGATTCCTCGCCAGCTATTCTTGTTTGAAATGTTGCCATTGTGATGGATAGAGATCACAGTCTCCTCTGTTTTAGTTTGCCTTTCTGGGACAACCACAGCCCTTCATCTTTCTAACAGGGTTTCCACTTGGGTGATTTGTGAGCACAGATGTTGGCTTTTTGGTGTTTTTTTTTTTTTTTTAACTTATTCAAGCCTTAATTTCTTAAACCAACATCTTAACAAAGATGTTGTGTTTTCTGTCTGTAAGAATTATATCTTTGAGCTTTCCTCTCACCACCCCCGTTCTGGTCTCCTTTTGCCTTTGTGTTTGGGTGAATTTCTTTTCATTGTTTTATTGTCTTGCATTAGTTTTAAATTCTGTATACACTCCGTTTTGTCGGGCTTTTCTTTTGTGGCCACACACACACACACACACACACACACACACACACACACACACACACACACACACATGCTTTCTTTGTTTTTACTTGAAAGCTTAGCCATTGTTGCTGTCAATAAATCTGACCAATATTTGACTCTGTTTTCATTGTCTTTTGAGACTTTTTTTTTTATAGTTACATCTTTAACCTAACTTTAGACTTTAGAATGATGCCATTTCATTTTCAAAAAAATAAAAATGTAAGCCGGGCACTGGTGGCTCATGCTTATCATCCTAGCTACTCAGGAGGCTGAGATCTGAGGATCACGGTTCAAAGCCAGCCCAGGCAGGAAAGGCGGTGAGACTCTTATCTCCAATAAACCACTCAGAAAACTGGAAGTGGCCCTGTGGCTCAGGTGGTAGAGCACTCACCTTGAACTGAAGAGCTGAGGGACAGCGCCCAGGCCCAGAGTTCAAGCCCCATGCCCGACCAAAAATAAAAGTAATAAATAAAAATGTAGCAACTACAAGAACTTTGTGCACTTCCTTAAGCCAAATAAATAAATAAATGTGAAGTTTGACAAAAGCATCCTGGGATTATGTGAGGACCTGGGACAGGTTTAGAATCCAAATCTTCCTTTAGTTTCCCCTACTCCAAGTGCTTCTGATGGATGAATGGGATTGGTCTGGCCTAACCTCTGAGCAATGCCTTCCGCCCTTGGTCAACTCCTTTTTAATGAGATCCCTTTTAGGTGACACAGAATAAATCTCAACTGTTGCATTTCAAATTCTACTCATACTCTTGCTCCTCCTCTTTTCTCTTCCTCCTCTTCTTTTTGTCCTTCTCCTTCCTCCTCCTTCTTCCTTTTTCTTCCTTCTCTTTTTCCTCCTTCTCCTCTGCCTCTTCCTATTCCTCTCCCATTTTCCTTTTCTCTTTTGAGTATAACATCAACTTGGTGAGGGGACATTAACATATGGGAATGGGAACCTGGGGTTTTTAATTTTTTTTTTTTTAAGTTAGAATCATCTTTTAAGGGGCTGGGAAGGTGGCTCAGCGGTAGAGTGCTTGCCTTGCATGCATGAGGCCCTGGGTTTGATTCCTCAGCACCACATAAGCAGAAAAAAGCTGGAAGTGGCGCTGTGGCTCAAGTGGTAGAGTGCTAGCCTTGAGCTGAAGAGCCGAGGGACAGCGCCCAGGCCCAGAGTTCAAGCCCCATGACCGACAAAAAAAAAAAAAAATCATCTTTAAGGCAGGACCCCAGAGAGAGAATGAGTAAATGGGAGCCTCATCCTGAGCAGAGCACCTGACATTGGAGTCTAGGAGTTCACTCTCCTCTGTGGGGTGAATGCCCTCACTGACTATAGCCTTCTCTAAGGGCTGGGCTAAGATGGAACAGTTTCCCAAGCTTTGTCTCCTGAATAGTTGGTATTATAGATGTGAGTCAGTGCATCTACCCCATTCTCCTTTATTTACTTATTTATTACTACTCTCGGGGCTTCAATGCAGGGCGTGGACACTGTCCCTGAGCTTCTTTTGCTCAAGGCTAGCACTCTACCACTTGAGCCACAGCACCACTTCCGGCTTTTTCTGTGTACTTGGTACTGAGGAATCGAACCCCGGGCTTCATGCAGGCTAGGTAAGCGCTCTAACCACTGAGCCACCTTCCCAGCCCCTCCATTTATTTTTATTTAGTCTTAACTGTTCAGAGAATTAAGGAAACTTAGTTGGGGTTTTGAACTATAAGCCCAAGGGGCCAAGTATTAAATTCTTGATTAATTATTGGTTTGAAGGATTAGGGATAACAGGGTCCTTTTTTTCTTCTTTATTTTTCAGGCAAACTGAACAACACACTGGATATTTCTCCGATTCTGCTTTGTCTACCTGTTGTCCTGTACTTCTGGCTTTTGAAAATTCCTCCTTGGACTTTGGGCAGGAAGGGCTCAGACAAGCCTTGGTTTCTGTTTTTAGACAAGGAAATGAGACATTCATTTAATCAGCAATTTGGGCTGCTTGGATACCACACTTGGCCCAGCAATGCATCCAACATAAACACAAGTCCAGCTCAAAAGCTTGTAGAGTTGAGACAGCTTTTACTGAGGTGGAATAAAGAGGAATGTATGCCCTCTGGCTGAGCAGTTTCTCCCTCTGGTCTCTCCTCTGCCACCGCCTTTCCCTGTCCTCCTTTCTCTATACTTCCATGCGTTCTCAGGAGAGCTGCCCGGCCTGCGATGGACTTCTGCTGTCCTCTCCATCTCACATCCCCACAGCCCAGGCAGGTCATCTCAAGAAGTTGCCTAAGCCGGGTGCTGGTGGCTCACGCCTGTCATCCTAGCTACTCAGGAGGCTGAGATGTGAGGATCCTGGTTCAAAGCCAGCCTGGGCAGGAAAGGCCTTGAGACTCTTATCTCCAATAAACCACTCAGAAAACCAGAAGTGGTGCTGTGGCTCAGAAGAGGGCTTGCCTTGAGCTGAAGAGCTGAGGGACAACGCCCAGGCCCAGAGTTCAAGCCCCACAACCAACAACAACAACAACAACAACAAACAGTTGCCTGCTCTTGAATGTTAGCATCAAAAGAGATGTGTGGAGCTCCTCATGTCCAGTGAGAAGACACTTCTATTATTTATTTAGTTATTTATTGCCAGTCCTGGGGGCTTGAACTCAGGGTCTGGGCTCTGTCCCTAAGCTTCTCTGTGCTCAAGGCTAGTACTCCACCACTTGAGCCACAGCTCCACTTCTGGCTTTTTTCTGTGTATGTGGTACTAAGGAATGGAACCCAGGGCTTCATGCATGCTAGGCAAGCATTCTACCACTGAGCCACCTTCCCAGCCCAAATTGAACATTTTTAAAACAGCATAAAAGCAGAGTCTCAGTGTTCCTGCAAGTCAGGGATCCAGAATGAATCTTCCTGAGCTGAAGCAAGGTCTACATAAGTGTTCTTTTCAGGAGTCTCTGGAGTAGAATCTGAAGAATGAAGATTGGAAGCTTCTTGAGGAAGGAACCACAAGTTTTTCGGTCTCCAGCACTCATTCTGCTTGCTAAAGGCCAGGACAGTCTTCAACTCATAGCTGCTAAAGGATCAGGTCGCTGCTATGGTCTAGACTGGATGCAATAAAGGTATTAGCGAGTGTGTGGAGACCTGAGCTGAGAGAGAGGAAAAGGCATCTGTGGAAGAATTTAATAGGGAAAACAGAGGGCCTGATGAATCTTGCCAGAACACAGAGCTGCTAATGTTATGATCTCAGTTGACAGCTCTTTGGCACAAGTTGAAAGAACTTGGACTGAATACCTCACTTCACAGAAATTTATTGAACCCATTCCAAAGTGAAGAAATTCCTCAACGGTTTTAAAATCACGTTAGGAAAAAAAAAATGGCCTAAAGCTGAAAGGCTTTTCTAGGTCTCAGGTTCCAGGCGCATCTAAGCCACTGAGGGCAGGCTGGAGCCCTTCAGCACATGTTGGGGCTCTTACCAGCTGCCAGGCCTTTGTGGCTCCAACAACACCCACTGGTGGCTGACATCAGCTGCTTTCAGGCAAACCAGGCTTTGTGGTAGAGCTGGGGTTGGGCATGCTATTCCTCAAAAGTGATCACAAGTTTTGGGAGCAGTGCAGGAGTCTCGATTCTGGCTCGGTACTTACTACCTTCTTTGGTCAAGTTATTTCACCTGTTTAAACCTCAGCTCATTGGTCTGCAAAGTGGAGGGACTTGATTGGGCCGATGCCAGTTACTGTGTGGGTAATTAAGTGAGGTTCTGGGCATAAAACACTTGGCCCTAGCAAACCGTTCATGATGAACGAACAGATCAGAGCATTAAAACAAACAGGTTTGCAGAACTCTATGGCTCTTAAGTCAAAGGATATTAACTACAGCAGGAAGAAGGGGTACAGTTATTTAAGTATGCAAAATAGAAATACTGTTAAATGAGGGGAAGGGGGTGCCAGTCCTGGGGCTTGAACTCAGGGCTTGGGTACTGTCCTTGAGGTTTTTTGTTTTTGTTTTTGCTCAAGGCTAGTGCTCTGCCACTTGAGCCACAGCCCCAATTTCTGGCTTTCTGGTGGTTAATTGTAGATAAGAGTATCATGGATATTCCTGCCTGAGCTGGCCTTGAACCATGATCTTCAAATTTCAGCCTCCTGATAAGCGATGATTATAGGTGTGAGCCACCAGCGCCCAGTAAGATAATATTTTTGAAGAGTTGTGTAATGGTATGACATATTTTGAGATCTTCACTGAAATAATTTTGATTTGTTTTCACATACAGAGATATGAGTACAGAACTGGCTGGGGAGAAAATTCTAAGTTGGAAATTATTTTTTTTTCTTAAGGTTTTAAAGGCATTGCTTTGTTGTATTATAATTCCCAGTATTATTGTTGAAAATGAACCTTTTATTTTGTGCCAGTCCTGAAGCTTGAACTCAGGGCCTTGAACTCTCCCTTAGCTTTTTACTCTAGGCTGATACTCCACCACGTGGGCAATATCTCTACTTCCAGCTTTTTTTTTTTTTGATGGTTCACTGGAGATATGAGTCTTCCAGGTTTGTCTGCCCTGGCTGGCTTCAAATCTCAAACCTCAGATCTCAGCCTCCTAAGTAGCCAGGATTACAGGCATGAACTATCAGCATCAGACTGAACCTTGAACCTTTTCCTTTTCTTTTTGTCTCTGCAACCCACTGTTTTGAAGTTTCATGATATATGTAGACAGGCTCTTACAAGTTATCTATTTTGTCAAGCAAAATGACAAGCCATTTTAATCTGCAAAATCATGTCTTTCCGTCTGGGGAAATTCTCTTGAATAGTTTCTTTGGAAAAATTTCCCTTATTTCTTCCTTTTTCTCTTTCCAGAAGCTCTTCTTATTTGAATGATACATTCTTTAATTCGTCCTATATTTATTCTCTAATCTCTATTCTTCCATTTCTCTTTACTTTCTGAGAGAATTCTTAAACTTTATAGTTTTACTTGATATTAATTTTTACATCATACTTTATTTTTTCTGGATGCTCTTTGCTTTTTGTCCTTCAGCAACTTGTTCTTGTTCTGTACATTCTGTACTATCTCTAGTTTCTCTAGGAATATTTTAAGTATTTTCTTCCACTTTCTACCTTGTCTTTAAAACATTATTTTTGTTTTTCTATTCATTTTTGTCTCTTACTTTCTCACTGAAGCATTATCTTAAGTGTTTGGTGGTTGTCAGCTTCCCTTTCATTTTTAGGGGTACAGTGCTAAAAATCTGATGCGTGACTGGTGCCTTTTATATCATGTGATAAGGGTAAAGGAGGGCTGGGAAGGTGGCTCAGTGGTAGAACGCTTCCCTTGCATGCATGAGGCCCTGGGTTCAATTCCTCAGTACCACATAAGCAGAAAAAGCTGGAAGTGGCGCTGTGGCTCAAGTGGTAGAGCGCTAGCCTTGAGCTGAAGAGCTGAGGGATAGCGCCCAGGCCCAGAGCTCAAGCCCCCCAACCAAATACAACAAAAAAAAGGTAGGAGACATCAAATGTTATCTTTAGGTATTTTCTTCTCAGATCAAGCCTTTAACAAATGAGCTACTGAGGGGGCACTTCAGATCTAGCAATTAGCACCCCTAAAAATTCATGTACTGAACTTCTAGCTCTTAATATCATTCTATTTGGAGACAGATGGAGTTATTTAAGGTTAAATGTGACAACAGGGTGGACTGCACCTAACAGAACCTCTGTCCTTATAAGAAAAAGAAGAGAAGGCTGGGAAGGTGGCTCAGTGGTAGTGCGCTTGCCTTGCATGCATGAGGCCCTGGGTTCGATTTCTCAGCACCATATAAGCGAAAAGAAAAAAGCCGTAAGTGGCGCTGTGGCTCAAGCGGTAGAGTGCTAGCCTTGAGCTGAAGATAGTGCCCAGGCCCAGAGTTCAGGCCCCAGGACCAGACCCCCCCCCAAAAAAAAAAAAAAAACAAGAAAAAGAAGAGATACCAGAAACACGTCTTTCTCTTTGGGCATGTGATAGCTGGGTGCAGGGTGCCGGTGCTCACTCCTGTAATCCTAGCTACTCAGGAGGCTGAGATGAGGATTACAGTTTGAAGCCAGCACAGATAGGAAAGTCCATGAGACTCTTATCTCCAATTAATCACAGAAAAAGCCAGAAGTGGTGCTGTGGCTGAAGTGGTAAGAGTGCTAGCCTTGAGCAAAAGAAGCTTTGGGATAGCACCCACACTGAGTTCCAGCCCTGGGACTTGGGAAAAGAAACAAACAACAAAAGCCAACCAACCAGCCAAACAAACAAATAGGCTGTGTGAGAACATAAAAAGGATGTTATCTACAAGCCAGAAAGACAGGTCTCACCAGATAACCCACCTCACACCACCTTGATCTCCAACTTCTGGACTTCAGAACTGCCAGAAAGTAAAATAAGTCACCTAGTCTGTGTTGCTCCATTATGGCAGCCTGTACTGACACATACAGAAAGCAAATACAGAGATGTCTAATTACAAGGAAGACCAAGGCTAGGGGTTGATCCATATTTTCTTTTAAAAACACATTAAAATCACTATTAAGTCTTAAGACAGGAAGACAAAAATAGAATGGAAAAGCTAGGTTGGGTGGCTCAGGCTTATCATCAGAGCTACTTGGAAGGTACAGATGCTGGGATTGTGGCTCAAGGACAAGCATACAAGTTTAAACTGGGGGGGCAGAAATGAAGGAAGGGGTAACATTGTCCAAAGAAAATGTACTCATTACCTGACTTATGAAATGACAACCTCTCTGTACCACACCTTAATAATAATAATAATAAATTATATTTTTAAAAAAGTTGCAGAGCTGGGTGCTAGTGGCTCACGCCTATCATCCTAGCTACTGAGGAGGCTGAGATCTGAGGATCGTGGTTCAAAGCCAGCCCGGGCAGGAAAGTCCGTGAGACTCTCATCTCCAATAAAGCACTAGAAAACCAGAAGTGGCGTTGTGGCTCAAGCAGTAGAGCGCTGGCCTTGAGCTGAAGAGCTGAGGGATACAGCCCACACCCAGAGTTCAAGCCCCACGACCAACAAAAAAAACAAGTTGGAGAAACTTCATCTCAAGTACTGGCTGTGCACCATGGTAACATGCCTATATTCCCAGCGATAGGAGAAGCACAATGACTGGGCACATTGGTGTGTACTTGTCATCCCCAGCAAAGTAAGAAAGCACAAATAGGAGGAATGCAGCTCAGCTCCAGCCAAGGACATTGAAGCTGTGCCTCAATTTAAACCTGTGGCTTAAATGTATCCCCCAAACTCTTGGTTTTGGAACTTGATCCTCAATGTGGCGGTATTGGAAAGCAGAAGCTCAGTGTTAATCTTGTTAATGGGTAAATGTTATTGTGGGAGTGAGATCCTCACGAAAGGGTGAGTTTGGAAGCTTCTTCCCTCCCTCGTTTCCCTTCTATGCAACAGCAGCAGCAAGCAGATGTCATCCAGATGCTAGCTCATGAACTTAGCGGCCTCTAGAAGATGAATCCGTACATTTCTCTTCATCATAAACTTCCCAGCCCGTGGTATTCTGTTATGGCAGCGAAGCGTGGGCTAAGCCAAGCACCAAGCACTCAGCAAAGTGTGTGACATACTGCCCGTGGCCAACAAATAGCCCCAGTGCATAGTAGTAGCAGTCAGAGGGAGAGAAGAGAGTTGGGGTTAGAATTGATATTGCTACTATTCTCTATCCACCAGAATGGAACCACCATCACCTATTCCCAGCCCTGACACTCAGTGTTTATCTTTTCCCTTGCTTCACGCTGGTTCCCCCATCCCAATATTATTTGATTTATCATCGAGCTTATTGATCTTATTCCAGTAAATGCCCCCATTTCCATCTTCAGTGCCTTCCCTGTTCAGGGTCAATCCTTGCTCCTCTGGTCTATTGCAAAAGCCAGACTGCCTTGTCTCCCCTCTTCCCCTCTGTGCATCCTCCAGATCCTCACCAATCCCTCTGACATGCTTGTCTTGACGCCGTCCTATTTCTCCCAGGCATGTTTCAGCAGTAATTATAATTTCTGTGGAGTGGGGAGGGGGGGGGAAGCTAATACTTGAAATCATAACAGATTACAGCTGCGCCTTTCCCTGAGGCAGACATTCCTCCTAAGCACAAGGCTCTTTGTTTGGCTGAACACCTGGGGAGGACACAGAAGGTGAACAGTTGGGAATATAAAACAGAGATAATTAAACTTTTCTGCATAGGAAGTAGATAGGAATTGGGGGGGGGGTAGGAAGGCAACTACGAAGGAAAGAGGACTGAAGTAAGTCTTAGAGGAAGACATACATACGGTCTCACCGTTTCAGTGGCAGGCTGTAAGGGATGGGGGGGGGCGCCTGTGGGGGGTATCAGGTAAACAACTGAGATATCTCTAACATATTTTCTTTTTGTCGATCGTGGGGCCTGAACTCTGGGCCTGGGTGCTGTCCCTCAGCTCTTCAGTTCAAGGCTAGCATTCTACCACTTGAGACACAGCGCCACTTCTGTTTTTTTTTGTTTTTTTTTTTTTGCTTAGGTGGTGCTGAGGAATTGAACCCAGGGCCTCATGCATGCAAGGCAAGCACTCTACCACTGAGCCACCTTCCCAGCCCAAGTCTGTGAATCTCTTATCTCCAATAAGCCACCAGAAAACCAGAAATGGCACTGTAGCTCAAGTGGTAGAGCGCTAGCCTTGAGCTGAAGAGCTGAGGGACAGTGCCCAGGCCCAGAGTTCAAGCCTCAAGACTGACTAAAAAAAAAAAAAAGAACACAAGAGTTGGGGCAAGTGGCTCAGGCTCATAATAATAGCTATGTGGAAGTAGAGATCCTGGGGTTGTGGTTCAAGACCAACCGCAAGTATAAAAGTCTGAGAGACCTCAACTCAAGTAATGGTTGTGCACTGTGGTCCCAGTTATAGGCCATTATTGTGCTAATGGCTGGATCTGGTGTTGCGTACATGTCATCTCCAGCAACACAGAGAAACACACATAGGAGGACTGCAGCCCAGTCTGGGCCAGGTACCCTGAGGCTGTGCCAGAGTTCACACATGGGACACCTGTGTGATGCTCTGTTGTCGTATCAGCTTACTCTCATACTCCTTGACCAGTTCTGCCTAATACACCGTCCTCTCACCATGTCTCTAAGCTTAGTCTTTTTTTTTTGTTTTTGTTTTTTAGTAGTAGTGAGGTCACAAGTTCTGACCATGCTATTTTTCTGGGCCTTCTCAGATATGTCTCCATAAGGAGAAGAATGAGGTCATCCACAACCAAGAGTGGGGGCGGAGAGGGGGGTGCGGTCAGGACTGCGGTCTTCACTTCCCCTAGGCAAAGAAACCTCAGGGGGCTGAGGGCAAGACTTCCCAGCATTTTCACACAGAGGCCAGTGAGCAATGTCAAAAGTTGCTACCCACAGCAGCGTGGGCAGGGAGGGAGGAGACGCCCTCCTTTAGGGATGGCCTTCAGAGCGGTCCTCTTTTTTTTTTTTTTAATTTTTTTATTTTTTATTTTTTTATTTTTTGCTTTTGCCATTATCTAAGTAACAACAAATTACTCAGCAAAATAGGTATAATTACACTTCCCAATTCACAGGTTTGTTGTGAAATGAGGAGGTATGTATGTGCTTAACTTACACAGTGCATATCTTAACAGTCAGTAAATATTTAATTATTTTATGTTATGCAATTTCTCAATGCACTTGTTTACTACCTCTAACTCAGATTATAATAGTTAAATAATTTCTAATAGTTAAAAGCTATTCTGCAAAATATGAAAATCTTTGTAACGAAACTTCTGTTTCACAAATAATATATATGTGGCTTATTTTTAACTTATTTTGGTGGTACTGGAGTTTTGAACTCAGTACTTGGTGCTTGCTAGGCAGGTCAGAGCGGTCCTCTTTACAGAAGACTTTTGCCTTAGGCCCGGTGCCTGGCAATGTCAGCAAAGAGAGTCTGAGATGAGAGCAGGTTCTTTTCCTTGGGAGTTTAATGGAAGTGTATGGAAGTTTGTAAACTTTAAAAAAAAATTATTTCAGAGAGGTTAGGGTTATGTAAGTCAGGTAATGAGTTATATATACATATATATTTTTTGGTTGGTCATGGGGTTTGAACTCTGGGCCTGGGCGCTGTCCCTCAGCTCTTCAGCTCAAGGCCAGCGCTCTACCACTTGAGCTACAGTGCCATTTCTAGCTTTTTCTGCTTATGTGGTGCTGAGGAATCAAACCTAGGGCCTCATGCATGCAAGGCAAGCGCTCTATCACTGAGCCACCTTCCCAGCCCAATAAGTAACATTTCTTTGTGGATAACTGTCACCTCCCAGTTTTATTTCCTCTTGTCCCCACCCACATGTTGTAGAGTCCATTTTCAACAATGTCTAATGACTATCAATGCTGTATTTCTTCACCCTTTGTCTCTCCATTTCTGTACCCATTTACCCTCTCAAAGACACATAAATGAGCAAACAAGATGAAAAGAAAACAGCAAAGGAAAAAAAATTCCTGTTTCCATTTTCTGGAGTTCCTTTCAATAAGTATTTATGATGATGATGATGATGATGATGATGTCTTGGGGCTTGAACTCAGGGCCTGGGCGCTATCCTTCAGCTTCTTTTGCTCAAGGCTAGCACTCTACCACTTGAGCCACAGCGTCACTTCTGGTTTTTTCTGTGCCTATGGTACTAAGGAATCAAACCCAGGGCTTTGTGCATGCAAGGCGAGCACTCTACCATTAAGCCACCTTCCCAGCCTCATTTTGATCAATATCATGTTATATATCTCATTCAAGAAGTTAACATTTGAGTACAGAGTGAGGAAGATGATAAGGGAAGCCATGTGAATGTCAGAGAGAATGTTCTAGGCACAAGGGACAGCTGTGTATAGGCTCTGAGGTAGAGCTTTAATATGTTGGAAGAAAAGCAAGGAAGGCATTGTGGCTGGAGCTGAGTGAGGAGGCAGAGAGTAGGAGATAAGACACAAAGGATGGGCTGGGAAGGTGGCTCAGTGGTAGAACACTTGCCTTGCATGCTTGAGGCCCTGGGTTCGATTCCTCAGCACCATATAAGAAAAAAGCTGGAAGTGGCGCTGTGGCTCAAGTGGTAGAGCACTAGCCTTGAGCTGAAGAACTGAGGGACAGTGCCCAGGCCCAGAGTTCAGGCCCCACGACCGGAAACCCCCCCCCCAAAAAAAAAAAAAACACACAAGGGATGACAGGAAGTTTGAGAGTTAGAACTGCCTGGACATGTTAAGATCTTTGCCATTCATTCTAGATGAGTTGGGGAGGCACTGGTGGCTTCAAGGTCAGTGAGTGACACCATCAGTGACACCATCAGTCTGGTGCTTCACAGGTAATTCTAGTTGTGTTGGGAAGGTACTGAATGAAGGATAAGGGCAAAACCCAACTGAGGCAGGCTAGAAAGATGAGGCGATAGAAATTTTAAATGAATAAATATTAAAAGGGCCAGACACTTTTTTTTTTGTCAGTCGTGGGGCTTGAACTCTGGGCTTGGGGACTGTCATTCAGTTCTTCAGCTCAAGGCAAGTGCTCTACCACTTGAGCCACAATGCCACTTCCGGTTGTCTGAGTGGTTTATTGGAGATAAGTCTCAGGGACCTTTCTGCCTGGGCTGGCTTTGAACTGTAATCCTCAGATCTCAGCCTCCAGAGTAGCTAGGATTACAGGTGTGAGGCTTTTAATGTTTTAGAATAGCACCAGGCTTTTAATGTTTTAGGATAATACACAGCCTCCATCTTAACCACTCAGAATCACTGTATAATGATGTGGGGTTGCTAGACATGACCAGCTCTAAAAGTATAAAAGTTACTATTTCTTTTATTCCCATCTCCTGCTTGGGGATCAGGAAATGCCCCCCCCCCCACACACTTTTTTTCATTTCTTCCTACTTTTACCTAGTTATATTGAAATAAATCCTGGCTAAAACTTTCACCTTATGACTCTTCCCTGAAATTCTTTTCTCCAGCGTTGGTCTCAAATACCTGTGATTTTTGCATGGAAACCAAGAAGTAGAGCAGACCTTTTTATACCATATCTAGTGACAGGAGAGATAAGAGCTGAGCTTTTGAGGGGCTAGCATCATAATCACCTGCAGGGCATGGAAAAGCAGACTGCCCCCTGGCACCAGTTGGTCCCTCTGGTAGTCTCAACTGAGGACCAGGAATTTGCATTTCTAAAATTGCCAAATGATACCATACTATTGGCTGGGAAGCACACTTTGAGAACCACCAACTTTTTTTTCCCACAGCACTGATGAAATAAACATGTCTTCAAGGAAGCTCCTTGCTCACTCCTGTGTCCCTAGTGGCTAGCAAGCCTTAACTGACAGGAATGTGTATTGAGTTCAGGCTCTAGATAAGGCAGTGTCAGTGAATGAAACTCTCCAGACCCCTGGTTTGAACTGTGTGGAGTTAAGTGGTGGCAAAACATTCACAAGAAGTGGTCATTAGAAGAAAAAGGATTTATGGTAATGACAATAATCATAACCGATGACACCAAACTAGTATCTGTCCAGATGTTTTAGATACAGCTTCTCTTAAAGCCTTCTAAAAGCTCTGCAAGTCAGGCCGAAGCACCTGCTTTAGGAATGAGAAAACTAAGGTTTGGAGAATTGAAATAATTTCCCCAAGGTTACACCATTAAGAAATACCAAAATCTATCATGGCCTGACAGCTCTATATGATCTAAAAGTGTTAAAGGTTCTCTAGAAAAATGAGTCTCCATACTCTGGGACTGTTACTTTTGTTTCAAAAAAAGAATGCAGGGAAACTGGGCTCTGGTGAGTCACACCTGTCATCCTAGTTACTCAGGAGGCTGAGATCAGAGGATCACAGTTCAAAGCCAGCCCAGGCAGGAAAGTCCGTGAGACTCTTATAACCCACCAGAAAACTAGAAGTGGCGCTGTGGCTCAAGTGGTAGGACTCTTGCCTTGAACTGAAAAGCTCAGGGTCAGTGCCCAGGCCTAGAGTTCAAGTCTGACAAAAAAAAAAAAAAAAAAGCCTCAGGTCCCAGTGGCAAGTCCTGCTACATCCAAGAACATTCCCAATTTCAGGTCCTTCCGGATAGATTCATGCATGGCTCCCTACTAGGTAGAAGTGGCAGCTTGTACCAGAGTGTTCTGGCTGACTTTTATCAATTTAGATGGCACACTGTTCTTTAGTCCTCACCCTTCTAGCTCCTGGGTTAGGATGGTAACCACCGTATTCTGTGCCCAGGAGCTGCAGCCCAGGAAAGGCGACTGCTTACCTCTAAATGGAATTCATCTTTCTCACTGCAGAGAAAATCCAGATCCCCATCTCTCCTCCTTATCAATCTGTTCCCCTATCCTTTGAAGGATAAAAATAACTATCTCCAGGGCCTCTCTGGGGATGGAGGGACTTAAGAGCCTCTCTAGTGGAGGGGCGCTTGAAGGAAGTTTGACTCACATGGTAGGCGGCTCACAGAAATAATTCAGTAGCAGCATCGATGCCTAAAGGTGATTTTTAACTTCTGGGGAGACAGGGACTTCCAAGAACAAATGATGAGTTGCATAACCTTCTTCTGTGTATATTCATGATATACACAATAGATGACCTAAGCACACACTGACACAAAAACACTTTTTGTTTGTTTTTAATCATTTGTGGAACGTGGAGTCTGGGCCTGGGTGCTGTCCCTGAGCTCTTCAGCTCAAGGCTAGCACTCTACCAAGTGGTAACTTGGAGCTACAGTGCTACTTCTGGTTTTCTGCTGGTTCACTGGAGATAACAGTCTCATGGACGTTTCTACCCAAGCTGTCTTTGAACTGCAATCCTCAGATCTCAGCCTCCTGAGAAGCTAGGATGACAGGCGTGAGCCACCAGCACCTGGCACAAACACACTTTTGAATACTATTTCATATTATGTACACGATCCCAAGTATACCCTGACACACACACACACTTTTGAAGACTATTTCATATTATTGGGGGCCTGTCGACTCTTGGCATGGACCCCAGGTTAAGAAAACAGGTTCAGGATGAGTACTGTGATGCAGAAAAAAATTGGAGACTGGGTAGGGAAAGAAAAAAGAGGGTAATGGAAGGGTTGTGCCAGAAGTGGGGCTTGAACTCAAAGCCTCAGTGCTAACCCTTCGCTTTTTATCCACTCAAGGCTGGTGTTTTACCACTTGAGCTACGCCCCCACTTCTATTTGCTCTTTCCCCCCTGGTTAATTGGAGATAAGAGTTTCACAACTTCTCTTGCCCAGGATGGTGTCAAACAGCCATACTCAAATCTCAGCCTCTTGAGTAGCTAAGATTTACAGGCATGAATCACTGGTGCCTGGCATACATTAAATATTTGTAAGAAAACAGAAGAGTAAAATCCAATAAAAGTTTGTTAAAAAGGAGGGATAGAAAGGGGACAAGAAAGAGTAAGAGAGGGTTTGAAATTGAACAAAATGTACAATAAAAACCCCTTTGGGGGGGCTGGGAAGGTGACTCCGTGGTAGACTGCCCGCCTAGTATGCATGAAGCCCTGGGTCCGATTCCCTCAGTACCACCTACACAGAAAAAGCCAGAAGTGGCGCTGTGGCTCAAGTGGTAGAGCGCTAGCCTTGAGCAAAAAGCAGCTCAGTGGGGGGGGAGGGGGGAGGCTGGGAAGGGATGTGAAGGGTAAACACAGGAGGCTGCAATGCTTGGTAAGAAATGTACGCATTATCCTGCCCCTGTAATTGTAACTCCTCTGTACAGTATGTTCACAAATAAAATAAAATTAAAAAAAAAAAAAGCAGCTCAGGGACAGCACCCAGGCCTCGAATTCAAGTCCTAGGACTGACCAAAAAAAAAAAAAAAAAAGAAAGATTTACTAAGGTTTGCTAAGATCTTTCTGGAAATTACAAGTGTCTATGGTAGAAACCTATGAGGACACAGAAATACGGCCACTGGGCACCCCCTCCCCCCTACCACAGTGAGAGAAAGGGTCATTTCTACTTTATCTTCATGTCCTCATTCAATTAAAAATTAAAATCAATTAAAAAGATCAAAATAAAATCAATTAAAAATTAAAACAAAACCAATAATGAAGAAAAGCATTTTTAAGTTTTATTTTTCGTCCCCCCTCCCCACCCCATTCCCATCCCGGGCATCTATCTGTACAGCCAGCCAGGCCTTTTCCTGACCCTCGAGGGCCCCCCCCCCCCCATGGCCTCGCAGGCCTCACGGGCCTCGCACGCCCCGCAGGCCCCGCAGGCCCGGCCCTCCCTGACAGGAAAAAACTTAAAAGTTCCGCTTACAGAGACCACGGTTCGAGACCACGGCGCCTACCCGGGATGGAGAGAGAGCGCTCCTTTTTTTGGGTTCATTTTTGCTTTTTTTCCTTTTTAGAAAGAAAAACTGCCACCACAGCGTCTCCCACAGGTCGCCGCCGCCGCCGCCGCCGGCCGGTCGCGCTCGGACGCCAACCAAGAACCCCCGGCCCCGTTCTGAAGTGTAGGTGTGTGGCGCATGCGCGCGGCGCGCGCGCGCGCGGGGGCGCTGAAGGGTGTGGGGCGCATGCGCGCGCGCTCCTGAGCGGCTAAGGCCCGCACGTACGTACGTGCGTGCGCGTCCTCGACCTCCCCCAACTCCTCCCGTCACCCTCCAGGAGGTAGGGGAGGCGCGCCATCGGGCACGCGCACGTGCGCGCGCCCCCCAGTGGACGATGCCGCCGCCGAAGGGGAGGAGGAGAAGGAGGAGGAGACGGAGGCGGCGGCGGCGGCGGCGCGCTCTGACGGGGTCCGTAGCCGGGGTGGTTGGCTGCCACGGGCCGGCGGCGCGATGAGTTGGGCGGCCGCCCCCGGCTCGGGGCTGTGAGGGTCTCGGAGCCGGGGGTGGGCAACGGTAGTGGAAGAGGTCGGCGGCTTTTCGTCAGGGCAGCGGCGGCGGCGGCCGCCATGCGTGAGGAGCCGCGGCCGGCTCGGAGTCGCCTCCTCCCGCGGGCCCGCGGCCTGAGGACCCCGCGGCCGCCGCCGCCGCCGCCTCCGCCGCCCTCGCCGCCCTCGCCGCCGCCGCCGCTGCTGCTGCTGCTCCTCACGCTGCTCCCCGCCGCCGCCGCCGCCGCCGCCGCCCAGGCTGCGCGGCCTCCGGTGCCGCCGCCCGGCTCCGCGGGGCCCAGCGTCAGCCTCTACCTGAGCGAGGACGAGGTGCGCCGGCTCATCGGTGAGTGGGCCGGGGCCGGGGCCGCGCTACTTCCGCCCCCCCATCCCACCTCACCGCCTCCCGGCCCGCACACCTTTCTCCTCTCAGGGCCGGGGGGAGGGCGCGTCGGGCCTCGACCTCCGTCCGCTTGCCCGCCCCCCCACCTCCCTTTGAACCCTCCGTCCTCCTCCTCCTCCTTCCCCTGCTCCATCCACATCAGCCCTCCTCCCCCTCCCCCTGCTCCCTCTCCTCCTCCCCCCCATGCCTCGAGTCCCAACTCGCAGACATTTCTTCCTGAAGTAGTGCTGCTGCTCCTCCTCCTCCTCCTCCTCCTCCTCCTCCTCTTCTTCCTTCTTCCACTTCTTCCCCTCCTCCTACCCCCCTCCTTCCATTCACCCTCTCCATCCACATCAGCCCTCCTCCTCCTTCCCCCCCTCCCCCCCCATGCCTCGGGTCCCAACTCTGGGGACATTTCTTCCTGAAGTAGTGCTGCTGCTGCTGCTGCTGCTGCTGCTGCTGCTGCTCCTCCTCCTCCTCCTCCTCCTCCTCCTCCTCCTCCTCCTCCTCCTCCTCCTCCTCTTCTTCTTCTTCTTCCTCCTTCTTTCTTCTTCCACTTCTTCCCCTCCTCCTCCCCCCTCCTTCCATTCCCCTGCTCCATCCACATCAGCCCTCCTCCTCCTCCTCCTCCTCCTCCTCCTCCTCCTCCTCCTCCTCCTCCTCCTCCTCCTCCTCCTCCTCCTCCTCCTCCTCCTCCTCCTCCTCCCCCCCATGCCTCGTGTCCCAACTCGCAGATATTTTTTCCTGAAGTAGTGCTGCTGCTGCTACTGCTTCTGCTTCTTCTCCTTCTGCTCCTTCTCCTCCTCCTCCTCCTCCTCCCCCCCATGCCTCGCAACTCGCAGACATTTCTGAAGTAGTGCTGCTGCTGTTTCTGCTTCTCCTCCTCCTCTTCCTCTTCCCTCCTTCCCTTCTCCACCTCCCCCCCATGCCTCTAGTCCCAACTCGCAGACAACTTTTCTACCTAAGTTGTTTTCTCCTCCTCCTCTCCCTCAAATCCCAACACACAGACTTTTCTTCCTAAAGTAGTGCTTCTTCCTCCTCTCCTCCTTCTCCTCTCCCCCTCCCTCGAATCCCAACTCGCAGACAACTTTTCTTCCGAAGTAGTGTTCTTTTTTTCTCCCCCTTCTCCTCTCTCCTCCTCCTACCCCCCACCCTGAGTCCCAATTTTTCTTCCTGAACTTTCTCTCGCCCCCCCCCCCCAGTCAGTTTGGATTAACTTTTTAAAGAAGTTTTGTGCGTTGGATTTATTTTGGCAAACTCTTAATTCTGTGGGTTTGTTGTTTGTTTGTTTGTTTTGTGTTTTTGTGGGTTTTTTTGGATAACCCCAGGAAGCCATGCTTCAAGTGCTCATTCCTAAGATGACTCCGCTTACGTACTTTAAAAATTTTAACTATGAAGGTATTATCTTTAAATAGTGCTACATATTTTATTTTGCTTTATTTTTTTTGCCAGCCCTGGGGCTTGAACTCAGAGCCTAGGCACTGTCCCTGAGCCTCTCTGTGCTCAAGGCTAGCGCTCTACCACTTGAGCCACAGCACCATTTCCAGCTTTTTCTGTTTATGTGGTATACTGAGGAATTGAAGCCAGGGCTTCATGCATGCTAGACAAGCACTCTACCACTGAGCCACCTTCCCAGCCTGTGTTACATCTTTTATACATTTATTTTTGCTCACTTTAATTGTTTTTTAAATAGGTGTACAAAAGGGTTGCAGTTCAACAGGTCAGTTTTATGTGGGCGTGCATCTTGTTGATGGGTGTGGTTACATACACTCATAAAAACAAAGGAGAAAGGTTGGAAGGGCATTAAACGTTATTGTAGCCTCCATATCTTGGAACTCATATGCATATTTATTATTTATTTATTTATTGTGCTGGTCTTGAGGCTTGAACTCAGGGGACTGGGCACTGTCTGTTAGCTTTTTTTGGCTCTACCACTTAAGCCATAACTTCACTTCCAGCATTTTGGTGGTTAACTGGAGATGAGAGTCTCTTGGATTACCTTGCCTGGACTGGCTTTGAACCTCAATCCCCAGATTTCAGCCTCCTTAGTAGTGAGAATTATGGCATGAGGCACTGATGCCCAACTTAGTTTTTTTTTCTTTTTGGCCAGTCCTGGGGCTTGAACTCAGGGCCTGGGCACTGTACCTGATCCTCTCTGTGCTCAAGGCTAGCACTCTACCACTTGAGGTACAGCTCTGCTTCTGTATGTGGTACTGAGGAATTGAACCCAGGACTTCATGCATGCTAGGCAAGTACTTCACCACTAAGCCACATTCCCAGCCCCCAGCTTAGTTTTTTTAAACATATATTTTTATTATCAGTAAGTAGTTGTACAAAGGAATTGACATCGAACAAAGTAGTTTATGAATACAGTGTGTCTTGATTAGTGTCACCCCTTTCATCATTCTCCCCTATTTCCCCCAACCCCACCCCTTTCCTGAATTTCCTTAATTTTGTAGGGTGTGCATTGAATTTTTAAGCATATTTTTATATTTATTTTGTCAGTTGTAGGGCTTGAACTCTGAGCCTGGGTGCTGTCTCTCAGCTCTTCAGCTCAAGACTAGTGCCCTACCACTTGAACCACAGCACCACTTCCGGTTTTCTGAGTAGTTTATTGGAGATAAAAGTCTCATGGATGGGGGGGGGGGGCGGAAGGGAGACTGGGAAGGGATATGAAGGGTAAACAAAGGAGGAGGCTGCAGTGCTTATAAGAAATGTACTCATTATCTTGCCCATGTAATTGTAACCCCTCTGTACAGTATGTTCACAATAAAAAAAAAAAATCTCACGGACTGCCCAGGCTGGCTTTGAACCATGATCCTCAGATCTCAGTCTCCTGAATAGCTAGGATTGCAGGCATGAGCCACCGGTGCCCAGCTATAAGA
Organism: Dipodomys merriami; assembly: GCF_024711535.1. Taxonomy (NCBI): domain Eukaryota; kingdom Metazoa; phylum Chordata; class Mammalia; order Rodentia; family Heteromyidae; genus Dipodomys; species Dipodomys merriami. The sequence continues at coordinate 2,341,874 of NW_027206268.1, read as the reverse complement.
ATATTTTTAAATAGCAAACAAATCTCAAAGTAGCAAGTCTTTCATCTATAGTATCTTTTTTTGGCATTTGTCATGGATTCTTTGGAGTTTGAACTAATTCTACTTTTCTTGGCTTGGGAAAGGAGAACTTGGCTTTGGGTGAGTTGTTGGTTCTCTTTACCTTTGTTGTTTGGGGAAATAATTTGAGAAATGATAGACTTGGGGAAAGGCATGACACGTCCCTCCCCCCCAGGTGAATGTCATACCTGGACATTTGATTTCTTTTGTGTGCTATGGCAGTTCTTTCATTTCATCTCATCTAAGGGTATAATACTTGAGTTTTGAGGGGAAAAGTTATTCTCTTAAGCATTCCATTACCTGTGGGTTATGCTTTTATAGCTCTTTTTTCTTTAAGGTCTGAGATCAGCTCTGTTGAAATGAAATTGCTTTTAGAGACTGTTTAGACCTATATATATATATATATATATATATATATACGTATGGGTTTGTAATTCTTTTTTTTTTTTGGTCCAGTCATGGGGCCTGAACTCTGGGCCTGGGCGCTGTCCCTCAGCTCTTCAGCTCAAGGCTAGTGCTCTACCACTTGAGCCACAGCGCCACTTCCGGCTTTTTGCTTATGTGGTGCTGAGGGATCGAACCCAGGGCCTCAGGCATGCAAGGCAAGCGCTCTACCACTGAGCCACTTTCCCAGCCCTGGGTTTGTAATTCTTAACCAAAGAATTCAAGTGTTTTTGTAATTTGCCCTTCTTAATCCTCTTTTTAGTGTAGCTGAATTAGCTGAATTTAATCTAGCAAATTGGGTTAGTTCTGGAACAGAAGACTAAAAACTCAAGAAAAATAACATCTGTGTAAATCATATCATGTTAATTAGAAATAACAATGTATTATGCATGCTATCAAGATTTTTGGGTGAAAAGAAGTCCTATAATTTGTGATGTTTACATAGGCTTTTTTCCTCAGCCAAGGGCAGAACGGAAGACATCTAGAGGCTGACATTGATTGACTGACTTCTGGTAAATATCTGCTCCCCTGTGCTTTCTAGTGACCCAGTAGGATAGGTCCATTCTCATTTTAGTGATAAGGGAAGTGATGCTCTCACTTGTTCAAGGTCACATAGTTCATTATATCTATCTATCTATCTATCTATATCTGTCTATGAAGCACACATGCATGTATGTGTGAAACTGTTGACAAAGGTCGCTGAGTTTAATAAGGCTGTTGATGCAATGAAGATAGTGTGCATAGAGAAGTTTGATTATGGCATGGTGGGGAAGGCATCATTTCTAATTAGTACTTAAAATGATCCTTGTAAACCAGCAACTGATTGTCTACTAGTGTTCGTAGCAGAGGAAGCTCCTTGACTGCTGAAAATCCACTGTTTGTCCAGAAATACAGAGACTGGAGGCGGGATAATTGCCTCCCTGAGCTCCTGCGACCACCGCTGGAATAAGGGATCCTAGAAGTATTTTCTGTAATACACAGTTGAGGCCATCTGTTACCATGGGCATCTAGAGTCTCCACACGGCCAGATCAGTTCCTCTCTTTCTAACCATCTTCTCTCTCCTTCAGTCTACCTTTAAAGGACTTCCAGGATCCCACTGGGTGGGGAAAAGCAAGTGGTGCTTCTTTTTTTCTTTTTTGAGGGGGCTAGTCCTGAGGCTTGAACTCAGGGCCTGGGCACTGTCCCTGAGCTTTTCACTCAAGGCTAGCACTCTACCACTTGAGCCACAGCACCACTTCTGGCTTTTTCTGTGTATGTGGCACTGAGGAATTGAAGCCAGGGCTTCATGCATGCTAGGCCAGCATTCTACCACTAAGCCACATTCCCAGCCCATGTATTGCTTCTTGAGTACTCGAGAGTCTCCCTGAGTTCTCATAATATGCTTTTCCTTGGGAGCTATTATAGTGTTTAAGACTACTTGAAATAATACTCTTGCACAGTATTTTTTATTCCTTAAGGTTAAATGCTTTCTGAAAGCTGGAACAAAAATTAACCATCACTTTATATTTCTAAGACAACTTTGGCTTCTACATCCTTCAGGCTCTGCTTTCCAGGGATTGCTGCTATCTCAATTATTCCCTTACTTCCTTCCATTCTTCCTTCCTTCCTGTCCTGGGGCTGGAACTCAGGGTCTGAGCACTGTCACTGAGCTGCTTTTGTTCAAGGCCAGCACTCTACCACTTGAGCCACATTGCCAGTTTTGGCTTTTTCTGAGTAGTTTCTTAGAAATTAGCCCTGGCTGGCTTCAACTTATGATCCTCAGATCTCAGCCTCCCAAGTAGCTAGGATTATAGGCATGAGCCACCAGGTCTGACTTTACTCTTTTTAAAACCTAGCTTATTTATTTTTTGCTTAAAAAATTATTATTGCTAGTCCTGGGGCTTGAACTCAGGGACTAGGTGCGGTCCCTGAGCTTCTTTTGCTCAAAGCTAGAGTTCTACCACTTGAACCACAGTGCCATTTCTGACTTTTTCTGAGTAGTTTATTAGAGATAAGAGTCTCACGGATTTTCCTGCCCAGGCTGGTCAAACTGTGATCCTCAAATCTCAGCCTTCTCAGTAGCTAGGATTATAGGTGTTAAGCCACTGGTGCCTGGCTAAAAAAAAAGGGGTTTCAGTTCAACATGTCAGTTTATGAATACAGTGCATCTTGATCAGTGTCATCCATTGTTCTCCCTCATCTTTTACCTCTTTATGTCCTTTTTTTTTCCCACTCCAGTTTGTTCCTACCATTTTACTACATTTATTGGAAGGCTCTAGGGGGGCCATGTTTCCAGTTGGCCCATTCTGGCAAAATCAGAAAAAGTCTACTTGTATGGGTCAGAGTCAGGTAAGGAAAGTGATGTGAATGAACTTAAACTTCCAAGTTTGGGGCTGGGAAGGTGACTCAGTGGTAGAGCACTTGCCTTGCATGCCTGAGGCCCTGGGTTTGATTCCTCAGCACCACATAAGCAAAAAGAAAAAAAGCCGGAAGTGGCGTTGTAGCTCAAGTGGTAGAGCGCTAGCCTTGAGCTGAAGAGCTGAGGGACAGCGCCCAGGCCCAGAGTTCAGGCTCCACGACCAAACCAAAAATAAATAAATAAATAAACTTCCAAGTTTAAGAGCAGCTAGAATAGGTGGAAGCCCTGGGCTCAGAGATCTTGACTCTTTGACAAGAATTGGAGCTCTTAGGTTGGGAGGTTATGCACATCATATGGGAGGACTTGGATTGGTCATGTAGTTTCCTTGCTTGCCAACTCATGGTTGGCCCCACACCCTACCTCTCAAAAGTTGCAAGCCACTCTGCTGTAACTTTGGAAAATGAGAGGAAATAAGTATGCTAGTGTCTGTGGTTGCTTCAAGGCAGGTGGACACAACAGGGGTGAGCTGGCCATCCCTTACACATTCCCGGTTTGACAGGTGTGGAAGCTGTCCCATTAGCCAGACATTTCTCCAGCAGCAGAGCCAGCCTTGAGTGTGCACATTGATCCTGAGCCAGTGTAGTTTGTGTGTGTGGGCGGGGTGGGGAGGAGGTAGAAATGTGCCTTTTCCCTACTGTTCACTTTTTCTGCACATGTATCTTCAATCCATTCAGGCTGTTTTTTAATAGGGAATAACAAGAGACCCTCAGTGGTTGCCGTTTATGTTCTCTTAGCAGCTGGCCGTGGTCTCTTTCAGCACCAGTTTTTACCCAAGCCCTGTTTTGACAACTCAGGGAGCTCTACCCCTACACAATGACATTCCAACCTGTTCCCCGAAGTTACAGCCAGCCATGCTGATTTCCACAAGCAGTACTCTGGGTCCGTTGGCACTGCCAGTGATAGTAAGCTGTCTCCTGGGAAGAGGAGGATGCTCTGCTCCTCAAATCCGTTTGAGCCTGTGCAAGTGGCGTTTCCGAGGAGTCCATCAGCCAGTAGGATAAGCCAAGATGCCTTAGCATTCCAGGGCATCTCCAGTTCTGGAGTTTAGGAGCAAGGACCCATGCTGAGGCCTCATTTCCTTTATGGGGTAGGTTTGACTCTGATGCTCCTAAGGACCATTCTAGTCTTTGTTTTTCTCCCCTTTTTTCTGTAGGCCTTGTGCTGGGTTTGTTTACAAAAGATGTATTTTGTTTAACCAAATATTAAAAGTGGAAAATTGTTAAAAATCACTTTGGATAACTTGCATTTTCTTTCGATTGAAATACCTTCCAGAAGAGTTACGCTTATTCACATCTTACTTAAAATCAGTTCATACTGGTTTACATTGTTGCTCCCCCAAACAGTCAAGAAAAAATAATTTGCAGTCTTAACTAAGTAACACATTATAATAGAAAATGGTGATTAAAAATGATTAGATTCCAGCTGGGTGCCAGTGACTCTTGGCTATCATCCTAGCTATTCAGAAGGCTGAGATAGGGAGAATCAGAGTTCAAAGCTATTCCAGGCCGAAAAGTCAAGAGAGACTCCTCTCCAAAATGATCAACAAAAAGCTGGACAAGGGGTGTGGCTTAAATGATAGAGTGCAGCCAAGGATGCAAGAGGACCTGAGTTCAGACTCTGGTACCCTCTCCTACCCCCAAAAAAAGAAGCCCTCAAAATGTGATAGAGGCTGAGTGAGGTCCTGAGTTCAAACTCTGGTACCAGAAAAACAAAAAGGCCCTTTTCTGTGAGGGGAAGAGAATTTCGAGGTGGGTCTGTTGTATTTGCAGTAGTAACACTGAAATAAGTTATATTGTAGGATTGGTTACTTCTGATTATACTCAGTAGAAGTAAGTTATTATAGGAGTGATGTTTTTTGCTGTGAAGTATTTTTGAAGGAGTGTGAATTTAGGGAAGGTATAGATCCTAGGAAGGAAAATATTTGCGTCCCATCTTGAGGCACAATGGCGTGAACAAAGGCATAGAAGCAGATGTGCATAAAGCTGAGGAGGAAGAAAATCTGGTCAAGTTGGGGAACATTAGTAAAACTAGGGAGTGCTAAAATAGAAAGCTGGGAAGTCGGTTGAGATTGGATTAGGAGTTTGAACTTTATCTCACAGGACATGAAAGGCTGTTGAAGAATTTAGAACAAGAGCACACACTGTCAGGACTGGGTAGAGAACAGATAACTTTGGACCCAGTGAAAAGGTATCTTGGAGACAGAAAAGCCGGGTCTGGGAAGTGGGGTAGTCAGACTTGAGATGATAGATATGTGGGGTCAACTGGGGCAGTTGAAGGAGTGGGATGGATTTTTGAGGAATTTGCAGCATTTGGAGAAGACTTAATGGACAGAACGGAGGGCAGGAGTCCCGGAAATTCAAGATTTCAGATTGGGGCTTCTGTGCTCAGAGGACCTTTTTCTTTTAGAAGAAGTGCTTGAGGGAAAGAAAAATGAGATGAGCCATGTGTTCCTCCCCTTTCAGCCCCTCTGTTTCCTCTTAAGTCTCAGGCCAAATGCTGGGTGAGGAGGGGTGGGGGATGGGCTGGGGTGAAGGTGTTCCCTTTGTTGATAGGACAAACACAACCTGCCCTGGGACCAGACCCTGGGCTGTAGGGTTTGAGAGTCGGGAAGGTGTTGGTGGAAGGGGGCTAGGCCCTGCAGCCGCTTCCCTCCTTTACGTTAGGCATCTTGGGTTGGGTTGGTGCTATCCACGCAGCATTAATTTGAGTCCCATGTGTTCTTCATTGGGAGAGCAGAGCTGAGACATTGTGCAATTGTGGGTTTGAGGCTTTCTTTCTTTTTTTTTCCTACACATATGGGAGAAAGTTCTATCCAATTATGGCTAAACCTGTCCCCTGTGAGTCATATCCTGAGTTAACCAGTTAGTTCTGGAGGTGCTGCTTAAAATGCTGCTTGGATCACTTTAAGTACAAATGAAATGTGTATATTTATTCAAGCACTCTAAATTGAGAAGTTTCACAACATTACTTTTGGGGTTTTGATGAAGTTATGTCAGTATTCTGAAAACTTACAAGCTGTGCATCTGAAAACATAACAAGAAGTTGTACATGAAACAAAGCCATTAGCCATTCTGAAATTATATTAGAAGTATACTTTTTGTGTTATTCTTGCTGTACGTAGCAGCTGCTGCTGCTGTTTCTTCCTCCTCCTCTTCCTTCTTTTGGTTGGTCATGGTGCTTGAACTCAGGGCCTAGGCACTGTCCCTGAGCTTTTCTGCTCAAGGCTAGTTTCTCCCACTTTGCTTTGAGCCACAGTTCTACTTCTGGTTTTCTGGTAGTTAATTGAAGAATCTTACAAATTTTTCTGTCCAGGCTAGCTTCATACTTCTTAGGGATGGGAAGGTGGCTCAGTGGTAGAGTGCTTGCCTTGCATGCATAAAGCCCTAGGTTTGATTCCTCAGCACCACATAAGCAGAAAAAGCCGGAAGTGGTGCTGTGGCTCAAGTGGTAGAGCGCTAGCCTTGGGCTGACAAGCTGAGGGACAGCGCCCAGGCCTAGAGTTCAGACCCCATGACTGACAAAAAAAAAAAAAAAAGAAAGAAAAGAAAAAGAAAAGAAAAAAAGAAAAACAAACCTCAATTCTTAGCTCTCACCATCCTGAGTAGCATAAACCATGAGCACCCAGCTTGTAATATCTTCTAATCAAAATGTCATTAAGCAACTTTCATTTGTATGTTATTAACTTCCATTTGTGTAGGACTTCTGAAAATGTTATATGCCAAAACAAATATCTTGTGTATTGCTAACATACTAAATGGTGAGTGATTAGGTTTGCTGTCCCCACCATTGACAATGCTAAATAAAATTTGCCCTAGTGCTTATATAAGTTTAAAGCTAGAATGGAAAGCACACAAATCAAGGAAGTGTGATAGAGGGGTAAGTTTGATCCAGATCCATTGTATGCATGTGTGGAAAACCATAATGAAGTTCCCCTTTGTACGACTGATTACCAATTAAAAAAAAAGAAAAAATAGCACAGAAGTCTAATTAGGAATCATCTGTAATTTACAGAGAACGACTAACATATCTTGCTATATTCCAGGTATTTCTATGTGTTCTCTCTCACCAACTGTGGGAGTGACTTTTTTTAGGTGGCATTGACTTTCTTTTCTCAGGGCTAGCACTCTACCACCTGAGCCACAGCACCACTTCTGGCTTTTTCTGTTTACATGATACTGAGGAATCGAACCCAGGGCTTCATGCGTGCTAAGCAAGCACTCTACCACTAAACCACCTTCCCAGCCCTTGACATTTAAAAAAAAAAAAAGATAAAAATGACAGATTAAAAATGACAGAATTTGATGGGGTCTTAGATTCTGTTTGTCTCTTTGGGCTCCGTGTTTCCATAGTGCTTGCTCTCTTTATTATTCAGTCTCTGAAAATTAGCAGAATTTTTAATATTTAACCAAAATTATCTGAGGAGCATGAGTGAAGCAAGGTTCCTAGATGTACATGAGAAATTAATTGATCTGAAATGATGCTCAGTGAATGAGCGAATGCCATGTGTAATTGATTATAAGATGTACAGTTTTTCCACTTTAAACATCTCTGAAGTCTTACAGTCAGTGGTGATTCACCAATTAATTGACCAGTTCTTTTTCCTTTGTCACACAAAAAATGATATACTTTAGAAAAAATTGAGTGTCATCAAAATATAACATTGAAACAAGCTTAGAAATAAATTGCCATCTTTTTGTATGTTGCCATCTGTCTGTGACCACACAGCTGTCTTTGAGAGTTTAAGACTTGTAAAACTCACTGGTGGTATTTATTATTTCTGGTGATAATGGCTGTATAGTAATGTTTTTGTACAATGCGTGAAATATTGTCATTAGAATAGCAATAGCGATTTACTTTTCATCTATGAAGTTTCGTACACTGACTTATCCTGGGAGGCTTTACAAAGACCCCTGGTGAAAAAGTTTCTGTGTGTAACTGAGTTCCACAGAGGCTGGAATCTGTCACATTTTGTGTTGTGACCTCTTACATCTCTGACGAGTCCTGTGAAGGGAACATTATATTTATAAATGCTCCATTTTTATTAAAAAAATTTTTTTTTTGGTCGTGGGGCTTGAACTCTGGGCCTGGGTGCTGTCCCTGAGCTCTTCAGCTCAAGGCTAGTGCTTTACCACTTCAGCCACAGCGCCACTTCCACTTTTCTGGTGGCTCTTTGGAGATGAGTCTCACAGACTTTGCTGTGTGGGCTGGCTTTGAACCGTGATCCTCAGATCTCAGCCTTCTGAGTAGCTAGGATGATAGGCGTGAGCCACCGCCACCCAGCAAAATAGATTTCTTATGAAACATTTCAGACATGGTAAACAAAGGAGGAGGCTGCAATGCTTGCTAAGAAATGTACGCATTAACCTGCCCATGTAATTGTAACCCCTCTGTACAGTGTGTTCACAAAAAATAAAAATTAAAATTAAAAAAAAAAGAAAAGAAAAATTTCAGACATGGACAAGTAGACAGAGTACTATAATGAATCCCTGTGTGTCCATCATTCAGTGTTAACAGTTACCAGCTCAAGGCCGGTCTGTTCTATCTGCACTACCTCACCCTGCTGTGCTTTTCTGCCCTTCTCCCATCTCTTGCTTAGATTACTTAGAGCACACACATGTAATTTCATAAAAAGTAGTATGCATATAGAGATTTGTGAAAATTATAAAAACTGTTATACCTAAAAATGAGCATTACTTCATAAATATAAGGTACTGAGATTATCCCAATTTAAAAGTATGTATTTGGAGACTCTAACTTGCCACTTAGACCCTTTTTTAATCCCTGCCTCTTAGTGATCTGCCTGTTTAGTTTGGTGCTAAACTCTCATTCTAGGAGAGATCCCTCCTCTGCCTCACATATTTTTCCCACTTTATTTTTTTTTTTTACTTTTCCCACTTTAGATCTCAACCTAAAATGTGACTTCTCAAAGATCTGTGTCTTGATTAACTCTATTGTCGCTGTGACCATACTGTTAAGCATCCAACATTTTATTGGTTGTTGGTGTCTTCCCTCTATGTTACTGCACTCTGTATCTTTACACAAGATTCTTTTTTTTTTTTGCCAGTCATGGGGCCTGAACTCAAGGCTTGTGCTCTACCACTTGAGTTAAGCGACACCTCTGGCTTTTTCTGCTTATGTGGTGCTGAGGAATCGAACCCAGAGCCTCATGCATGCAAAGCAAGCACTCTACCACTGAGCCACCTTCCCAGCTACACTCTGTATCTTTAGCCACTTAAAACAGTACCTGGCATAAAATAGCTGTTCAGTAGTTCAGAGAATTAATACATGAATGAATGATACTTTTTATTTTGATTCACTACGGTGTACCTTTTATTGGGCTCACATTCTTGATCATTTCCCTTTGCTTTCTCTCTCTTTCTTTCTTTTGTTCGTTCGTTCTTTCTTTCTCTGGGCCTGGGTGCTGTCCCTCAGCTCTTCAGCTCAAGGTGAGTACTCTACCACTTGAGCCACAACAACACTTCTGGTTTTCTGCTGATTCATTGGATATCAATCTTACAGACTTTCTGCTGGGCTGGCTTAGAACAATGATCCTCAGATCTCAGCCTCCTGAGTAGCTAGGATAACAGGCATAAGCCATTGGTGCCCAGCTTCCCTTTGCTTTTTAAGTTATCTAAAAGGGAAATGGGACTGAACTTAACACTTTAGTTTACATGAATTAGGTTCTGATAGCTTAGCAGTTTACAAATATTAGGTTCTGATAACTTATTTTCTGTGAAGTTGCTTCATTTTCTCCAATCACTGTTTTTTTTGTAACCCTCTACCTTTTGGGGGTAAACTGGATCCCAGGTTATCTTCCACAGGTCAGTCTGCATCGTGTGAATTGCATCCATAAAAATCTGTCTTTCCCCTACTACACCGAGGCTGCCTCATGGCTTGACACAGCAGTCTCTTAGTAGACTGTTCTACACGACACCAAAGAATGAGAAGTATTCAGATTTGATTCTAGAATGAGCCTATCCAATAATTAACTAAAAGCTGGGAAAGAAAAATTTTTTTTTTTCTGAAATGACTAGCTTGCTGTTAATCTTATACAGTACATATTTTTTTTTTTTTTTTTGGGTCCAGTCGTGGGGCCTGAACTCTGGGCCTGGGCGCTGTCCCTCAGCTCTTCAGCTCAAGGCTAGTGCTCTACCACTTGAGCCACAGCACCACTTCTGGCTTTTTTCCTTTTGCTTATGTGGTGCTGAGGAATGGAACCCAGGGCTTCAGGCTTGCAAGGCAAGCGCTTCTACCACTGAGCCAACTTCCCAGCCCACAGTACATATTTTTTGTTTCTTATATTGTAGTTGTTCCTGCTTAGGTGACCATGTGGAATACAGTTACATTAGTTTTAAAATGTTCTTGTTAATTCTAACATCTGTGGGTTGGTTTCAGTCTTAATCTCTTTGAGTGTTATCCTTTGTTCATTTGTTAAAAGAATTTTTTTGAGGGTTGGAAAGCTGGCTCAGTGGTACAGGGCTTGCCTTGCATGCATGAGGCCCCCGGGTTTGATTCCTCAGCACCACATAAGCAGAAAAAGCTGGAAGTGGCACTGTGGCTCAAGTGGTAGAGCACTTGGCTTGAGCTGAAGAGCCAAGGGACAGCGCCCAGGCCCAGAGTGCAGGCCCCACAACCAATCAAAAAAAAATTTTTTTTTTTGAGAGAGAGCTAGGGAAGGGGGGGTGTGACTGTTAAAAAGAAATGTGCTCTTTATCTGACTCACATAACTATGTACAACATCACCTTTATAATAACAATAAAAATTAAATTTTTTTTCTAATTCCAGACCTTTAACTCAATGCTTTGAGGTAGCAGTCAGCTTCCTTGCTCTTGACTAGCAGTTTTGCTACTTAATTGGAGATAGAGTGTCATGGATTTTTCTTCCCAAGCTGGCTTTGAACTGAAATCTTTAAATCTCAGCTGCTGAGTAGGTAGGATTATAGGCTTAAATCACTAGCACCCAGTGGTAAAAAAAACTTTTTGTCTGGATGACAGCATTATGAATAGCATTCTACTGGTGCTGAGTATTTTTGTATTCTTATAAATATTCTTAATTGTTGCTTTAGAGGCAGTTAAATAATTTAAAAACAATTTGATTGGGGCTGGGAAGGTGGCTCAGTGGTAGAGTGCTTGCCTCGCATGCATGAGGCACTGGGTTCCATTCCTCAGCACCACATAAGTAGAAAAAGCTGGAAGTGGCGCTGTGGCTCAAGTGGTAGAGCCCTGGCCTTGAGCTGAGGAGCTGAGGGACAGTGCCCAGGCCCAGAGTTCAGGCCCCACGACTGACAAAACAGTAATAACAACAAAAACAATTTGATTATTTCAGGTCTTGCTTTTTTTTTCTCTCTCTTTCTCTTCTCATTCCTGGGGCTTGGGACACTCCCCTTGAGCTGCTTTTTGCTCAAGGCTAGCACTCTACTACTTGGCTAGCACTCTACCACTTGAGCCACAGTACCACTTCCAGCTTTTCTGTTTATGTGGTACTGAGGAATCGAACCTAGGGCTTCAGGCATGCTAGGCAAGCACTGTACCACTAAGCCATATTCCCAGCCCTGAGATCTTTATTTTGAGACTTGTTGGATGGGACAGGAACAGGGCTCAGTGTAGGGCTAATTATTCCCCATTACTGAGTCAAGACTCTTTTGTGTACTTTCCCAGATGAACTGTGAAGTCTGGCTGTTGGGAATTGCTCCAAGTTCTAAATGCTAGGCCCTGTGAGCTTTTATCTTTTCTCTGTCCATGAGTCATTTTCTTATATTTCTGATTAGTCCTCAGCTGAATACTGGAGGGCAGCCATCTGCAGTTCTTGAATGTCTCTCTATAAAACTATCATTTCTGGTAATTCATTCTGCATACTCCTCCTGGATTTTAACCTTTTTTCTTTTTGTTTTGGACCATCCTGGGGCTTGAACCCAGGCTTGGGCGCACTGTCCTTGAGCCTCTCTGTGCTCAAGGCAAGCGCTCTACCACTTGAGCCACTGTGCCACTTCTGGCTTTTTCTGTGTGTGTGTACTGAGGAATCAAACCCAAGGCTTCATGCATGCTAGGCAAGCACTCTACCACTAAGCCACATTCCCAGCCCCTCAACCTTTGTTTTCTTCTCTGTACTGTAGTCATAGAGCTACTTTCAGTAGTCACTGTTACCTAATACTCAGTGGTTTTTAAAACTATTGTTTCATATATTTTTGTTTTTTGGTTATTTCAGATGAGAGGGTTAATCTGGTCACTAGGCTGTCTTGTACAGAAGTCAGAATGGCCAAGAACTGTGTATATTGTTTATACATCTTCCCTAAATTGTTTTAATTCCTTAAACTGTTTGCTAAAGAGAGAACTTAGTCCAGTTTAGAGAAGCAGTGCTTAATTAAGGTTTATGTATGGATGTGCATGCACTTTGTGGGTATATAGTAGATAATATTGTATGGGAGAATAGTGAAATGGGATGCTCACCAGTCCAACAGAAACTATGATGTAAATGAAGATGTTGCATACTTTTCAAAATATTGTAGTCATTGGTTGGCATATGCATGTTTTTGGATTGAAAACCAATATCCAGAATATTTTGGCAGCCTCCTTTTTGACTCAGACTAGCCTTAACTAAGCCAGGCAGCTGCTTCACTTTTTGTGAAAAATCTTATTTAATTGGTGTTATTACTTGAACATTGATGGCTTGAGGACTTATGACATTTTTGTTGTTGGTTGTGGGGCCTTGAACTCAGGACCTGGTTGCTGTCCCTGAGTTCTTAGGCTCAAGGCTAGGGCTCTACCACTTGAGCCACAGCGCCACTTACAGTCTTCTGGTGGTTAATTGGAGATAAGAGTCTCAGAGACTTTCCTCCTGGGCTGGTCTTGAACTATGATCCTCAGTTCTCAGCCTCCTAGGATTACAGGTGTGAGCCACCAGCATCTAGCTCATGTAATTTTTTTTGATTGTGAACAAAGGATATTGCTTTCCTGTAGTTTTAACATTTATAATTCTTTGCCTATCAGCAAACTTTCTAGGAATAATCTGATTAGAGTTAGATTTAGTGGACTTTAATGAGCTATCTTGTTTCAGCTTACTTTTTTCTGTGCATTAGAAATATTTGAGATATGATCTGTTTATTTTTATTTAGCATTGATTGAAGTATATTTAGTGATTTAATGCATATTCAGTGATTTTTTTCCCCTCTTCTGATTAAGGGCTCATATGATTGCCTTGACTAAATGCAATTTTAGTTTTGACTGGTAGATGGGAATTATGGATGATATCATAGAATAATTGTATGTTGGCTGACATTTGCAAACCACGGATGATATCATAGAATAATGGAATTTTACGCTTGAGGAGGGACATTAACACCATCTGGCCTAAATCTTTTGCCTTAAAGTTGAGAAAATTGATGTCTAGAGAAGGCAGTTAACTAATTGATTGTCACAGGTCACTCAGCTACTTAATAGCAAAGCCAAAAACCTTGAACTCTTGCTTTAGTGCTCTCTCTGCACTATTCACTTTTGTTTTCTTAACCAATTCCTGACTTTTTTTTTGTCCAGTCGTGGGACCTGAACTCTGGGCCTGGGCACTGTCCCTCAGCTCTTCAGCTCAAGGCTAGCACTCTACCGCTTGAGCCACAGTGCCACTTCTGGCTTTTTTTCTTTTTGCTTATGTGGTGCTGAGGAATGGAACCCAGGGCCTCAGGCATGCAAGGCAAGTGCTCTACCACTGAGCCACCTTCCGAGCCCATCCTGACTTTTTTTTTTAACGTAGCCTTTCCTTTAACCCCATCTTTGATGTAGTCAGTTTTTACTGATTGATATATGAATTTGAGTAGCTAGAAATACACTGAGGCCTTAGCCCTGTGAGTGAGGTGTGCAGACCAGTGGGAAGACAGGTGGACAACTCCTTGAAATATGTTTGTAAGATGCTGTAAAGCTAACTCTTTTTATAAAGGGAGATGGTTTGATGGTTTGATTGACTACAGTTGCAGCATTGGCAAACCAATAGTTAACTTGTAAAGTCTCTAGGAAAAAGAATTTCAAACTAGGGAGTTACTAGAATCGGAGGTATAAATAGACTAGATGATAGAGAACACCAGCTTTGAGTTAAATATGGCTTTAAGTCTATCTAGGAAAAAAGGATTTTTCTTGATGGATCCTAAGAGGTTTGCAGGAATAATTAGTTTTTCAGTATCAAATTTGTGGTGTTTAAAAATAAAATTATGAACAAATTGTCAGGCTTTTGAGCAACATTTCAACTTGGCATTGAAATATTTGAAGCTGGTTGATGTAATTGAACTGAGGTTTTTTTCAATCAAAGTAAAAAATATTCTATTCATTGTAATGACAAAATGCTACCACCTCCTCAGGACTTGTCTGCTTGCCTTCTTGTTTGCCTTCCAGCAGACCCCTCTCCACCCTCCATTCCCTGGCTGTTTTGTTGTCTTGTGGAGTTCAGTTCTGTTTGAGCTTTCCTTTGACTCTCTTAAGAGTGCTTTTTTTTTTTTTTTTTTGGTCGGTCATGGGGCTTGAACTCTGGGCTTGGGTGCTGTCCATGAGCTCTTTAGCTCAAGGTGAGTGCTCTACCACTTGGGCTACAGCTCCACTTCTGTTTTTCTGGTAGTTTATTGGAGCTAAGAGTTTCACGGACTTTCCTGCCCCGGCTGGCTTTGAACTGCGATCCTCAGATCTCGGCCTCCTGAGTAGCTAGGATTACAGGCATGAGCCACCGATGCCTGACTCAAAAGTGCTTTCTTTTTTTTTTTTTTGGCGGTTGTGGGGCTTGAACTCTGGGCCTGGGTGCTGTCCCTCAGCTCTTCAGCTCAAGGCGAGCGCTCTACCACTTGAGCTACAGCGCCACTTCCGGTTTTCTGGTGGTTTATTGGAGATAGGAGTCTCATGGTCTCTCCTGCCCGGGCTGGCTTTGAACCGCGATCCTCAGATCTCAGCCTCCTGAGTAGCTAGGATTACAGGCGTGAGCCACCGGCACCCGGCTTCAAGAGTGCTTTCTTATCTCTTTAGTTTCATTGAAATCTGATAGTCTCTTGAGATAGTTTTTTTAGAATCCTTCCTAGTCACTGAAAGCCATTTATGAGGCTCCCTTACTCTTTGTGGTTCATTCCCTTACTCTTTGTGGTTAATTTCAGGCCATCTCACTGTTTTCCAGTGTAGCCTTGAATTCCTGGGCTCAATCTATCCTCTTAGTCCTAGGATTTGTGTATTACTTTTTAAAGGTTTCTGAGTGATGAGGAAGTAGAGAAAAAGATTAAACTCAGAAATACAAATTATGCCATTTTTATAGATCATGTCTTTTTCAGAAAATAAATTTAAGATTCTTTTTATTAATCTTATTTCCTAATTACCAAGGTAAAACACTCAATTATAGACTATTTCAATAATAATATACGACCACAGACAAAAATACCACGGATTACTTGATCATGCATTGCTAATTTTTGAGTAGTTTTTCGAGTCTTGTTTTCCCTATGTTCTTGTTTTCTCTGTAGCCATTTTTTTCTTTGAGGATTAAGAGTATGTAATTCTTTGAGGCAGATTGTCTACATAATACATTGTCTACATAATACATTTTTCCTGTCTCCTTTGATTGCCCTGTGATCAGGTTGTGGCCTATAACCTCAGGGTGGCTGTCAGCTAGAGGACTCATCCCCACTCCTACAGGTAGAGCAGGCCATCCGGAAGGAACACTAGTTCTTCATCTCTATAGGCTGTGGCCAGGAGGCCATTGTAGAGCTAGGGACGGAGAGGATGAGCAGCAGAGGTAGCTTTTAGGGTGTGAGAAGGCCAACAAGTCATGGCCAGCGATGGTGGGAACAGCCTTGGCCATCCATCTTCAGCAAGGGGTGAGGGTGTAGGGCAGTAGGCACAAGGAGCCATGGGTCTTTAAGACTGCTCTGTGGGTCTTCTGTTTGGGAGAAGGGAAACACTCACAGGAGGGACCACTTGACTGCTGTCATGGTAACCAGGCCCCGGAGCCTAGGGTGAGGTTTACTGGAAGAAGGGAGATGTGCTGCCTGGGGGTCTCCTCCTGGAGGTGGCTACGGGCAATGGTTGCTAAGTGCTGAGGCTGGGTACCTGCGGGCTCTTGGGGCCCCACACTCATCAGCAGGGGTGTTGGGAGGCAAGATAAACTAGCAAGGATGAAGGCTAACAAGGCAGGGACCCTGATGGACGGTGACTGTGAGCCACTGCAGCCATTGGCCTTGTCTGCGCAGCTCTGGGCCGCTTCTTGTGGATGCTCAGCTTTTGATAGTCTTCTCTAGTGTTTTTCAGTCCCTCCCTCCCTTTTTTTTTTTTTTGGTCACTGAAACCCCTCTTCAAAAGGGGTTCCATGAACAAGTCATGATTAAAAGGTGTATATTTGCTTCATACCACCTTCTCCAAAGAAAGAGAATATTGAAACTTACTGAATTATAGAGTAATAATATTGCTGTATTATGGTTTATTAATCACTGCTGGTAATTTGTATTATTTTCTTCAGTTTAAGTTATTTTGGTTAATGTCTTTGTGCAGAAAAAAATAAATCTTTGATTTTCCTAAGATAGATATTTAGTATTGGAATTACTATGTCAAGGAGTACAAATATTTATGAAACTTTATATATAGTCACAAATTGCTTGCTACACCCTCTCCCATATTCAGTGTCACATTTAAAGAACATAAGCATTTTTGTTAATGTCAAATGCTCACCTAAAAAAACTTTCAAAATTTGCTTATTCACTAAAAATAACAGGGTTTATGGGAAAAAATAAGGTTAAGGGCAAACCACTCAAGACCCCTGCAATTTTCAAATCAGAGTACTAACAAAAAACATAACTGGTACCTTATGAGATAACTTGGGTAGCACAAACCACTTAGCATGGCTGAGGCTGCCTCCAAGGAGAGGTAAAGCTGTCAGAATGTAAGTGGGTGGAAATCTCAGGCTGCATGGTTTTAGACTGAGTAGATGAAAGTAACTTTGAGCTAGTGGGACTGCCGTAAAGATGAGTAGGAGGAAGGTATTGCTTGCTGGTCCAGGAACCATGTAAAGGCAAGCTGTGATCTTCCATGGAGGGACCCCTGCTTTGATGATTATTTTTAGTATCCTGGCCCCCTCCCCCTTAGTTCTACTGTGGTTTGAGTGCAGGGCCTGGGCACTGTCCCTTGGCATTTTCACTCAAGGCTGGCACTCTACCACTTGAGCCACAGCTCCACTTCCCGCTTTTTGGAATGCGCTTTGCTGCCCAGGCTGGCTCCACATTTTGGTCCTAGACCTCAGCCTCCTGTGTGACTGTGTGACTAGAATGTCTTTTGAGGAGCAGAAAGTTTTAAGTTGTGGTGAAGATGGTTTATTGATTTTTCTCTTTTCAGAGTTGAACCAATAAGTTGCAAAGTAGCCTGAAGAATGGCCTCTAAGTCGAAAATTTAACATATTAACATGATCATACTACAATTAGGATAGAGAAGAGGGCTGCTTTGGCTGGTTTAAACTAGTTCCTGTGGGCTTTTTTTTTTCTCTTGAGAATCTTATCTAAGACAAAAGAACAACTTGTAGTATGCATTTAAAGGTGCAAGCAAGCCTTAAAAGTGCCAGGCAACTTACATTACTTGGTTACAATAGTGTGTAGTAGACTTCATAGTACATTCTACATACATAAATTTTGTCACTGACAGGGACCTCCACTACAGTATTGTGAGAATAAGTAATAATTCCCCATTCTTTGAGGGTGATTGCTGTAGAATTTTGTAAATGCTCTATGAGACAGGATGTTTCTGTCTATTCCCTATTTACCAACAGTTTTTTATTCTCTGTATGGGCTTTGAATTTAAACTCTCCTGAGATTATGTAGTTTTTGTTAACATGGTAAATTAATTTTTTTGAAAGGTTAACCTTTCAATGTGGCCATCATATGCTATTCCTTTTACCATACTACTAGGAGTGGCTCTGTGGCTCAAGTGGTGGAGCATTAGCCTTGAGCTGAAGAGCTCAGAGTCAGCACCCAGGCCCAAAGTTCAAGCCCCCCCTCCCACAAAAAACAAACAAAAAACCCCACACACGACTGTATTTAATTTGTCTTTTTTTTGGGAGGGGTGTCCTTTTTTTTTTTTTTTTTTTTTTTGGGTCCGGTCGTGAGGCTTGAACTCGGCCTGGGCGCTGTCCCTCAGCTCTTCAGTTCAAGGCTAGTGCTCTACCACTTGAGCCATAGTGCCGCTTCTGGCTTTTTTCTTTTTGCTTATGTGGTGCTGAGGAATGGAACCCAGGGCCTGAGGCATGCAAGGCAAGTGCTCTACCACTGAGCCACCTTCCCAGCCCTTTAATTTGTCTTTTTGTGGAGATGTTTGGGTCTACATTAATGAGGAATGTTGGTTATAATTTTCTGTTTTCATGTTTCATTTAGATGTCAGTATAGTTATTTGTGAATGAGTGTTCCAAATGTTCTATAGGTTTTTTTTTTCTTTTGGCTACAATGTGTAAGATTGGGATACTGCTCCAGGTGTAACAAAAGACATACAAAGGTAGCAAGGTAGCAAGGCTTGAGTTATTCGGAAAGCTAAAATGCAGGTCAGGTAGTGAGGAGCCATTCCTGATGGGGACAGTTTGGATAAGTTCTGACCATCTTGAAGTTCTGGGGGCCTGAGGTTTTATTACCCAGGTGGTGGTGCTTGGATTTGGGAAGTCCTACACCTGAGCTTTTGAGAAAGTGAGGGCTTTCTCTTTGACATTCTGGATTTAAGGTTGTATAGAGGTCATTATACCCTGTGTAGACTCCTGTGCTGCCCTGATTTGAAAGGGAGTGGGCCCAGGAAGGAGGATGTAGGGCCAAGATGTGGGCAGGTAATTTCTTCCTTCCTGCTCAACAGCATCCATCTGGCTAACATTATCACTGTGATGCCGGTCTCTACTGTGAATTATGGTTTACTTTTTTTTTTTTTTTCCAGTCCTGGAGCTTGAACTTGGTCTGGGCACAGGCTGCCCCTGTGCTTTTTTTGGCTGAAGACTAGCACTCTACCACTTGTGCCATAGTGCCACTACCAGCTTTTTCTGCTTATGTGGTACTGAGGAATCAAACCCAGGGCTCCATGCATGCTAGGCAAGCACTGTACCACTAAGCCACAGATTACTTCTTGATAGAATTTATATAAAATTGGTATTTCTTCTTCCTTAAATGTTCGAGTGAAATAGCAGGTAAAGCCATCTGCATTTGGAGCTTTCTCTATGATGGATTTTTAATTGGTCAGAATTTTTATTTCTTTTTTCAGTGTTTTAGTTAGTGGTGTTCAAAGATTGTTTAAGTTGTTAAATTTATTGTAATACAGTTGTTAATATTGTTAAAAAGATTTGTGGTTATGTTATCACTATTTTTAACAGTGGAAGTATGTGTTTGGGGTTTATTTTTTTAAATCTTTAAAGAGTATAGTTATCTTTTTTCAAATAGATTAACTTGGCTTCATTAGGTTGTAGTTTTTGGTTATATTTAAGCAGAGGAAGTAAGCTGTATGATTTTTGGTTTAAAATAATTTAAAAATATGCATAATATAACCCATGATTAATCTCTGTCTTTGATATTCTATAATTTTGTTGTTGAAAATATGAGTTCACCTGCTTTATCTGTTTTCATCTTCGGATTTCAGAGGTAGTTTGCAACTATTCTTGTGGGTTTGCCTGTTTCTTGCTGCTTTTCCTGTTGACTTATGCTTTCTATCTTGCATCTCTGTTAGTTGCACTATTTGTACTTACTATTATGAAATCCTGCTTACAAGTTTTTTACTAACTGATGAATTTTCTAGTATGAAATATCTTCACTTAACTTTCTTCGATTTACCTACCATATATTTATTTCTTTTAGATGTGTGTTTCTTTTTTTTTTTTTTTTTGGCTGCCGTCTTGGGGCCTGAACTCTGGGCCTGGGCTCTGTCCCTCAGCTCAAGGCTAGCACTCTACCACTTGAGCCATAGCGCCACTTCTGGCTTTTGTCTTTTTGCTTATGTGGTGCTGGGGAATCGAATCCAGGGCCTCATGCATGCAAGGCAAGCGCTCTACCACTGAGCCACCTTCCCAGCCCCAGATATGTGTTTCTTGTGGACAGTAACTCTACAATAGAATACACGTTGACTTTAAAAAAAAATAAGTTTAAACTATATGCTACTGTGATTGGATTTTGTATTTCCTTTTATCCAGTTTTCTTGTTCAAGTTTCTTCCTACTTTCTCTCATCTCCTGATATGTACTTTGTGAAAAGAAGTATGTCTGAGTGTATGAGAAATACGGCATTCTGGGGCTGGGAAGTTGGCTCAGTGGTAGAGCGCTTGCCTTGCATGCCTGAGGCCCTGGGTTCGATTCCTCAGCACCACATAAGCAAAAAGAAAAAAGCCGGAAGTGGCGCTGTGGCTCAAGTGGTAGAGCACTGGCCTTGAGCTGAAGAGCTGAGGGACAGTGCTCAGGCCCAGAGTTCAGGCCCCACAACCGGACCAAAAAAAAAAAAAAAAAGAAATACGGCATTCTGTACCTTCTAGTCTGAGGTTTTTATGGAGGAGGCAGAGATTTTTTTTCCCCCCCATGCTGGAAGCTGAAGGCTTGCTCACACTTAAGCTTCAATCAGGTAGCAGTCTCCCTTCCATTTTGAATCTCTCATGTAAAGTCTGCATCAACTTTGAGAGAAAGGGTGTTTCTCTGTAGATACCACAAGCACTTTCCAGAATACAGAGTGTCATGGTCCCTCAGAAGACAAACTGGCTATCCAAGTTCTGGTCCTGCACACCAGTTCTTATAGGGAGAGCTCCTTTTTGAGTCCCAGTTTCTTCATCTTTGTGGGTAGTAATAAAATACAATGTCCTGCTTTATAAGGTAGCACAGCACATAGGTGAGCTGTTTGTGATGTACATGTGGTACACCAGTAGTCACTGGCTTTGAAATATTGATGAGCTTCAGTTTGAAGATATTTAGGTGCTTAATTATTTTTCCTTATTTTGTTCTAGGTCTTGATGCAGAACTTTATTATGTGAGAAACGACCTTATTAGTCACTACGCTCTATCTTTTAACCTGCTAGTACCCAGTGAGACAAATTTCCTGCACTTCACTTGGCATGCGAAGTCCAAGGTAAGAGTGAGTGGTTGGCAGCTGCCCTGACGGGGCTGCACAGGCCCCAGAGGCAGGGGCTGTATCTGAAAGAAGGGTCCATGGGTGGTGTGCCATAACAGTACTGGGTCTTCAGATTTATACTTTCAATCTTGGAGCCTCTAAAGTTTCTCAGGTCCTTTGCAGTGAGGTAGTGGCCAGCATATAGGTGATTGGGACATACAGACACTTGATCCTTTGAGGGTTTTCAAATGGAATTTGGGTCTAGGCTGGGGAAAGGAGAGTCGACCTGGTAATGACCCTGTTGTTCTGGTGAACCCACCTGTGAGGGGATTTGGAGTAACCGGTAAGATCTCCCACACATGTTTTACAGTTGTCACATTCAAGGTGAAAGCAGGGTGCTACAGGTGTGTGTGTGTATGTGTTGTGTTGTGTTAGACCTAAGGGTCTAACTCCCAGAACTTAACACTTTTTTTCCCCCTCCTCATACCATGGCTTGAACTCAGGGCCTCATGCTCTTGCTTGGCTTCCTCTGCACTCATGGTTAGCATTCTATCACTTGAGCTATGCCTCCATTTCTGGCTTCTTGCTGCATAATTGGAGATAAGCTTTTACGTACTTGAATTGGCTCTGAACCTGGATCTTTAGATCTCAGACTCCTGACCCATCAGTATCCAGCTTGCACTTCAGAACCACTTGCCCAGAACCTTACTTGTTGCTGAATTCTTCAGATCTCCTCTAACTGCCCAGGTTCCTCGGTTTTTCCACCCCCAGGGAGGCTGTATGTTGAGCTTCTACCCTCCCCCATCCAGGATTCTTTTATCAAGTTTTATCCCCTCAAGTAGAATCTTACTTGAGGGGAAAAAAAATAGTTCCACAACTCAAAATAAGAATACCTATTGTAGCTATTTTTTAATTATTACAGAGAGTTTATCTGTTTTGATATTGGCTGTATTGAGCATGTGTGTGTAGGTATGTGTAAGTAAATCTTAAGCAGAAACAGTCTCTGCTCCTTCATATAGAGCTGCACTTTCATCCTTCTTCAGTAGCTATATCATATTTCCTATGTAATTGTGCTTTTATCAGGTCTTAAAGAGTAAACAAAGACCCAGATTTGGAAAGGGTCTTACCTAATCTAGTAGGGGGGTAAGAGCAAGATGTGGACATGACCTGAAATGGGTAAGACACCACAAGAGGGCAAAGGAAATAGGGCGACAGGTTCTTAGCTTGGTCATTTGGCTCTGAGACAAAAGTCATGGACTTTCAGAAGGACAGCAATGGTTCCTAAGCTCTAACACTTTATCAGAGATGCTCAATGCTTGCTTTTGAAAAAAATTAAATACCTTCAAAGATCTTCAGGCTCCCTAATATATTATTTCAATACTAGATATTTTAACATGAGTTTTCACATATCAAAAGTTTTGCTAATAGTGTTGCTTTCTAGTGTTTACGTGACTATTCTGTCTTGCCAAAGATTGTGGTTCCCTCGGAGGCCTTTGTTGTGTCTGTCTTGACATATATGTAATATGTGCCTCAGCGAGGGCTAATTATGTTTTGAGATAGGAGTAGATTCTCTCATAAGGATGGGGAGATATATATAAAGAGAGAAAACTACAGGGTTGTTTTAACAGGCACCTCGGTTCTTCAGTATTCCAGAACATTCCTCCAGTGTCCAAGAAAAAACATGCAGTTATACTCTCTTTAGGTGGCATACATTAACTGGCCCAGAGTTACAAAAATACACTAAGATATAGCGTGATCTCCCACGACCCCCTCTCTCTATAGCTGCTTTCTGGATTCCTTCATCATTGTCCAGGAAAGTCTAGAGATGCTTGATAGTGTTCTACCAGCAGCCCCTTGGGATCAACCCGCTGTGTCCCCTCCACAGTGAGGTTCACTGGTAAGTTCAGTGTAGGCAAATGTATCCACTTTAAACTTGTATTGTCTGTGTTCCAGAAGCAGGTGGATTTATTCATCAGCTGCCTGTTTGCAATTGCCATTTGTATTTGTTTCAAGTGAAGAATGACTTACCAAAAATGTTTATCTTGTAGCATATTCAAATTTTTATATTTTCTCTGGTTACTAAAATATTTTGGCACAGTCTTTTTTTTTTTTCCTCCTAATAACTGCTGTTCAAATTTCTTGGTTTCAGTAGATTATACATTTAGCCTTTGAATAGATTGGTTTCTTCATAGAGTGATTAGCAAATAAAATTCTTTAGAGGTCAGTACATGTGGAGAATGTGGAGAAAACTGGATTTCAATAATGGGCATTTTCTTTGATTTCCAGAAATTGCAGTTTAAAAGTCCCAAGGACTCGTGCATTCAGATAGTCCCTCACAAAGGGCAGGCTCCTATGTTTTCACGCTTCCATACTGTATGTTCTCCTAAGCCTCCCTTCTCCCCTATTTTACCACTTCTCCCCAGCTCCACTCAACCTCATCATCATTACTTCTCCCTGCCTGTCCCCCTGCTCCATTGAGAGACTAGGGCTAGACTGGTCCCTTGAGTCCTGTGCTCTACTCCCTCCCTGCTCTCTTGGGGTTCAGCTGTTCTTCTGCTTATAACACCGGACCTACAGTAAAGGAGACAGAATGAATTTGGAGAAATGTATTGAGTTCAAGTTGAGTCTGTTAAATGTGAAAGCTGTAGGGTCATTAGGTAGATAGGTCTGCCTAGAAGGTGATGATGCATATAAGGGAGATTGATAATAATAAAGGAGAGCAAGAGAAACAAGCTGATGGTATTGGAACTCATTAATGGCAAGATGGCCAGAACCTAGTATACTTAAAGGAGGATTTATCATTTGAAGAGATTAGACTTTTCCTTAGAAGTGGAGTTCAAAGAAGAGGTGTTCTCACAGATCTGCCTGGTGCTAGGGAGAGGTCAGAAAGTGGGTTCCTCTGTGATAGTTGAGGGGGGAGCAAGAAGGACAGCGGGTGGTCAGTTTGTGAAATCCAAAAGAAACTGGACAAGCGTCAGTGAAGGAAGGACTGCTGATCACAGCTCAGGACAAGTGCCTGTCCTCAGGATGTGATTCCCTCAGCTGGATAGCAGCTCGAGTGGAGGAAGGGACTGGGAGATTGCTAGGGCCATCTTCCAAGGCGGTAGAAGATGGGAGAGAACCAGCTGAAGGTGTCAGTATGTCTCTGTCAGTAATACCCCTCTGGGGCACAGGCTGTGGGAACATGTAACTGAGTAGTCCTGGCTGGGCTCTAGAAAAGGTAGATTAATTGATCCCCATGTCCCCCCGTATAGGAGCATAGCCTCTGCTTTCCCAACCCTTAGGTGCTTAGCTAGCTCTCTAGCATCCCCTGGTGGTAGCCATGGTACTGCCATGTGCTAAGGCTAGTAAGGTTTCCTTGCTGAAATAGCAAGCCATTCATGTACTGCAGCAGGATATGGCACAAAGTACAGCTTCTGATAGATGATATTCACGCACCCATCTTAACTGGGAAGAAAGGTTTAGTATTCACACACCTCTGCAGTGTTTAGCTCAGACACTTTCAGGTAGCGTGTCAACGGAGAACCAAACTGAACTGGGTGAGTCCTTCCTTCTTCTTCATGGGTAACAGCATCGACTCCCTGACCTGATGCCGGGGGCTGCCCCTTCCCTACAGTGTGGGTGATACCTTTCCCCTCTTCCCCTTCACCTCTACCACCAGACATCTTTCCCTTTCATGCTAACATTTAAACATACTTGAATATTTCCCATTAAAAAACAAGGAAGGAAAGCTTTATCCGTCGCCCCCCTCCCACACACTTGTATCCTATTCTTCCTAGTTTCTTTTTAAATTTTTTTTTACATTTATTGTTAATTTATTCATAAGTATATAAGATAATATATTTATGAGCTGCCATGTGTTTCAGTGTATGTATACATTGTGAAATTTAAATAAGGGTAAATATTTTCTCAAACACTTGTTTCTGATGAAAACATTTGAAATTATATAGCTCAGAAAGCTAGAAGAAAATACTTTGAATAATATATCAATCACATTATTGTTACTGATAATAACACTGCTGTGTAGTACCACACCAGAATTTCTGTCTGGCTATAATTTAGCAGCTACTACGTCCTCTCCCCTCAGCCCCTTCCCCGACCCTGGCAACTGCCTTTCTTCTCTCTGCTTCAGCTTTTTTAGATTCTGAATGTGAGATCGTGTAATACTGTGCTTGCCTTATTTCAATTAATATAATGTTTTCCAGTTCATTCATGCTGTCACAAATGAGAAGATTTTATCCTTTTTATGGATAAATAGAATTCCATTTGTGTGTGTGTATGCCACACTCCATTCATTACTTGATGGACATTCAAGTTGTTAATTTTTTGCCTTTTGTGAATAGTGCTTCAATTAATATGGGAATATGTGGGTGCCTCTTTCTACGTTTCTTTTTTTTTTTTTTTGTCGGTCGTGAGGCTTGAACTCTGGCCTTGGGCGCTGTCCCTGCGCTCTTCAGCTCAAGGCAAGCACTCTACCACTTGAGCCACAGTGCCACTTCCGGTTTTCTAGTGGTTTTTTGGAGATAAGAGTCTCATGGACTTTACTGCCCGGGCTGGCTTTGAACCGCGATTCTCAGATCTCAGCTCCTGAGTAGCTAGGATTACAGGCGTGAGCCACCGGCGCCCGGCTGGTTTCTATGTTTCTTTTTTTTTTGGGGGGGGGGGGGTCCGGTCATGGGGCCTGAACTCTGGGCCTGGGCGCTGTCCCTCAGCTCTTCAGCTCAAGGCTAGTGCTCTACCTCTTGAGCCACAGCGCCACTTCCGGCTTTTTTCTTTTTGCTTATGTGGTGCTGAGGAATTGAACCCAGGGCCTCAGGCATGCAAGGCAAGCACTCTACTACTGAGCCACCTTCCCAGCCCTGGTTTCTACGATTCTTAAAGACTGATTGCTCCTCTTTCCTTCCTCTTTCTTTCCATCTTACTGCCTGATGGTTCTGCCAATCCTAGCCCTTCACCAAAGACACCTGTGTGACCCCAGAATGGGGAAAGGTTCGGTTCTTTTTTTTTTTGGGTCTGGTTGTGGGGCCTGAACTCTGGGCCTTGGCACTGTCCCTCAGCTCTTCAGCTCAAGGCTAGCGCTCTACCACTTGAGCCCTAGTGCCACTTCCGGCTTTTTTCTTTTTGCTTATGTGGTGCTGAGGAATCGAACCCAGGGCCTCAGGCATGCAAGGCAAGCACTCTACCACTGAGCCACCTTCCCAGCCCAGGTTTGGTTCTTTTGCTAATCTCACGGGCAGGACAAAGAGTCTTATGAAATATAAGGCCTCATTGAAGCTCTTAAAGATGGAGCTCTACTGAATTTCAGCTATTGCTTTGCAGTTTGAGCAGCTTCCCCATGAACTCTCTGTAGCAATAGAGCTATTTATAATGGTTAATGGTAGTTGGTTTGATTATGCCACACTGAGAGGGTGAGGTGTTGACAAAGAAATATTGGTGATAATATAGAACAACTTACTGGTTTCTTCTAGATTCTGAAGCACTTGAGAAATAGATCCAGAGATTAGAAACCCAAACATGAAATTTCATAGTAGTTGTATTAACTTTGTTACTCACACACAAAAAAAGGGTAATCAGTTTATAAAAACAAAAAGTGATAGTGCCCAAGACCCCCTTACTAAGGTCTACCTCCCAAAGGTTCCACTGGCTTCCAATGGAGACCAAACCTTTAACCCTTGAATCTTTAGGTGACAGTCAACATTCAAACTATAGCAGTGGATAAATGCTGGACTGGAGAATATATGGTTTATGTTGGAATCTTTATTAGCCACATAGATGCTCTCAGAACTTTTTTTTTTTTTTTGTCAGTCATGGGGCTTGAACTCTGGGCTTGGGTGCTGTCCCTCAGCTCTTCAGCTCAAGGCGAGTGCTCTACCGCTTGAGCCACAGGGCCACTTCCGGTTTTCAGGTGGTTTATTGGACATAAGAGTCTCATGGACTTCCCTGCCTAGGCTGGCTTTGAACCTCGATCTTCAGATCTCAGCCACCTGAATAGCTAGGATTACAGGCCTGAGCCACTGGCGCCCGGCCAAGCAGTTTTCTTTCTTTTTTTCTTTTCCTTTTTTTTTTTCTCTCCGGCTGGTCCTGGGGCTTGAACTTGAACTCATGGCCTGAGCACTGTCCCTGAGCTGCTTTTGCTCAAGGCTAACACTCTACCACTTGAGCCACAGCACCACTTCCAGCCTTTTCTGTGTATGTGGTACTGAAGAATCAAACCCAGGGCTTCATGCATGCTAGGCAAGCATTCTACCACTGAGCCATCTTCCAAGCCCCAGAACTTGTTTTTTTTGTTTTTTTTTTTCTTAAATCAGTGTGAGAATGCATTGATAAATAGTTACACCCTGAAAAGTATGTATCTCAACTCTCTAGTTGTTTATCTGACTCCCCAGGCTTCTCTGTCAGTGGCTGTGTAGACCTCAGAAGGATTTATTAAGTCCTCCTAGGTAGACTTCAGGGTAGAGTGGTGGTAGTATTCTAGATACCAGAGAGAGGGCAGATTGTGAACCTATCGCATTGAAAATTTCTAGGACTGTTTCTAGCAATGTAGATTTGATAGCTGGTTTATTTGTATTCATGAAAGGTTCATTATTTATACTGATTAGTAGGCTAATTAATGAAGTTAAGCTACTAATGTCCTTTCAGTTATCACAAATCTGATGTGTATTATTTCTCTTCATTTTACAGGTTGAATATAAACTAGGATTCCAGGTAGACAATTTTGTGGCTATGGACATGCCCCAGGTCAACATTTCTGTTCAGGGGGAAGTTCCACGCACTTTATCAGGTGAGTGAGAGTCCTTGCAGACAGATGTAGCATATGGTCTTGGGCCATATCCCCAGAAGGACAGTTTATTGATGTGTAGTGTCTCTTACTAGATGGGTATAAGATATGTAAATTCTTTGCAAAGCAGTTTTTATAAATGCTAATTGTTTGCACTGTGTTCCTAAACTGTTCCCTGCTCCTGTCTTTCTGGGACTGTTTGTGCTCAGCTTTTCCTTTTATTCTTGCCTGCATTGCTGACTCTGGCCTGCACATGAGTTTGTCTCTGGTTTTACTTCACTTGGGTTAATTTCCAGTGTGGCCTGCCTGGGTATTGCCCATTTACATCTGACCACATGGCATTCAGTTCATCAGCATCCCTCTCCAGCAAGCTGCCTTGCAGCCGTATATATTGGGTCCCGTGTTCTCTGCCCCTGCCTGCTGTACTTGCCCTATCATTCCAGCACTTCAAGATAACACACAGCTTTGATGTTCAGGCCTCTGCACATGCCGGTCTCTATTGGAACCACCTTTTCCTTTTGCTGTTTCCTGACTCTGTTCATCCTCAAAGTCTGTACTGTCCCTCCCTTTCTCTTAACCCTATAGTTCTTCTTGCCCCATAGATACCTGTAACTAGTTTGAACTGATTACATCATCTAGAACTTCCCTAGCCTAAATGACAAATAAATGAATAAAGGAAATAAACATCTTATACCAATTTAACTTTTTTTTTTTTTTTTGTCCGGTCATGGGGCCTGAACTCTGGACCTGGGCGCTATCCCTCAGCTCTTCAGCTCAAGGCTAGCGCTCTACCACTTGAGCCACAACACCACTTCCGGCTTTTTTCTTTTTGCTTATGTGGTGCTGGGGAATCGAACCCAGGGCCTCATGCATGCAAAGCAAGCGCTCTATCCACTGAGCTACCTTCCCAGCCCCAATTTAACTATTTTTTTAATTTACTTTTTTTTTTTTTTTTTTTTTTTTTTTTTTTTGGCGGTCGTGGGGCTTGAACTCTGGGCCTGGACGCTGTCCCTCAGCTCTTCAGCTCAAGGCGAGCGCTCTACCACTTGAGCTACAGCGCCACTTCCGGTTTTTTTCTGGTGGTTTATTGGAGATAGGAGTCTCACAGTCTCTCCTGCCCGGGCTGGCTTTGAACCGCGATCCTCAGATCTCAGCCTCCTGAGTAGCTAGGATTACAGGCGTGAGCCACCGGCGCCCGGCTTTAATTTACTTTTTAGAATGGCTTCTGAATGTGTAAGACCTTAAAAAAAATGGAAAAATGGAAAACTTGAAAGTGGAAGGCACAGTGGTGGGAACCACTTTCTGACAGTGTTAATTGTGACTTTGTGGGGTTGGAGGTGTAGCTCAGTTGGTAGAGTGCTACCCAGTGAGTGAAAGTGTCAGGTACCAAGTTCAAGACCAAAAATCCCCAAAACTATGACATGTGTTAGTCTAAGCTTTAACAGTGCAAGAAAGCTAGTCAGTGAAAGAGATTCAGAAATGCCTAAATCTCTGATTATATGTATATAGATCTATATAAGAGAGGAGAAGCATATTCTAAATATAAAATAGAAATAATGTATATATATATGTATATATATATGTGTGTATTTAAAATATACACTTGTGTGAAAAGAATCCTGAACTGAAACATTGAAAAAATGAGATGCACTAAAGCCAGCTATTATTACGGTTTTCTTAATTTCACCAAATCTTGGCTGGGAAGGTGGCTCAGTGGTAGAGCACTTGCCTTAATTTCACCAAATCTGAGCTGTCCCTCCAGCACTTTTTGCACTGGCTATTTTTGACATGGGGTCTTGCTTCCTGTTCTGTCAGGATAGTGCTTCCAAACGTATTACATAACTATCTGTTCCCAACATGGATATAAGTGGTTTTCTTTTTTTTTTTTTAAGCTGTGTTTAATATTTAACTTACACATATGTCCAACTTTGAAGTTCATAGTCTAAACTGTTCCCAACATGGATATAAGTGGTTTTCTTTTTTTTTTTTTAAGCTGTGTTTAATATTTAACTTACATATATGCCCAACTTTGAAGGTCATAGTCTAAGCCTCACAGCAGCAGCTCCATGTTTTCCAGTTTCAGTATTTCTCTGATTTTCTTAAGTTCTCTTCTTTTCTTTTCTTTTCTTTTTTTTGGGGGGAGTCTGGTCATGGGGCCTGAACTCTGAGACTGGGCGCTGTCCCTCAGCTCTTCAGCTCAAGGCTAGCACTTTACCACTTGAGTCACAGTGCCACTTCCGGCTTTTTTCTTTTTGTTTATGTGGTGCTGAAGAATCGAACCCAGGGCTTCAGGCATGCAAGGCAAGCGCTCTATCACTGAGCTACCTTCCCAGCCCAGTTCTCTTCTTTTCTGAAGCCAAGTTTGACCTGGAAAGAGTATCCCTACTTAAGAATGGTGGTATATTTTGTTCTTGATGTCCCACGTTTACCCCACATAACACAGTACATGATAATGATGCTATTAATGCTTTTTTTTTTATAGCATTTACATTTTTTTTTAAAATGTGCTGGTTCTGGGGCTTAAACTCAGGGCCTGGGCACTACTCCTGAGCTTTTTTGTTCAAGGGTTTAATGCTTTACCACTTAGACCACAGCTTCACTTTTTGGTGGTTAATTGGAGATAAAAGTCTCATGGACTTTGCTGCCAAGACTAACTTTAAACCATGATCCTTATATTTTAGCCCTCTTGGGTAGCTAGAATTGCAGGTATGAGCCACCAGGGCCCAGCTCAGTATTTACATTTTTAAATGAATTAACTAGAAGACTTAATAACAATTAATAATTGCCTTTTGATACTGAGTTGTCTTTCCTTTTATATCATGTGATTTTTGTTATTGTTGAAATTGTGGCTGGTAAAGTCAGTAGGTTCAGCCTTATTCTGTAGCTTTAGTACATTGGAATAACAGGATTTATAAGAAAAAGGGATAGAGTAAAACTCATGAGCAAAAGTTGAAGATAATTGTTCATTTATGTCTGTTCTTCAGTGCTCTTTTGTTCCTATATGAATGAATTTTTTGTTTCTTTCACTTTTTTTGGGGGGGGTGCCTTTTACTTGCTAGGCAGGTACTCAACTACTTGAGCCATACCCCCAGCTCTTTTTTTTTTTTTTTTTTTTTTTGCCAGTCCTGGGGCTTGAACTCAGGGCCTGGACACTGTTCCTGAACTTCTTTTTTTTTTTTTTTTGTCGGTCGTGGGGCTTGAACTCTGGGCCTGGGCGCTGTCCCTTAGCTCTTCAGCTCAAGGCGAGCACTCTACCACTTGAGCTACAGCGCCACTTCCGGTTTTCTGGTGGTTTTATTGGAGATAGGAGTCTCACGGTCTCTCCTGCCCGGGCTGGCTTTGAACCGTGATCCTCAGATCTCAGCCTCCTGAGTAGCTAGGATTACAGGCGTGAGCCACCAGCGCCCGGCTGTTCCTGAACTTCTTTTGCTCAAGACTAACACTCTTCCATACAGCACTACTTCTGGCCTTTTCTGTGTATGTGGTACTGAGGAAGCTTCATGCATGGTAGACAAGCATTCTACCACTAAGCCATTTTCCCAGCCCCATATATTGGTTATTTTTGGGATAAGGTCTCATATTCTATTCCCTAGTCAGCTGGGCTATCATCCTTCTTATTTATGCTTCCCATGGGGAATGACATGTATGCCATCACACCCAGCTTTTATTGGTTAAGACCAAGGTTTTGTGTAATCTCCCAATTTATACCTTTGAGTAGTTAGAATTACAGGCATGAGCCACTGTACCCAGCTTTGTAAAGAATAAAATACTGGGCTGGGAAGGTGGCTCAGTGGAGGCTTGCCTTGCATGCACGAGGCACCACATAAGCAGAAAAGGCCAGAAGTGGCGCCATGGCCCAAGTGATAGAGCGCTAGCCTTGAGCTGAAGAGCTGAGGGACAGCGCCCAGGCCCAGAGTTCAGGCTTCACGACTGACAAAAAAAAAAAAGACGAAAATACTTAACATTTAGAGCTATGGTGGTCTGAAAGTATATTCTCTGATAGCTTCTTTTTAATTTATTTAAATGTATTTCTTATTGGAAATAGTTTTAAACTGTCTTTTATTGATATTTGGGAGCATTAATGTTGATTTTTAGAAAATTAAAATATTTTTTTCTCTCTTTTAAACAGTGTTTCGGGTCGAGCTTTCCTGTACTGGCAAAGTAGATTCTGAAGTTATGATACTAATGCAGCTCAACTTGACAGTAAATTCTTCAAAAAATTTTACAGTCTTAAACTTTAAACGGAGGAAAATGTGCTATAAAAGTAAGGAACCTGTTTTAACAAAATATTTTATGTAGATGGGAGTGGATAGTAGATGACACTGTGATGTTCTGCTGCTCTTAACAGCAGAGTGCTGGCCAAAATGTGGCCTATATTCTGTGGATTTCCCACTGCTGCTGTCTGCTAAAGTTAACATGATGATAAGTAGAATGATGCATACCTTCTCAATTTGCTTCAATATGTACATGAAAACTAACATTAAAAATCTCTGGGTGTGTGAGTGTGTATCCCCCCCCCCCCCCCCCGTGCGTGCGTGCGTGCATGTGTGTGTGTGTATGTGGTGTGTGTGTGTGTGTGTGTATTTTTTTTCCCCTTGGCGCTTTCCCTCAGCTCAAGGCTAGTGCTGTGCCACTTGAGCCACAGTGCCACTTCCGGTTTTCTGAGTGGTTTATTGGAGATAAGAGTCTCACGGACAGGGGCTAGGAAGGTGGCTCGGTGGTAGAGTGCTTGCCTTGCATGCATGAGGCCCTGGGTTCAATTCCTCAGCACCACATAAGCAGAAAAAGCCAGAAGTGGTGCTGTGGCTCAAGTGGTAGGGTACTAGCCTTGAACTGAAGAGCTGAAGGACAGCACCCAGGCCCAGAGTTCAGGCTCCAGGACCTGCAAAAAAAAAAAAAAAAAAAAAAAGGCTCATGTACATACTTGCCCGGGCTGGCTTTGAACCGTGATCCTAAGATCTCAGCCTCCTGAGTAGCTAGGATTACAGGCATGAGCCACCAGCGCCCAGCTGGTATAATTTTTTTTGGTATAATTTTTATTTATTTATTTATTTTTTTGGGTCTGGTCGGGGAGCCTGAACTCTGGGCTTGGGCTCTATCCCTCTCTACCACTTGAGCCATAGAGCCACTTCTGGCTTTTTCTGCTTATGTGGTGCTGAGGAATTGAACCCAGGGCCTCATGCATGCAAGCAAGCACTCTACCATTGAGTCACCTCCTCAGCCCCTGTTATTATTATTTTTAATTTTTTGTTGGTTGTGGGGCTCAAACTCTGGGCCTGGACGCTGTCCCTCAACTCTTCAGCTCAAGGCTAGTGCTCTACCACTTGAGCCTCAATGCCACTTCTGGCTTTTTCTGCTTATGTGGTGCTGAGGAATTGAACCCAGGGCCTCATGCATGCAAGGTAAGTGCTCTACCACTGAGCCACCTTCCCAGCCCCTGGTATAATTTTTTATATTACTTTTTTTCTTTTTCTTTTTTTTTTTTTTTTGTCGATTGGGGGAGTTGAACTCAGGACCTGGGCTGCTATCTCTTTGCTCAAGGCTGGTGCTTTTGGACTTTTCTGCCCAGGCTGGCTTCAAGCCACCATCCTCAGATCTCAGCCTTCTGAGTAGCTAGGATTACAGATGTGAGCTGCCAGTACCCAGTTCATTTAAAGTTTTTATTCTGTTATGTTATATTGATTGTGGGGCTTGAGCTCAGGGCCTGGGTATTGTCCCTGAGCATTTTCACTCAAGACTAGTTCTGTACTATTTTGAACCACAGTACCACTACCCAGTTTTCTGGTGGTTAATTGGAGATGAGAGTCTTCCAGACTTTCCTTCCCTGGCTGACTTTAAACCATGATCCTTAGATCTCAGCCTTCTGAGTAGTTAGGATTACAGGCATGAGCCACCAGCTCCTGGCTTCATTTAAATTTAATATTAGTATTAACTCTCTCTTTGGGTACTCATGTAATTGGTTACTCTAATCATCTAGTTTGTTATATGTGATCCTAACTATTTCTTTACTAGCCTACTACATTCATTTTTCTATTTTTATTTTTTTATTTTTTAACATAGATGTTTTTATTGTAAAGATATTCTACAGAGGGGTTACAGTTACATGAGCAAGGTACTGAGTCGATTTCCTGTCGAGCATTGTTACCCACTCCTTTGTTTTTCCCCTACGGCCTACTACATTTAAAGAGCTGTCTGCAATAGGAAACGTATTTGTGCCATTATAGGCTGTTGTTGTATGGGGAGGGAATTGTGGGTTAGGCAAGTTTTGTTACTCTAGGACTCTGTTGAACCTTGCATTCTGCTAATGTGCCTCGTGAACCTCTATAAAGACAACGTAGTGTGTGGACTTTCCCATACTTCTTCACCACAGAAACCCCTTTTCATTGAGCATTTAAATAACACCCTTTGTCTAACACTGGTTTAGACTGCTTATTGATTGTACTGATGAGTATTAGAATAATAGTTTTCATGGTCCTGCAACAAATAACTTGTTACTTAGTTCAGGAAGTGTTCTTTTTACAATCTTTTTTTTTTTTTTTTTGGTCCGGTTGTGGGGCCTGAACCCTGGGCCTGGGCGCTGTCCCTCAGCTCTTCAGCCCAAGGCTAGCGCTGTACCATTTGAGCCATAGCGCCACTTCTGGCTTTTTTCTTTTTGCTTATGTGGTGCTGAGGAATCAAACCCAGGGCCTCATGCATGCTAGGCAAGCGCTCTACCACTGAGCCACCTTCCCAGCCCAGGAAGTGTTCTTATAGCACTCAAAACAACGTTAGACAAAATTGAAAAAATATTATAGTACTTAAAGATTTCAATGCAAAAGAATTTCTAATTTTTTTTCCCTCCCCCTTTTAATACAGAACTTGAAGAAGTAAAAACTTCAGCATTGGACAAAAACACTAGCAGAACTATTTGTAAGTTTACTGTATTATCTTTCTCCATTATTAGGGGTGAAAAATGGTTGATTGCCTGTGAGCATGATTACATTGAGCTTGGAAGCCTTAGGTTTTCTACTTGGTCAAATGATTATAGCACCTTATTGTTTATTTCACTGCTATATTACAATTTAGTATAGGTTAGGTGAAATTTTGAGTTTTGAATATTTTTAGAAGTAAATTCATATGTTTTATAATAAGCTGAAACCTTTTAGAAGCTTTGGACCTAAATCCTTAGCCAGTTTCATACAGGTTTATTATTATTATTATTATTATTATTCCTTTGTGTGCTGGGCTTTGGGCTTGAACTCAGGGCTTAGATACCGTTCCTAAGTTTTTTTTGCTCAAGTCTAGCACTCTACCACTTGAGCCACAACTCCACTCCCAGCTTGTTGGGTAGTTAGTAGGAGATAAGAGTCTTGTGGACTTTCCTGTCTTGACTGGCTTTGAACCTTGATCATCAGATCTCTGCTTCTTGAGTAGCTAGGATTATTATAGGTATGTATGAGCCACTGGCACCCAGCTCAATGTTAATCTCTTTTAAAGTACCTTAAGAAATCACTCACATCCTACAGTTATCCAACATATACTCATTTTTGATTTATCGCAGATAGCAGAATTAACAGTAATTCCTTAGTATCATCTGATAGCTGTTCATGTTCATAATAACCTGATTGTGTAGAAAACATCTTTTTATAATTTCTTGTACAAGTTGGGATCCAGTGGAAGCCTGTACTCACTGTATTTGCTTGATGTATATTGATTTTAAAAAAAAACCTCTCCCCTTTATAATCGATAAAATTATGTCATTTCCCACCTTCTGCATCCTGCTAGGGTTGTTTAACCTGCTTTTCTCTTTCTGGTAACTGATCTTAGAGTTTGCATTTGATTAGACTCAGGGCCAACTCTTTTGGCAAGAATAATTCTTGGGTGATTCTGTGTGCTTTCTGTTTTTTTTTTTTTTTTTTGGTCGGTCGTGGGGCTTGAACTCTGGGCCTGGGTGCTGTCCCTCAGCTCTTCAGCTCAAGGCGAACGCTCTAGCACTTGAGCTACAGCGCCACTTCCGGTTTTCTGGTGGTTTATTGGAGATAGGAGTCTCACGGTCTCTCCTGCCCGGGCTGGCTTTGAACCACAATCCTCAGATCTCAGCCTCCTGAGTAGCTAGGATTACAGGCGTGAGCCACCAGCGCCCAGCTGTGTGCTTTCTGTTTTATCCCTTTATCTCCCAAGGAGCACAAAGCATCTGAATGTCCCAAAGTAGATCTTTGTTGAAGGTAAAATAATATGAGAAATCGACAACTTGGTATAGAATATCTCTGAAAAGGAAGAGAAAACTTCTTTACAATGTCAGTATGTCCAGTAGCATTTTAAAATTCTGACAGTCTTACTTTTTTTTTTTTTTTTTTTTTTGTCGGTCATGGGGCTTGAACTCCGGGCCTGGGCGCTGTCCCTCAGCTCTTCAGCTCAAGGCGAGCGCTCTACCACTTGAGCTACAGCGCCACTTCCGGTTTTCTGGTGGTTTTTATTGGAGATAGGAGTCTCACGGTCTCTCCTGCCTGGGCTGGCTTTGAACCGCGATCCTCAGATCTCAGCCTCCTGAGTAGCTAGGATTACAGGCGTGAGCCACCAGCGCCCGGCTCTTACTTTTTTTTTTAATGCTAGTAGGATATCATTTCTCACCCCCCCCCATTCCTGAGGCTTGAACTCAGGGCCCGGACATTGTCCCTGACCTCCTTTTTGCTTAAGGCTAGTACTCTACCACTTGAGCCATAGTGCCACTTCCAGTGTTTTCTGCTTATGTGGTGCTGAGGAATTGAACCCAGGGCCTCAAGCATGTAAGGCAAGCACTCTACCACTGAGCCACCTTCCCAGCTCCTAATCTAAAACTTTGATGCCTCTTTTTTCCCACCAGTAAAGTCTGCTAGCAAGGTCTGTCAACTCTGCTTCCAAGCCCATTCATTTTCTGTGCACTCAGCTGAGCCACTGCCGTCCCTTTCTTGGGCTATCCTAGTAGCCCGCTAACTTTTCCCTGTTTTCTTCTCTTGCTCCTCTATACAGCATTCTTCACCCAGCATGCAGGTATCACTTTTGTAAGTGACCAATGTGTCATTCCTTTGCTTGACACTTTGCAGTGCTTCCTCATCTCACTTAGGATAGACTCCAAATTCCTCAGGTTTTATTCAGTGGAATTATGTGAGCATCCATTAATGTAATTTACACAAATCTCTCTGGTCACTCTAGTTCTGCTTTGTCACACATCTTTACTCCTTTGTCAGAATGTAGCTTGGTCTCCGTCTGTTGGTCTCCGTGTGTTGGTTTTCAGTTTGCCTTTCGGGTTTCTTGAGACGGTATCTTGCTGTGTAGCTCAGGCTGGCCTTAAACGTAATCATTTTCCTGGTCTCTTTTAAAATAATATAATTTTTTTGAATCAGTAAGGTCTTTAAAAATAGATCAGCAACAATGGAGGGGGTAACAATGTTCAAGAGGAAGTGTACTCATTACCTCACTCATGTAACTGTAACCCTCTGTATAGTATCTTTACAATAAAAAAAATAAAGATAATCAGTATTTAAAAAAATAGATCAGCAAAATATTGCCATGCTTACTAGCAGGGTGACTATAAATCATATATGATTTTATACTTTTAAGTGAAATAAAATTAAATCCTCCTTCTGGTGATTCACATTTTAGTTATATATTGCCAGCATGGCCAGAAGCCACATGTTCTACAGTCAGTACACTGTAGAACATTCCTTGGACTCAGAAAACTCTTAAGACAGCAGTGCCGCAGTATGGTTTTATGCCCAGGTATATTTTAGGTACACCACTTGTGTGTATCTGTTATTAACCAGAAGTTTCATTTAAAATCTTTTTTATGACTATAACAAAACATCAAAAAATGTGTGAGCATATACCAGCACACAAACGGTAACTGATAGAAATCAAAGAAAGGATGCATGAAGTGGAATTTTACAAAGAACATGTTACTCACTGTGTATATTAGATCACTAAACAGTCCTTTGTTTAAAAAGCTTAAATTACTTTTTTTTTTTCAGATGATCCTGTACATGCAGCTCCAACCACTTCTACACGTGTGTTTTACATTAGTGTAGGGGTTTGTTGTGCAGTAATATTTCTTGTAGCAATAATTTTAGCCGTTTTGCACCTTCATAGTATGAAAAGGATTGAACTGGATGACAGGTACTGTACCTTTTTTGGAAAGGAAAAAAATAAAAGTAGATATATACATATGTGTGAAGGTCCACATGTATCCAGTCACAATGGTACAAGGGTTTGTTAGCCCTAGCTAACAGAAAAATAATTTATCCTGATCACTGTCTTGCACCTCTTAAAATTTGGGTAGTCGTCAATTATAGCTTATTACTTATTGAGAACAATTCTCGTAGAAATCCAAGTGGTTTTCTATCCCCATTGCCATGACTTCTCCAGATTCCCATTGCCTTTAAAATTGCCCTGTTTCTTCCTTCTAGTTCCTCCTTCCATCATTTCCTATCCACCCATCCACAAATGAAACACTTGATTGAGTGTCTGCTGTGTATATCAGAGAGAACCTTTTGAAACTTACCAGTACATAGGCTTCACCTTCCAGAGATTCTGATGTTCATTGGTATAGGGTTGTATCTGAGTGGTTTTCTTAAAGCTTCCTGAATGGTTCTGATGTACCTTCAGTGTGAGAAACCCTGGGTTAGATATTATGCTGGATTGAGAAGATAATGATATACTGTTAACAGTGTCAAGTAGTTAATCTTTGACACTGGCTCATAATTATAAAAGTATATAAAATTGATGATTGTAGTACTGTAGCCTGGGAACACAAAAGGTGATTGACCCAGCCTGGGTAGGGCCGAGCTGACGAGGAGACCAGCATGTAAGATGGAATTGTAGACTTTTTTTTCACAAACCCACAGTTCTCTTTCCCATTCCTAATGACACCCAGTGATTCTCAACTGAGACATATTCTGACTGACATATTCCTAGCTTCATGATTTGGCTTTAACCCTTTGAACCTTTTCTCACCTTCTTATTGTCTCTCTAAATCCCCGCGCCCCCCCCCCCCAATCTGCCTGTTCTTCATACTTGAACTCCATTGCTATCTTATTAATGAAGTCTTTTCTAAGCCTCCCTACTATCCCTTTCTCTTCTTTCTGTGTCTATATGTCCATCTCAGTGGGATTATTTTACTTCTTCCTTCTACAGTTGTTCATTGTACTTATGTGCCTTCTCCTCACCCACCCTCCACTAGAATGCACTTTTTTACAATCAGGATTATTCATGGCTAAATCTCCCAATCTTAATACACTGTGGAGATAGTTTGGATAGGGGACATAAACAGGAACCCAAAAAGCCAGAGTTAGTCTGACTCAGTTCCTACCTTTAAATATTTTCTTTCTCCATTATATTCCTTTCCTTTTCTTGAGTAGACAGAAGATGTGAATAAGATTAGAAGCATATTGACGATAAGATTCAGAATTTGATTTATGTACATGGTAGTCTTGGAGTAAGACTTTACAGAGAAAGAAATGGCATTTGGAAGCATTCAAAAGAATAAAAGCAGTAAATAATACTTTGTATAGGATTATAAGTAGTGCTACGGGGGTTACCTAAGGATGTGGCATTCAAGTCTGTTTGTTTGTTTGTTTTGATCAGTCATGGGTGCTGTCCCTGAGCTCTTTTGTTCAAGGCTAGGACTCTGCCACTTACAGCCACAGCACCACTTCCAGCATTCAAGTCTCGATATACAGAGTCATATTTTCCTTGAATGTTTGTGTGTGTGTGTGTGTGTGTGTGTGTGTGTGTTAGGGCTGTGAACCCACATAGACCAGGTTTGTGCCATACTTTTAGATCCTTTTGGGCATACAGTGAAATAGTTCCCACTCCTAAGTCAGTATTCCATTTCTCTCTATGTTTTTTAGATGTTATTTGAGTAAGAGCAACAATATTTTCAGAGCACAGCCCAGTAGTTAACAGGAAAGCCTCTGAAGCTAAGCCATTCTGAAGTATGTCTGTAAAACTTCTTTGTGTTACCTCCTTGAGTGAGTTATGTAGCCTTTCTTTGTCTCAGTTCTCATTTGCAAAGCATACCTAGCAGGCATATAAGGTTATAATGTCCTAAAGCCGTAACTTCATTCTACAGCAGAGTTAATATCTACATAATGAATTTTTCTTCCTGCCAAAAAACAAATGTAGGGTTTCATACCATAGTTGGCAGATACATTGATCCTACAGTGGCTCAGCTATGAAAATCAGGCAGGTCCCCCATCTCCCCCTGCTGCCTGTCATAGTCAACACAGGTTCTTTGTACCTAGCGTCCTGCTTCACTTACTGCTTTCGAGCTTTTCCCTCCACTCAGTGACCTGGTAAGCAAGTGAACAACTGACACAGATAGCCAGTAACACTTCAGTTCCACAACCTCTCAGAACTTCTGAAGAGTGCCACCTGCTGTTTAGTTGAAGGGAGAAATGGGAGTCCATGTTTATTTAGCAATTGGTGATGTTTGCAGGTAGTAGTACCTAAGTTGTGCGTTCGCATACATTATAAATTTAAGCCTCACAGAATGTTGTGAGGTAGATTTTTTTAATCCCATTTTATGATGCAAGTCAATAATTTCTAGTCAGATGCTTGAGTAGTACTCAGATCTGCACTTTCTGTAGCCCTGTAGTTCCTTATTCTAAGGATCAGGGTGCATCATGTTCATAATAATAAAAGCAACTAGTAGTATGAGGGCCAGGCAGTGTGAGCATGCTTTACTTATTCGTCTTTCTTGTATACCTGTTAGCAGTTTGGTCATGAGGTAGTAGTATCTTATTTATGAGGAGTTTGGGACTCCAGAAGGACTGAATAGTTTTGCCTAGCTCATGATTTCAACACCTATGCTATCTCTTTATCATACCAACTACACCTGTAGACTCATGTAGATCAGTTCTTGAATAACCTCCACCCTTAAAAATTCTTCCAGGACTGACCACACGGTGGCATGCTGAATCCTTGAGATGCAAAATATCTTTAGCAAAGTAGGTAGGAAAGCGGTTTTTATTGGTGGGCATCCTTAACTTTTCAGAAGTGTTTTAGTTACAGCAAATAATAGTAGGTTTTTTTTATTAGTGATCAAAAAAAACATAGGGGTTTACAGTGCTTATTGCCTTCATGTTACCTATTTACATTTTTAAATACATGTATGGACTTCTGAAATGAAAAAAAATAAAACTTCGTGGAGAATTGTTGCAAAATACATAGTCATTATATGTTTTAAAGTCACCAGTCTTTGAAAATACAGAGATAGGTGTAGACAAGTAGGTTAAACAATTCTGCATACTTAGGAAAGTTGGACCCTCTGATTGGACTTCACTAATTGTATACCTAAAAGGCATGGAAGGCTATCCTGCCATCTGTTCTCACTCTTCAGGCTCACCTCGTAAGGTTAACTTCTGTACTTCTGCGAAATAGGAAGGGCTAAGACATGAGACTGGAATGTGCCCAAGGGTGATCTCTGTAGGTCAAGTTTGTTACCCAATGTGTGTGCATGTGTTTGTGTGTGTGTGTGGGGGGAAATGATTGGGAACATTTGTAACACTCAAACACAGGATTAACAATTACATGTGTCTCCCATTTTCTGGATCTCTTAGCTTAGAGTATATAACATTATTTACTGTTCCATACCAGAGACTTCTGGGAACATCTGTAATTCTTTTAAAAAAGTGCCATTGGGGAATTGGGAATTGTGATTAAACAAGCTTGAACTGGATAGGATACTTCTTCCCAAGCTTTGAGCATGTTGGCACATTGATTTGGTTTATTTTCTCATCTGTAGGCCATTTGAGTCACAGCCATCATTAAAAGCCCTTCGTTTTGCTCCTTTTATGAACATAAACAATCTAATTAAGTGGCTCTTTCCTTGAATGGTGGGCCATATTTCTTCATTCAACATACCCTATGTGAGGTTCAGGGATAGCATATCCTTATTGTGAGGCCTGAGAACTGGTACTTGCGTTTCTGAATAACTGCACAGGTGAACCTGCATGTATAAATGTGTTAGAAACAATCAACATTTGAATACATCTCTTAGGGTTCATTTCCCTAATATCAACTTATCTGACCTTTTCTGCTTGACTCAGACATATACTAGTTATTGCAAATAAGGGAATGCATGTTGATTTTTAAAGGTAGAAATAGAGCTCTATCTTACAATGTGAATGAAATTTTCAATAAGGAATCTGTGATTTTTGTGCATTACTGTGATCTCCTTTAGGGTTTTAGGCAGGCTATAAAGCTACTTGCGTTTTTAGGACAAGAAATTTCTTGTGAAACTCACCTGTCACATATTTGTCTCCTAAAAATTTTTTCAGCATCAGTGCCAGCAGTAGTTCCCAAGGGCTTTCTCAGCCTTCCACCCAGACGACTCAATATCTGAGGGCCGACACACCCAACAACGCAACTCCTATCACCAGTAAGAGTTAATTTAATTCTAATGCCGTTTTCCGTGGTCTGTCGGTGGTCCCCTATGGTTATTGTACTAGTGAAACACGTACACCATGCCACTAACATGATTTGTGCCAAATGAGATCTGATCTTTGGCCTTTGTTTCTAGAGCATTGAATGAAATTCGGGTCTTGAAAGTAAAATTTGAGATGAGTTGCCAGAACTAGTTTTGCTTTGGGGCAATTTCATTAATTAATTATATTAAATAGCTACTAAGTCACTTCTCTAGAGATGTATGCTAAAGATTTTTAGTATGCGTTTGAGCTACCAAAACAGTTTGAATTTTTATGAATTGTTTGATGGTCTTATGGGTATGTAAAGATTTTATATACATTATTTACACCATTTTTGTATGGTGCTGGGGATTGAACATATGGTCATATGAACATATGATAAGCATGCACTGTACTATGAGCCATACCCCCAGACTTTTAAACTGTTTTCTAATTATAATAGAATGCTTGCTAGGGGTCTAATTCTACCCCTTTCCCCAGCAATACTGGAGATCAAACCCAGGACCTCATGGCATGCTGGTTAGTCATTTTACCACCAAGTATATCTCAAGCCACTATTCCTCACTCCCCCCTACTTTTTTTTGTAACTTGTAGGGCTTGAAATCAGGGCCTAGGCACTTTCCCTGAGATCTTTTTGCTTAAGGCAAGTACTCTACCACTTCAAGCCATAGCACCACTTCCAGTTTTTGAGTGGTTAATTGGAGATGAGTCTCACGGGGACTTTTCTGCCCAGGCTGGCTTTTAGCCACAATCTCAGATCTTAGCCTCCTGAATAGCTAGGTTTATAGGTGTGAGCCACCAGTACCTGGCTCAATTTCCTTTTTATGAACAGATTTTTGATGTGTGTTTTCACATGCTTTAATATGAGATGTTTGAAGGAAAATAACTGAACTACTTGACCCCAATACCATAATAAGGGTATTTATATTGCTTGGTCTGGCTTTGTTGGCTCCTCAGGTTATCCTACCTTGCGGATAGAGAAGAACGACTTGAGAAGTGTCACTCTGTTGGAGGCCAAAGCCAAGGTGAAGGATATAGCAATATCTAGGGAGAGGATAACTCTAAAAGACGTACTCCAAGAAGGTATTTATTGTCTGAATGTTGGTTTTGAAAAAATTACTTTTGGTTTCCCCTTTTTTAGATTTTAATGTGCTTTATACAGCTTTGGTGCAATTCTTAATTTTCAAGTGTACACAGAATCCGTAAGTGTTTGTTAACTTTAAGGTAGATTTTGTGTTTCAGTCTAACTAAAGTCATCATTTCCTAGCAGGCCGCTTTGAAATACTGTACTCCAAGTCTTTTCTTTTTGAAAGAATATGGATTGCAGCAAATGGAGTAGAATGAAGTTAAGATTCAAATTCTACTCCCAGGACTTATTACTCTGTATGACCTTTGAGAAATCATGTGACATCTAAGAGCTTCGGTTTCCTGTTCTGAAAATGTAGAGTGTTGTGGTTAAGTAGTAGTGTTTTTGATTCTTAAGACTAGTTATAAAGATTAGACAAGGGGCTGGGAAGGTGGCTCAGTGGTAGAGTGCTTGCATTGCATGCATGAGGCCCAGGGTTCGATTCCTCAGCACCACATAAGCAAAAAGAAAAAAGCCGGAAGTGGCGCTGTGGCTCAAGTGGTAGAGCACGAGCCTTGAGCTGAAGAGCTGAGGGACAGCACCCAGACCCAGAGTTCAGGCCCCACAACCGGACACCCCCCTACCTCCCCCCCCAAAAAAAAAAAAAAGATTAGATGAAATGATGTTCATGACATGAATTAACAGCTAATAGTATCAGGTAGAGAGCACTAGCCTGTCCTTTCCCTCTTGCTGGTCCTCACTTCTTTTTTCAGTTTTAGGATATTGATGAGGGAGATTTGAGAATTACTTTTTTTTTGTCAGTCATGGGGCTTGAACTCTGGGCTTGGGTGCTATCCCTGTGCTCTTCAGCTCAAGCCTAGCACTCTACAACTTGAGCCACTGCTCCACCTCTGGTTTTCTAGTGGTTTATTGGAGAAAAGAGTCTCATGGACTACTCTGTCTGGGCTGGCTTTGATCTCAGCCTCCTGAGTAGCTAGGATGACAGGCGTGCGCCACTGGCGCTGGGCAAGAATAACTTTTTTACACTTTTTTATTTTGGAATGTTGTAGATACATATTTTTCCTGTATTCATCTATTGGTTAGGTCAATCACAGGTAGTAAGGAAATTAAACTACTCTCAATGGCAAGTAGTAAATAATGGAAGCAGATTTTTTTCCTTGTTTGTTTTTCAGCTATGAATACTATATTTTATAGGCTTTATTAACATAAAACTTTATTAACAACTAGTTTATAGACCTGCCCTCAAGAGAGTAAGTAGACGTGTTAACATCTCCTAATGAGTTAAAAGATTGAGAGCCCAATGATGCATGCTTGCAGTTTCTCTTTGTCTCTATAAACAGTATAGAATAAGTAATCAGTTGTGGTGGTATCATTTAAGGAAAAGAGGAAGTTGGAAATCACGTGGAGTTTTCCTTCATGTCTCAGAGGTGTCATAGTTTGTTTTAAACCTCTTGAGAGAAGACAACATGACTAATTAACTTCTTTTTTGGTCCCAGAGCTTGAACTCAGGGCCTGTGTACTGTCCCTGTTTTTTTGCTCAAGGTGAGCGCTCTACCCCTTTGAGCCACAGCTTCACTTCCAGTTTTTAGGTGGTTAATTGGAAATATAGAGTCTCACAGCCTTTCCTGCCTGGTTTTGAACCTCAGTCCTCACTCCTCAGCCTCCTGAGTATGTAGGATCACAAGTGTGGATCACAGCACTTGGCTAGGATGCT
Organism: Dipodomys merriami; assembly: GCF_024711535.1. Classification (NCBI taxonomy): domain Eukaryota; kingdom Metazoa; phylum Chordata; class Mammalia; order Rodentia; family Heteromyidae; genus Dipodomys; species Dipodomys merriami. The sequence continues at coordinate 2,296,905 of NW_027206268.1, read as the reverse complement.
TCTTTTTTTTTTTTTTTTTTTTTTAAATGGGCCTTGAACTAATAAGGGCCTTGTGCTCTCACTAGCTTTTTCTTTCTTTCTTTCTTTTTTTTTTTTTTTTTTTTGTCGGTCGTGGGGCTTGAACTCTGGGCCTGGGCGTTGTCCCTTAGCTCTTCAGCTCAAGGCGAGCGCTCTACCACTTGAGCTACAGCGCCACTTCCGGTTTTCTGGTGGTTTTATTGGAGATAGGAGTCTCACGGTCTCTCCTGCCCGGGCTGGCTTTGAACCGCGATCCTCAGATCTCAGCCTCCTGAGTAGCTAGGATTACAGGCGTGAGCCACCAGCGCCCGGCTAGCTTTTTCTTTTTTTAAATGCAAAATGTGTTTTTTATTTATTACTTTCTACAAGGTGTAACTTTTTTATGGTAAAGGTAATGTACAGACGGGTTACAGTTACATAGGTAAGGAAATGAGTGCAATTCTTGTACTGTTACCCCCTCCCTCGTTTTCTCCTGTTACCCCTCCCCCCCAACTCCCCTGTCCTGCACATGGTAAAGTTCATTTCCAACACAGTGTTTTGTGAGTATCACTGTTGCAGTGGTTCACCCTTTGTCCTTTGTTTCACCAGTTATGTGATTTCCCCTTCCCATTCGGGTACTGAAATTAACAACAATAGTGATATCAGGGAGTAAGCCCAAAGGGGAAAAACAAAAGAAAATAACTGCATGCAGTACACTAAGAAAAAGAAACAAAACTTGTTTCCATATTTTGTAGTTCATTTCAGTTAGCATCTTTTTTTTTTTTTTTTTGGTCCGGTTGTGGGGCCTGAACTCTGGGCCTGAGCACTGTCCCTCAGCTCTTCAGCTCAAGGCTAGTGCTCTACCACTTGAGCCACAGCGCCACTTCCAGCTTTTTTCTTTTTGCTTATGTGGTGCTGAGGAATCGAACCCAGGGCCTCAGGCATGCAAGGCAAGCGCTCTACCACTGAGCCAACTTCCCAGCCCTCAGTTAGCATCATTTTATAAGGTCATATATACATAGCTATTGAGCTATTGTGATCCTGTGCTAGAACTATCGCTAGGATGCTTCTTGCTAACAGTGTCCTTATTACATTCAAAGTTCATTTTAGCCACCCCCCTTCCCATCCCAAAAGTTTCTTCGTACTGTTAGTTTTTAAAAATACATTTTACCAATGACTTGAGCATCTAAACAACTTATGTAAGACCTTCTAAATAGTGAGTGTTTGAAGGATGGAGCCCAGATTAGCTTTGTCTAAGATCTGTGCCCTTTGGAAGTGGCGCTGTGGCTCAAGAGATAGAGCACTTGCCTTGAGTTGAAGAGCTGAGGGACAGCACCCAGACCCAGAGTTCAAGCCCCACGACCGACCCCCCCCAAAAAAAAATTATGCTATGAACTCTATTACAATGACAGCAAAATATTTAACTATGTTATAGTACATAGTAAGATACATATGACTCTTTAATATATTTATCTTTCTTAAAATGAATATAAACCAGAAATAACCACATGAATTCACTCAATAAGCAATCATTCATTTGAAAAAAAAAATCTGTGCCCTTTGATACTCCCCTTCGAGTCTCCTTTTAAATCTGTGCAGCGACAGAGAGAGTTGGCTTTTCTCCTTTCATTGTTGCTCTGAGGCTGATCTCAGAAACTCATAAATAATAACCCGTATCGATAGCCCATCACCAAGCTCCAGTGCTCCCGTATACTTATTTTAGATATGGTGTGTGAAAAAATAAGTTAAGATACTTTATAGTTTCAAAGAACCTCTCTTACAGTCATTTAGTAACAATGATCTGGGTCATTTTACTCTAGGGCTAGAACAATATTGTTGATAATAAATATCCTTGTGTTGCCCTGTGTTGAAGTTAATTATACCAGAAAGTTATAACTATGAAGATTTCATGTAATCTCATAGAATACTTCTTTCCTTTTAGGTACTTTTGGCCGTATTTTCCATGGGATTTTAGTAGATGAAAAAGATCCAAATAAAGAAAAACAAACATTTGTAAAAACAGTTAAAGGTAGGAACTTTTCCCTCCATACTATTTAATGCTTTCCTGAAATTTGACTCATGCCAACAAAATTCTGTCCCAGTTTCCTAGTATGTGCCAGACCTTTTATAGTCCATGCTAATTTAGCTCACATGAGGCTAGCTTTTGAGAAGCTAGGCTTAGAAAATAGAAGGTTTATAAATTAAGACATTAAATATCTATTCAATATTAGTCCAACTTGTTGGTCCAAGGGATGTGTACATCTGAAACTTTGATAAATATTACTATATTGCTCTCTAAGTATAATTGTTCTCTAAGCACTATCTAATTTTCATGAGCAGAATATTCTTTTTCACATAATCTCCTTTTGGATTATATTTTGGAATGTGACACCTAAGTTTTTATTAATTTACATAAATAACTCAATTTCCTGTCAGTTATGCAGTATTATTTGTGTATAGCTTATTACCTAATTCTGGTAAAATAGACTTTTAAAAATGTTAGGACTTTAGTTACTTAAAACTGGCATTCATAAAAGCTTCATCCTCCTTCTCTTCTTCCCTCCTGTCCCCTTCCTTGTATTCTTCTTCCTGTCTTATTGGTGCCAGGTTTGGATTTCAGCCATCTCCAGACCTCATGCATATTAATCAAATGCTCTCTTCAGAGTTGCATCTTTAGGTTTTTTGTTTTTGCTTTTTGCTTAGTTTGATAAGAAAATGTGGTAACATATAGGGTGCTAAATGTCTTGTCAGTTCCTGATATATATTTAAATAAGAAGACACTAATTTCTGAAAAATAAATTTAGCACTTTAAATGTAGAGCATGAGAGAAGGATCAAATTACATTTTATGAGGTGACAAAATTTTAGATGCCAAATTAATTTTATAAGAACTATGTGTCTTAAAAAAGAGCCGGGCACTGGTGGCTCATAGTATTTGTTTTGTTAACCCATTCTTTCCAGCTCCCAAAACATTCTTAAATGTTTAAGGTAAATCCTAGTAGGTTTTCTGGACAGTAGTTTATAATTACTCTGTAAATGTAAACTTTGAACCATAAGTTTACATATAAAACAACTTTTTTGTTTTACCTTTTTTTTTTTTAAAGGAAACATTTCTCCAAAGTCTTCTGTGTTTGCAACTATTCTATGAATTGCAGTGAGTCTTGACTTACTAACCAAAGTGATTTTCATAAAGAAGAATTAGGTTAAGTCTGGATAGGGGGAGAAAAGGAGATAATAGCGATATGAACACACAATGTGGATACTGGGACTCTTTTACTAGATGCCATGTCTCTTCCCATGTAGACTTGAGTCACAATCCTTTGGTTGTTTCTCTGTCTGGCCACTGAAATTAGAATGGGAGGAAATGAAAGCACAGCGGGTTCCTAGCCAACGTTATTGTCATTGTTTCTGTATGGGACAGAGAGGAAGTGCACCCAGGGTACTTGGCTCAGAATCATCAGATACTTGCATATGATTGAATATCTTTGAGATTCATTCTTTCAGAATGTATTTTTCAAATGGAAACTACACATTGCGGACAAAGTTTCTTCACTATTCTGTATATGCTCTGTCCCATGCCTCACAATTAGAATTTGAAGAGTATCAATCTTTTTAAATGCAGAAAATTAAGTTTGGCTTTTTAAAAAAAGTCAAGATTTTGTGCGGAGATAATGGAAAATTCATTATAAATATCCATTATAAATGAATCAGTTTAAAGTTACTGGCATTAATTTTTTATTTTCTTTAATAGTTGCAAAAGCTTTACAATTTTGGAAAAAATTTAAAAAATCATTTTGCTGTAATTTTTAGAATGTAAATTATACTACTCCTTCCAATTGTGTATATCTTGAAAGTAGACTTTAAGAAAAGGCAAAGGAGTAAACTGAGAGAAAAAAATCCAGGAAGTTTTTTTTCTTAATAAATGAATAAAATTATTTTTTTCTCCCATTGAAAATTTTCTTAAGTCATTTTTAATTCAAAGATCCTTTTTTAAAAAAGATTTTTTTTGTGGAGGTCCTGGGGTTTGAACTCAGGGCCTGGACACTGTCCCTGAGCTTCTTTGCTCAAGGCTAGCATTCTGCCACTTGAACTACAGCTCTTCTTCTAGCCTTTTGGTGGTTCATTGGAGATAAAGAGTCTCACAGGCTTTCCTGCCCAGGATGGCTTTGAATCATAATTCTCTGATCTCAGCCTCCTGAGTAGCTAGGATTACAGGCGTGAGCCCACCAGTGGCTGGCCAAGTGTCCATTCTTTAATAGACCGTACTTAGAAAAGTTAAGGATTTTAAAAAAACACAAAGAAAAGTACATGTAAAATGGTATCCCTGCTCATGTATTGGATCTCCTTACCAGCTGAAAGGAAGGTAAGGATCTCAGTCACTGGGTAAGGAACTCCAGCAATTAACTAGTTTTCATTCTTCCAGAAGATCCTCCCAAACCCTAATAGTGTGGCCATAATTTCATTAAAAATTATTTAGATCATACAAAGAGCAGTAAAGGCGCATTCTGACATTTACTAAAAGATCCCAAATCTTAAGCAGTTTTTACTATTTTAGCAGATGTTGTGGAGCACTCCTTTTCCTAAAAAGTAGCAAGCAGATCAAATCTTTGGCTTTCTACTCATGCTTTTTGCATTCCTGCGGAAGTTTTTTTGTTTGTTTGTTTTTTGTGTTTTTTTTTTTTCCGGTCATGGGGCTTGAACTCTGTGCCTGGGCACTGTCCCTCAGCTCTTCAGCTCAAGGTGAACACTCTACCACCTGAGCCACAGCGCCACTTCTAGTGGTTTTCTAGTGGTTTATTGGAGATAAAAGTCTTAACGGCCTCTCCTGCCCAGACTGGCTTTGAACTGCGAACCTCAGATCTCAGCCTCCTGAGTAACTAGGATGACAGGCGTGAGCCACCAGGGCCCCGGCTTTCCTACAGATTTTTTTAAGAGAAGTTTTGGGGAGAGGATACTGATGATTAATGGAAGAGAGGGGATGAAGCACCAAAAGAAATTCTGAGAGACTCGGAAACAAATGAAGTTTGATATTTCTTAGCTCAGACAGAGTCTCACAATGTAGTCCAGACTAGCATCCTCTTGCCTCAGCCTCTAGAGTGCCGGAAATGCAGGTGTGTGCTAAACCAGTGTAGTTCTCCGTTGTTGGATACTTTTTTTTAAGAGTATTCCGGTGGGAATGTGAGTGTGCTTTAGTTGCATGTTGCTTCTTCCACCTCCCCAACATGCCGCCGCTGATGGGCCTATTTCCACATTCTCAATCAGGCTGGCAGGCAGCTAAATTTGCGCCCTCCTGGTGTAACTTGGATACCTGTACTTAGGAGTGAGGCTGGAAGTGATTTTACAAATGTATTGGTTTCTTGCATTTTCATTTCTCAGTAAACCATATGATTTCACTCTCTACCTATGTCATTTTTCCCCCCATACCGATTTGTGTTAGCTCTTTTTAAACAAGGAGATAAACGGAAATTAGTCCTTTATATGGTTTAAGTGTTACAGATAATTTCCTGGTCCATCACTGCTTTTTTTCTCCTTTGCCTATGAAGCTTTCTCCATTTCTAATTTTCAATGAGACTCCAGCTTTAGGCTGGATCTATGTAGATTTACTTGTAACGTTCAATGGGAATTTAGCTTACAGTCCAAGATAATTATGTCCTAACAGTAGAAAATATGGTCCTTTGTATATAGTATTATCACTCTACCCATTTCCTTTTTTATGTAGATCAGGCTTCTGAAATTCAGGTGACCATGATGCTCACGGAGAGCTGTAAGCTGCGAGGTCTTCATCACAGGTGAGAGCAGAGGCCGCCGGCGTCTGGATGCTGGGCGCCGCGTTCCTCTGAGCTGTTTCCTTAAAGAACGCTGTGCTGTGACAGGTTCTAGATGGAAGCTTTTCAGGATGGCTCATTTCTTTTTTTTAAGTTTTTAATATTGTTTTTCTGAACATAAATGTAAAATGCATTCTCTTTTTTTTTTTTGGGGGGGGGGTCCAGTCGTGGGACCTGAACTCTGGGCCTGGGCGCTGTCCCTCAGCTCTTCAGCTCAAGGCTAGCGCTCTACCACTTGAGCCACAGCGCCACTTCTGGCTTTTTTCTTTTTGCTTATGTGGTGCTGAGGAATCGAACCCAGGGCCTCAGGCATGCAAGGCAAGTGCTCTACCTCTGAGCCACCTTCCCAGCCCTAAAATGCATTCTCATTGTACCGTTTACAAGTGAAGGGATAAAAAGTAGCATGTAACACTCCACTTCGATAATTCCAGCTAAGGTTTAATGAGATAGCTGATACATATTTCTGGCATATTTGTTTTTTACAGAGTAGAATGGTAGGGTTAAAAGTAGAATGGTTAAAAGATATGTGCTACTAAACTTTAGAGCACGAAAACCAAAATGAACACTAGATGCAGTGATGGTTAACATTTTTGCCATATTTATTTCACATTTATGTGAAATAAATAAATGTCTGTCTAGGTCTATAATCTAGGTCTAGGGGTTGAAGCATGGCTCAGTTGGTAGAGCACTAGCCAATGAACAGAATCATCCGGTACCAAGTTCAGTCCAGTGTCAGACTCCCCCCTTCCTTCCCCCCCCTCAAAAAAAAGATACCTAGGTTTAGATGTCAATCTGTCTGTATATTTTAGTAAATTAGACATCTCAATGTTTTCAGTATACATTTTTAAAAATGAGCATTTCCTACATTAATGACAATATTATCTTTTCCCTTTTCCCTCGCTTGCTCTATGTGTGTGTAGGTGAGTTGTGTGCATGCGCATGTGTGCGCACATACATGTGTGAGCAGTACTGGGGCTTGCACTCAGAGCCTTATTCTCTTAGCATTTTCATTCACCATTGGTGCTATACCACTTGAGTAACACCTAGTTTCATTTATTAACAAAGCAAGCATGCTTCTTGATAAAATAATTTGCCTAGCTTTTCATGTCAGTAACTAAATCTGTCTCCATTTAAAAAACACATAATGGAAAAAAAACACATAATGGTTTACTGAATGGATATGTGTCATTTAGTCATTGTATGAATTAAAAAAAAATACTAGTGGTTCTATGCCTAAGTAGTGAAAATGTCTTACCTTCTGAGGCAGGAGAGACATAAATGCAGCATGTGTAGCAGTGTCAGTGTCAACACAGACTTTTTAAAGCTCTGTATATCCTGCCCGGGCTGATTGTGAACCATGATTCTCAGATCTCAGCTTTCTGAGTTGCTAGGAATGACAGCTGTGAGCCACCAGTGCCCGGCATTTTTCTTTGGCTTTTGAAGGCCTAAAAAGATGGCACAATAAGAAATCAATCAACTGGCATTGAAAATGAAACCATTTTTTGACATTGTGGTAATTAGGAGGCAACTGTTTCTGATAGGATATAAAATCCTTACAGCTCAGCTTCAGCAAACATGAGCAGTTGATCTACCACAGCTGCAGAAGAAAACAAAACGTGGGATGGGGGAAGAGGGAGGAAGTTCCTTTAGTTTCAGATTCCAAAGCAGATGTCTCAACAGGTTTATCATATACTCCAGACAACGATGAATATAACCAACATTCATATTTCCTAATATCATTGAAAAAAAAAAGGAACCAAGGGCCTTCAAAAAGAAGTTTTTACCAGTATTGATGAACAGTGAGGTGCTCCTTTGAAGAGTTAGTTATATGGCTCAACAACATGGCCTTCCACTGACATTCCAAGACTAGAAGTTACCATTTGCAGACGAGTCGATGGACATATCATCCCTTAGGCTGTATTTTCTAACAAACACATTTTATCTCCTCTTGGCTTTTGACAAGAACTGGGAAATGATCAGTTGGAAGCGCCCTTTTTGGCAGTGTTGAGAGTGCGTGATGTTCTGTTATGTTGATGGTGGGGGAAAGTGCCAGAAGTGTTTTTTACACTAGCATATCCTACCCAGCACTTTTGCACCTAGCCAGTATTCTTACCCTGATGAAAAGTCTGCACTCCATCAGCCAAGAAGTACGTGACAGGGATAAATGTAGACAAAGCAAGGGTTTTCCCAAGAAACAATTTTATATTCACTTGTAGCCCTAAATGTGCCTTGGCTGAAAAATGTTTCAAGTGAGCATTTGCAACATCCTCTAGGCTGATTAAGGGTGTGTGGCTTTCTGGCAGTTCCAAGATACCCTCAGGGAACAAAGTGGGGTGACGTACTGAATTGGAATATTTGATAATGAACACTGGCAGAGGAAAGTATATGTCTTCTAAAGGTTGTAGCTGGTTATGGTTAATTGTTTATCTTGGCTATGTGTAATACCTTGTGTAGTTAATCTGAAAAAATGAATTATTAATATGTAGAAAGTATATCATGCTTCTCATTTACCATTGCAGTTCATCTCACCAGAATTTAGTGACTGTTTTACAAAAGGAATATATACTCAACTGAGAGAAATTTTAGGAAATACAGAAAGACAATATATAAAGTCAAAGACAACAACCCTCTCTTTATATACATACACACATATACATAGGTACTTTTTTGTGTGTGCTGGTCCATGGGCTTGAACTCAGGGCCTAGGCACTATCCCTGAGCTTTTTTGCTCAAGGCTAGTGCTCTACCACTTGAGCCACAGCCCTACTTCTGGCTTTTTGGTGATTCATTGGAGATATGAGTCTCGTGGGCTTTTCCGTCCAGGCTGGCTTTGAAGTGCAGTCCTTAGATCTCAGCCTTCTTAGTAGTGAACTACTGATGCCTTACTTACTTTTGGTATATTGCTGCAGGTTTTTTTCCTTTCTGTACTTAAAGTTGTCCTGTAAACATGAATTTTCCATATTGCTTTCCTTTTGTTTTACTCAAAAACTTCTCTTTGTGACCACTGAATTGTTATATGCTGTCATTCTTTTACTACTCCTGGGCACTTGTGGCATTGGCATTTTACTACTAATACTACAGTAGCCTTGTTCAAGTAGCTTTTTACATTTGATATTACTTCTTTGTTAAACATTTTTAGAATTTACTCAAGTATGAATGTTTCAAAGACTTATTATATGTTCCAAATATTTATTAAATGTTTATCTTCATGGCAAAAGATAGAAAGTATTGAATATAAATATTTGGAAACTATGTTAGTTTCTGTTTACTAGCTTAATGAAAAAAGAAACAGTAACTAGGACGAAGTTACAGAACCGGGCTGGGAATGTGGCTCAGTGGTAGAGTGCTAGCCTAGCATTCTTGAAGCCCTGGGTTTGATTCCTCAGTACCACATACACAGAAAAAAGCTGGAAGTGGCGTTGTGGCCAAAGTGGTAGAGGGCTTGCCTTGAGCAAAAGAAGCTCAAGGACAGCACCCAGGCCCAGAGTTCAAGCCCCAGGTCTGGCAAAATAAAAAGCTGGGCGCCAGTGGCTTAACTCTTGTATTCCTAACTACTCAGGAGGCTGAGATCTGAGGATCGCGGTTCAAAGCCAGCCTGGGCAGGAAAGTCCATGAGACTCTTATCTCCAATAAATCACTAGAAAACCAGAAGTGGTGCTGTGGTTCAAGTGGTAGAGCGCTGGCCTTGAGCTGAAGCGCTGAGGGACAGCACCCAAACCCAGAGTTCAAGACCCACAACTGACCAAAAAAAAAAACCTTACAGAACTTTGGAAAAAATTAGCAGTTATTTCCAGACATTAGTGGAAGGAATATTATTATGAAATAGGTTGAAATGTTTATATGTGCTCCATAAAAATTAAAATATAGGAATAAGATCATCTACATGCTTAGTGTTATTTCACACATGATAACAACCTCTTTCAGTTGGTGTGATCCTCATGTTACAAGTATGAAAGCTAAGCTTAAGTCATCTAGATATTAAATGGTAGAGTTTTCAGGTACATTAATTCTAGATCTTGTATGACTAAGGATTTTTCAAGACATTTTTTAAAAAATTGTCCATGGTGTGGACATTTTAAAAAAGTTGATTATAGCTAAGTAGCTCACCTCTGTAATCCTAGCTACTCAGAAAGCTGAGACTAGGAGAATCACAGTTTGAAACAAGTCCAGTCAGGAAAGTCTGCAAGACTCCATCTCCAACTAACAAAATGCTTGACTGGTGATATGGCCCAAGTGGAAGAGAGCCCAGCCCAGAGTGTCAGGCCAAGCAAGAACAGGAGACCCTGAGCTCAAGTCTCAGTACTGACACACACGTATACACACTCACACACAAAAAGTGTGGTAATAGCGTTATTATTCTTAGGGCCAAGTCATTTCTAAGTGTCTGAAGTGGCTCCCCCTCCCCCCCATGTTAAACACAGTTTGGGGTAAAGATTTACCTATCAAGAAAGCACATTTATGGGCACACTTGTAAATCAGCTGTAAACAAACCAGAACATTTATAATGAAAACTTCTTCATCATGAATATGTTGTTGAGTATGTTCAGGATTTTGTTTGTTTTAAATTGTTTATTTAAAATAAGCCCCTAATAAATATTTTAGATTTCATCTGTCTTTCTCCCAATTTCTTACTATTTTACAGAAACCTTCTTCCTATCACTCACGTGTGTATAGAAGAAGGAGAAAAGCCCATGGTGGTACTGCCTTACATGAATTGGGGGAATCTTAAGTTGTTTTTACGGCAGTGCAAATTAGTGGAGGCCAACAATCCTCAGGTGAGACATATTTGCCCAAATACTAATTATTTGCTAGTATTTATGATAATAGTTTTTGAAAGTATAATCAGATATTAACAGTCTTAGATATACACTGCTTAAAGATCTTCAAAAAGAAACTGAAACGGAGCCAGACGATGTTTATAGCCTGCTGATTTAAAGGAAAACGAAGATGGTGTATGCTTCCGTATTTTTACAGGTCTAATTCTAAACCCCATTCGACCAGCTAAGGACCTCTTACCTTACACTAGGCTGATGCTAAGGTTTTTTCCTTGTAATTTCACTGTATGTTTATTCATAGCCACCTCAGACTGTAACACCATCCCAGTCATTCTCCTGAGAACTCTCCAAAGACGCTTGTTGTCCTAGGCCTCCTTTCTAGGTATGGGAACAGACTTTTCAGAGGTATTTGGCTTATATTGTGATGACTGGAGATCAAGGACAGTGCCTAGGCTGTTCAAGCCTCACAGTCAGGCTCTAGTGGCTCATGCCTCATGCCCATAATCTTAGTTACTCAAGAGGCTAAGATTGAGGATCACAGTTGGAAGCCAGCCTGAGCAGGAAAGACTGTGAGCCTCTTATCTCCAGTTAACCATCAACAAGCAGAAATAGAGCCATGGCTCAAGGGGTAGAGTACCACCCTTGAGTGAAAAAGCTGAGGGACACAGCACCCAGGCCCTGAGTTCAAGCTCTAGTACTGACATGTAAAATCCAAAGTAATTAATTAATACTCAGTGTATAGATAAAAAGTATTTTGGAAGCTGGGCACTGGTGGCTCACGCCTGTAATTCTGACTACTCAGGAGGCTGAGATCTGTGGATCACAATTCAAAGCCAGCCCGGCAGGAAAGTCCATGAGATTCTTATCTCCAATAAACCACTAGAAAACCGGAAGTGGTACTGTGGCTCAAGCGGTAGAGCGCTTGCCTTGAGCTGAAGAGTGCCGGGACAGCGCCCAAGCCCAGAGTTCAAGCCCCATGACCACCAAAAAAAAGAAAAAAAAGTATTTTGGGGTAGAATAGGCTTGTGGAATAAAATCAGTAGCCACTAGCACAAGCTTTGTACCATCTACAGACTTTGTCATCTTTCTCTCACCACAGGCAATCTCTCAACAAGACCTGGTACACATGGCTATTCAGATTGCTTGCGGAATGAGTTACCTGGCCAGAAGGGAAGTGATCCACAAGGACCTGGCTGCCAGGAACTGCGTGTAGGTGCCATGAGTTTGTCATCATCTTGGGCAGTCCTCCTTGGATTTTGAGGTCCAGAGGTCACAGTAGGTCTCGGGTTATGTTCGAGTCTTAACCGCAATAGCTGGATTGCCTCTGATGGTCATTTTTTTACCTTTCAGCATTGATGACACCCTTCAAGTTAAGATCACAGACAATGCCCTCTCCAGAGACTTGTTCCCCATGGACTACCACTGTCTGGGGGACAATGAGAACAGGCCAGTTCGATGGATGGCTCTCGAAAGTCTGGTTAATAATGAGTTCTCCAGTGCTAGCGATGTGGTAAGTGCGAGGACCCCTAGAGAGTAACAGAACGAATATCCTATTTTATAATGCTTTGCCGTTGTTGTACTTTTATGTTGAAATCTAATAATTCCCTAAAATTTTTCATTGAGAAGCAAGTGTAATTAGTTGCTAAGTTGACCCAGCAGTATGTGATCGATATCATTTTATCCTCTCATCTACCACGGGAGGGCGCTGCTAACCTTGGTAGGCACTGTCCTCCCAGTTTAAAGGTGAGGCTATGGAGGGTTAGACAGGATACAGTAAGTGATATTTTCTCCTTTTTTTTTTTCTTTTTTGGTCAGTTGTAGGGCTTGACTCACAGCCTGCGCACTGTCCCTAACCTTTGTTTTGCTCAAGGCTAATGCTCTACCACTTTGAGCCACGCACCACTTCTTTTTATTTATTTATTTTTTTCTGGTGGCTAATTGGAGATAAAGTCTCACACTTTTCCTGACTGGGCTGGCTTTGAACCACAATCCTCAGAGCTCAGCCTCATGAGTAGATAGGATTACAGGTGTGAGCAACCATCGCTTGGCTATATAAATTCTTTATACTTGGTGTTGTATTGTTTAAGAAGCCACATTTACTTAGTCATTTTATTTTATTTTTTCTTCTTCTTATTTATTTATTTATTTATTTATTTATTTATTTTTATGTTTTTTGGGTCCGGTCGTGGGGCCTGAACTCTGGGCCTGGGCACTGTCCCTCAGCTCTTCAGCTCAAGGCTAGCGCTCTACCACTTGCCACAGCGCCACTTCCGGCTTTTTTCTTTTTGTTTATGTAGTGCTGAGGAATCGAACCCAGGGCCTCATGCATGCAAGGCAAGCGCTCTACCACTGAGCCACCTTCCCAGCCCTCATTTTATTTTTTTAATTACTGTTACTTCTTAGTCTAGTTTAGAAGATTATTCTAAATGGGCTGTGCAACATGGTTGGGCATGCCTGTTTTCCCAGCGGCTCTAGAGGCAGAGAAAGGAGGATATCGAGATTGAAACTAACTTGGACAATCAGTGAGACCTTATCTCAGAAACAAAGTAAAATAGGACTGGGACAGAGGTCAAGCGACTGAGCCGCTTGTCCAGCCAGTGAGCATGAGGCCTTGGGTTTGATCCTTGGGGGACAATGACGGATTTTCCATTCTCATGGCTGCTGTACAGTATATCTGTATATTTAAAGATGAGGTAAAACGTTTGCTTATAAAGTCCTCTAACAGGGCTGGGAAGGTGGCTCAGTAGTAGAGTGCTTGCCTTGCATGTGTGAGGCTCTGGGTTCAATTCCTTAGCACCACATAAGCAGATAAAGCCGGAAGTGGCGCTGTGGTTCAAGTAGTAGAGCGCTAGCCTTGAGCTGAACAGTGCCCAGGCCCAGGGTTCAATCCCCATGACTGACAAAATTAAAAAAATTCCATATGTAAAATCTTCTAGAATAATTTGGTCCAAAATGCCAATTTAGGCTTAAAATGTATCTGGTGTCTCAGTGTATTTTATTTATTATTTAATACTGAAAGTTTGTGCACTTTAAGGATTTCTCTTTTAATGGTATGTTATACTAAACAGTAATTCTGCTACTCCATTAGTTATATTCACTGGTGTGCGGTCTTTCCCGTACATTAGTTTCCATGGACCGCTATAACAGATTTCTACAGCCTTAGTGGATTAAAAGAACAGAGGTTGATTGACGTACTCTGTCTTAAAAATAATACGTTACATCTCTAGGCTTTGCTTTAATAATTATTACTTGAAAGATCTCAATATTTCAATATGTCAAGATTCTCATAATGGGAACATTGACTTTTAACTTTCGGGTTTAGGAAATATATGTATAACTGATTTGACTGGTTATAAATGTCTTTCTGATATTATTCTAAGATGTGACCTCATCAAGACATTCTTGATGTCTGGATTGTTTTTATTGTTTTCAACAGATTCGGGTACAATCGTTGGGCTTTTGTTTTGTTTTGTTTTTTTTGTATGTGTGTGTGACTTTCTTTTCCCTTATTTGAGAATTTGATTTATGTCTTCTTTGAACCCTTTGGCTAATCATACCAATTTGTGTAATACTGCTATTAAGATATCTATCTCCTATTAACAGACTAAATGCAATCAGAACAGCACAGTTGTTGGTTTTCTTATCTTATTATGTAGTATTATAAAGCTTTTCTTGGGAAAAACAAGTCAAAGAAACACCTTTCCTGCAAATTCTTATCGGTATGGGCGTATGGCAATGAAATGAAGAGATACTTTAAAGCCTTGAATGATTTTTAGGATATAAAAATGTGTCCCTTTGAGCCTTTATTTTTTTGTGGATGTTAATGACCACCCAGAAGGAAGAGAATTTGTGAAGGGATCCCAAGCTTGCGTCTGTCAAATATTACTTCTTATTCTTATTTGCTCAGTACCACGGTCATCCCTATTTCCTTAGCACAATTGAAGAAACCTTCAGATTTATAAAACACCACAAGGAGTAGTGGTTGAACTACTGTGGTATCACAGAGAAAGCTAGAGGTACCAAAGTGCAGAAAACTTTTCTTGTTGTTTTTAGAGCGATGCTTAGGTTTCTAGTAGTTATTTCCTTCATGGTGAAAGAATTTATACATCAGAAATCTTAGATTCCTATTTAAGTACTAAATTAAGAGGAAATGACAGACTTTAAGAAAAATTTAGAGGTAAAGGATCTTTTCAGGCCTTAGTATTTAAAATATAAGAAGGAGCACTGGTGGCTCTCGCTTGTAGCCCTCACCATCACGAGGCTGAGATCTGAGGATTGTGGTACAAAGCCAGCTGAGGGCAGCTAAGTCTGTGAGACTGTTATCTCCACTTAAGCACCAAGAAAGATGGAAGAGGAACTGTGGCTCAAGTGAACAACAACAAAAAAAACTCTGGGACAGCACCCGGGCCCTGAGTTCAAACCCCAGACTGACACAAAAAATTTTAAGATATGATATTAATAATATCAAGATACTATTTTGCTTTATTAAGTGCTATCATTTTAATTGACCTGATACTTCCATGGAATGAAGAGCATAGTTTTATGTTTTTTGTTTTTTGTTTTTTTTTTTTTTGGTCGGTCGTGGGGCTTGAACTCGGGGCCTGAGCGCTGTTCCTCAGTTCTTCAGCTCAAGGCTAGCGCTCTACCACTTGAGCTACAGTGCCACTTCCCATAGTTTATGTTAGGAATAGTTAATCTGTCTTCAGAGCCAAACGGTTGTTCATTGATTAAATAGCTGTCCTTAGTATATTTTCTGTAGCTCATTCACCTTCAGGATGTTATTCTTGGTCTTATTCATCTTTTTGTCTTTACATGGCATAAAGAATAAGGGAGCTTTCTAGGGTAGTTTTTGAACTTAGGGCCCAGATGCCATCCCGTAGCTTTTTTGCTCAAGGTTGGCCCTTTTAACACTTGAGCCACAACCTCACTTCTGGCTTTTTTGTTAGTTAATTGGGGATGAGTCTCACAAACTTCTGCTGGGGCTGGCTTCTACCACGATGCTCAGATCTCAACCTCCTGAGTGGCTAGAATTATAGTCGTGAGCCACTGGTGCCCAGTTTTGGAGTCTTTTATGAAGGCACCAATCTTACTCTCTTGAGTAAGATCTCCACCATTGTGACCTAATTAATTAATCATTCCTCAAAGGCATTTGGTCTGTAACATTTCACTGGTGGTCTGCCAAATTCACATCCTCTTCACCTGTACAATGTTCGTTCCTTCGACTGTTAGACTTGAAAGTCTGAACTCATTCGACCACTAGCTTCTGAGTCTAAAATGTAAAAGCTAAAAGCTCATCTAAATGTTTTCTGTCTGGTGTTAGTGAGCCTCAAGATATGGTTTGTCTCCAGCAAAATTCTTCTCTTGCTCTGAACCTGGGCAACTAGGTAAGCTATGAATTACAGTGAAGGGACAAATTTAGGTAGTCATATCTGTCCCCAAAGGCAGAACTAGAAAAGAAAACACGATTGTAAGTCCAAACTCTAAGAAGCGAATGACATTAAACTTTGAAGAGTCGAGAATAATTCTCTAGTTGGGTATTCTGCCTTCTCGGCCACTGGCAGCACCACAGCCAGTTAGGCAGGTTCCTTGAGGTGGGAGCCCCTTCCAGACGGGGCAGAGTTAACTTTTCTATAGCTGAGTGAGAGTAACTGAAGAGGTGGAAAGCAGAACTGGATATTGCTGGGGGAGGGTTGTGTGTGTGTGACTGAATCATGTACTGAAGCCAGCCTGGCATTTTAATTTGACTGGAAATCTCTTAATTCAGTGACCTCAACTTTAGTCAGTATACCAGCTAGGCGCTGGTGACTCACACCTGTCATCCCAGCTACTCAGGAGGAGGCTGATATGGAGGATCATGGTTTGAAGCTAGCCTGGGCAGAAAAGTGCCCGTGAGACTCTTTATCTCCAATTAAGCATCAAAAGTACTGAAAGTGGAGCTGTAGCTCAACTGGTAGAGCACTAGCCTTGAGCAAAAAAACCTCAGGGACAGTGCCCAGATCCTGAGTTTAAGCCCTAGATCTGGCACCAAAAACAACAACAGCAAAAACATTGTTAGTCTATAAATGCCCTCTCGATAGATATAGCCAAAATCTCTCACAAAATTCGGGAAAAATTAGCTTGACCTTCTTACTGCTTACTTTCTAACTACGTCAAACAGAAGGAAATTATAGAATAGGTCTGTCTAGATTTTAAATGGTTTAGTTATCAGAAGACTTGAGAGAACAAATTTTCCACAAATCATCCTTGTCTCATTGGTCATGAGTTTTCATTTTTAATGATTGATTAGACATCATGTAATGAATCACTTTTGTTGGTTTTTAAAGGAATGAACGTGCAGTGTAGCTTTTAGCTTGATTGTTCTCTTTTTCATAGTATTTTTAAATGCTGCAGCCTGTACAAGACAATCTTAGGGGACTAGCAGTAATAATATCCAAATATGGTGAAAGAGGTAATCTCTCCCCCCCCCCCCCAAGTGCCAGGCTTTGAGTATACCGGGCAAATGCTATGCTATAGTCACAGCTCAAGAAAAGTGAGGTTACTAGTCAGCCTGTCACATTGTATTGTTATATTACCTGTGGATAGCTCCAGGTCAGCATTACCCAGCAGGACTGTCAGAGTCCGTCCTAGTCAAAAGATGTTATGCTCTATCTCCATTGTCCACTGCCAATATTTCCCAGTACCAGTATTTCCTTGTCACCATTTCCCGTTGTTTCTTCCTCCAAAATATAAATTGTTTCTTCCTTTAGTTCTGCCATGGTCAGTGGACAAGAACCAGCCCACCCTGTCTCATGAAGAAGGAATGGAAACATCTTTTTTCAGTCAGCCTTCTCAGTTTATCTGTGTAGTGAATTATCCACTCTAGAACTTAGATACTATTTAGAAGATAAGTTTTATCCTTACTGTGCACTATCAGTTGTAAGATATCACAGAGTAAATTTTTGTGATGTTATTTTTTGTTTTGTTTTCTTTTTTCTTTTTTTTTTTTCTTTTCTTTTCTTTTCTTTTCTTTTCTTTTTTTTTTTTTTTTTTTTGCTCAAGGCTAGTGCTCTACCACTTTGAACCACAGCTCCACTCCCAGTTTGGGGGTAGTTATTTGGAGATAAGAATCTCACAGCTTTTCCTGCCTAGGCTGGCTTTGAACCACTGTCCTCAGATCTCAGCCTCCTGAGTAGCTTAGGATGACAGGCGTGAGCCACCAGTGCCCAACTCAGAGTAAGATTTTTTTTTTTTTTTTAATTTTTTTGGTCGGCCGTGGGGCTTGAATCTAGGCCTGGGCGCTGTCCCTCAGCTCTTCAGCTCAAGGCGAGCACTCTACCACTTGAGTTACAGCGCCACTTCCGGTTTTCTGGTGGTTTATTGGAGATAGGAGTCTCACGATCTCTCCTGCCCGGGCTGGCTTTGAACCGCGATCCTCGGATCTCAGCCTCCTGAGTAGCTAGGATTACAGGCGTGAGCCACCAGCGCCCGGCTTTCAGAGTAAGATTTTAAAATAGGAAAATAATTGGATGTAAGTACACACTGCCATTTAGCTTTTATTAATTTGAAATAGTGTTGATTCTTTTGTGTTGGTGGTGTCAAAACAAAGCATGAGGCTTGAAATCATCTTAGCGTTTTAAAGGGAATAGAATACCCCAGTAAATTTAAAGGAAATTGTAGTAGGTGCCAAGTCACTGGGGATGTTAAAATTATATGTCCATCTAACTATTCCCTCTCTCCCCCTTCCTCCCAGAGTATGAACTGGGCATTGCTCTACTGATAATGACTGTCAGCGAAAACGATTCTAGGTCCTGAGATGCTGGACCTGAGACTGCTTGCTTGCTGGGAAGCATTCCACCACTTGAGCTATATGACCCCAACTCATTTGCTTTTGTTTTTTAGTTATGGTCTTGGTAGCTTAGCCATGGCCCCAGACTTCAGCTTCTGCTTCCACTTCATAACTATCTGCGGTGATGGTCTGCGCCACCACACTCAGCTATAGACTTTTTTTTTTTTTTTTTTTTTTTTTTTTTTTTTTTTTTTGGTCCAGTCGTGGGGCCTGAACTCTGGGCCTGGGCGCTGTCCCTCAGCTCTTCAGCTCAAGGCTAGCACTCTACCTCTTGAGCCACAGCGCCACTTCTGGCTTTTTTTCTTTTTGCTTATGTGGTGCTGGGGAATCGAACCCAGGGCCTCATATATGAAAAGCAAGCGCTCTACCACTGAGCCACCTTCCCAGCCCCAGCTATAGACTTTTATAAACACGAATATTCTGCTTTCTTGAGAGTTAAGTTGAACTGCTCTTTGGGGCCTATAGCTGTCTGTAGGCAACCGTTTTATATGTCACTTCTTTGTGCCACTGCTCTTCTTTTCAGTGGGCCTTCGGAGTGACACTGTGGGAGCTCATGACCCTGGGCCAGACCCCCTACGTGGACATCGACCCCTTTGAGATGGCCGCGTACTTGAAAGATGGCTACCGGATAGCCCAGCCCATCAACTGTCCTGACGAACTGTGAGTTGTTCTTGATCTCGAAGACTTGAGTTTTATTCCATCTACTTCATTGTCATAAAAGAAAAAGAGCAGGCTTCCATGTTTGTACAGGATATGGAAGCCTACCCTTTGAGAATATTGACACTTTAGACTTGAATTAGGCACTTGTACAATCCACACTCACATTCTCTTACTCTTTTCATGCACCTGACCTGACCTGTTGCATTTGTGGCATGTGATATGCGTGCTACAGAGCAGTCTGAGAGTGGAATGTAACGGAGAGAAAAATGACAAGAGTTTCATCCTGACTTGCTTAACAGACTTAAGAACGAGTGCCGTCAGAGCCTTTCTCATCGGCACCCTGCCTTGTCACGTTGACACCTGGCAGTGGACGCCTAGGGGCGATGCTCTGGGCTAGTGAGGACATAGTTGCTTCAGCCTCCTGTGTTCATCAGATGACTAACCTCACATATCATAGGTATGGGTGGCAGGGGCTGAGCAGAGCAGGGCAGCAGCTATATCCAGGCTTCCTGGATAGCACTTCCAGCTTCTTCCTCTCAGAACTTACAGGACAACACGAGTTGTTACTTCAGCTGTCTCATATGTTCATGTGTACATGTGTCTGCTGAAGTCTTTTGGTTATGATACTGTGAAGAATTGAAATCCACATGTATTAGCCAGATCATTCCTTTTAGCTTCTTTTTCCACTCTTGAACTGTGAACGTGTGGTAAAATTGATCTTTTTTTTTTTTTTTTGTCATGGGGCTTGAACTCTGGGCCTGGGCGCTGTCCCTCAGCTCAAGGCGAGCGCTCTACCACTTGAGCTACAGCGCCACTTCCAGCTTTCTAGTGGTTTTTATTGGAGATAGGAGTCTCACGGTCTTTTCCTGCTGGCTTTGAACCAAGATCCTCAGATCTCAGCCTCCTGAGTAGCTAGGATTACAGGTGTGAGCCACCGGCGCCCAGCAAATTGATCTATTTTTAACGTTATCTTCTCCGTATCTGCTGTGGATATCGAGCATAACTGACATCAGATCAACCGAAAGGTAGGAAGTGCCGTGTGATCATGAGCCGGTTTTGCTATTGTTGTTACTGTAGATTTGCTGTCATGGCCTGTTGCTGGGCCTTAGATCCGGAGGAGAGGCCCAAGTTTCAACAGCTGGTCCAGTGTCTCACAGAGTTCCACGCCGCCCTGGGAGCCTACGTCTGACTTTGCAGGGTCCCATCTCATCAGAAGAAGATGGCCACCGTGGAGGCTTGGAACGTCACGCAGTGCCAGCAGAAGCACGTCTGTCTTCCAGAACACCGTGCCTTACCGATAATCTAGAGTCGGAACTTTTTAAAGAGAAACTTAATAATGTGGGGTATTTTCTAAATATCACTTTTATTAGGTTGTACTGAAAGGGGTTTTGTAAATTTTTTGGCCAAAAATTTTTTAAAGCATAATTACTTTGGACTAGAGGTGCATTCTTACAAAATAAACAGTTTTTTAAATTGTTTAGACACAGATATTTGGAATAGCTATCTTAGTGCCAACCGCTTTGTATGTCTTTACTTCATTGAGGTAACGTAGGTGACTCACCTTTAAAGTTGAATATTTTTATCACTACTCTCGGGAATGGTTTGTCTTCAAAGATGCAGAACTTTTCTCAGGAAAGAAAAAAAACCAGCTTAAAGTGATGATTTGATTTGCTTTTTGCAAAAAAAAAGTTATCAGGAAGAAAATCTAGAGAGAAATGGCATTTTTAAAAATGCTTGTGAGGAACAGACCAACCTTATGTGGAAATTATTTCTTTTGTGTTAGAGAAAATGGAGTTCTGCTTTCTAAGAGGAGCAGGTACTGAGTTCATCGCATCTTAAAATTGTTCTTAGAAATTAGCTTTCCTGTGAGCCAGAAGAGGGTCAGATGAGGAGGAAGCAGCGGGGACTTTATTTATTTTTACTCTCTGGGAAAGGAGACGGTGCAGTTCCAGAAAGTGAAATCACGTTTCTAAGGCTAAGATTCCCATTTATTGCACCTAGAATCGTGCTATGCACAGTGTGGGTGCCTGAGTTTGTTGTGGGTTTTTGTTTTTGTTTGGTTGTTTTTTGTTTTTATTTTGTAAACTGGTAAATTTTGTGCTTATCTTCAAGGCTGGCTTAAGTGTAAAATTGTTTTATAAAACATTTTTAAAAATTAAAGGATTTGTTTTATAGTACGGCGGTGTTGAAAATATTTTTGGTGTTTTTTTTCCTTTGTAGGTTAAACAGGTGACGTTCTATAATAAAGAATTACTGCTTAGTGCAAAAGAGTGACTACAGGACATAAGGAATCTCTGAATGGCACCCGAGGAGTAAGGGAGGACACTCAACACAGCATAAACCCGAAGGGATTCAGGCTATTTGAACGGATGTGGTTGAACCAGTGCCTGAGGAAAGTCACTGGTTTGACCAGGCCGGAGCTGCCACGGAGTCGCCGGAGCTGGGGAGCGGGTGGTGGACGTTTAGTGTCCCAAGTGCTGAGGGCATCTAGGCGACCCGAAAGCAGGCTTGCCTGAGGAGTCCCAACGGGCCACTGAACACAAGCTATGCACAGGCCCATCCAGAGAGCCCAGGTACCTGCACCAGCAGGACACCAGTCTTATCAGCAGGGCCGTGGAAAGGTTTTTATTTAAAAAAAAAAAAAGTTAAACATTTACTTAGTAATATGTCATATGAAGTTATTAGACTTTATTTCATGTTTTCATTTAGACAATATTTGTACTCATGGGAGGTTAACATTTGTACTGATACAAATTTACATAGTATACATCTAAAGAATACTGATTAACTTGAGAACAAGATACTGTGCTAGAGACCATGATGGGCTCATGAAGAAAGTAGAAGCCAGGTGGCGGCGGCTCACACCTGTCATCCTAGCTGCTCGGGAGGCCAAGAGCTGAGGATCACAGTTCAAAGCCAGCCTGGGACAAGAAAGTCCGTGAGACTCCTATCTCCAACAAACCACCAGAAAACCAGAAGTGACGCTGTGGTTCAGGTGGTAGGGTGCTCACCTTGAGCTGAAGAGCTGAGGGACAGCGCCCAGGCCCAGAGTTCAAGCTCCATGACCGACAACAAAAAAAGGAAGGGTCTAAGAAGGTAGCTTAGTGGTACAGTGCATGAGGGAGGCCCTGGGTTCGATTCCTCAGCACCACATAAGCAGAAAAAGCCAGAAGTAGCACTGTGGCTCAAGTGGTAGAACACTCGCCTTGAGCTGAAGAACTGAGGGACAGTGCCCAGACCCAGAGTTCAGCCCCCACAACCGACCAAAAAATAAAATAAACTAGAGAAAGACCTTATTTTCCCTTTGTGTGGGAAGTGGTACTGAATCCCATTTCCTAAACTTGTGAGAGTTAGGTTGCAATCTCTTCATCTCTAAAACACAATGCTATGCAAGGGAGCTATGGAAAAACTAATATTTATATCTGCTTCTGAATCTTAACATTGTTTAAATACACTGGCGGAGTCACATCCCATGGGACAGGAGCTAAAGTTCCTTCCAAAGGGTAATAGGACACACGGGCGGGAGGCCAGGGCTGGCAACGAAGCAAGCTGAGGAACTCAGAGAGGTCTGAAGTGGCCGGCAAAGGTGGAGTGGGGAAAGCCTCTTGGAGTGACGCCAATCCAGGTTTCCACGGTGTCTGGCAGACCAGGCTCTTCTCTTCCTTTTCCTGCTTTCCCAGAAGCAGTGAGAAGCCCATAGGGAACATTTACCACAAGACATTTCTGCCAGGCTGACCCTGAGTTCCTGTCAAGTGAAGTAAAGCTGCACCTCACCTTTCAGTGAAGTCACTTGGGGGCTTGTGGGATAGGAACGGGGCAGAGGAACACAGCCTAGAAATTCCAATACAGAACTCAAAACACAACATACCGAGTGTTGTATGTCCTGAAGATGACATTATAGTCAGATCAAAGCCGTTTTGGCTAGATACAAGTTGGGGCTAGAAGAACTTTTTTACAGATATTAACTGGTACTTTTCTGTAGTCAAGACCCCTACTTACTTTTTTTTTTTTTTTTGTCAGTCGTGGGGCCTGAACTCTGGGCCTGGGTGCTGTCCCTCAGCTCTTCAGCTCAAGGCTAGCGCTCTACCACTTGAGCCTCAGCCCTACTTCCGGCTTTTTTTCTCCTTATGTGGTGCTGAGGAATCGAACCCAGGGCCTCATGCATGTGAGGCAAGCACTCTACCACTAAGCCACCTTCCCAGCCCGACAGTTTACTATTATTGGAGCATAGTATTCTAGGCAGTGGCAGGAGGTAAGGTTGCAGAGGCAGACAGCACATGTGTCATGAGTGTAAGGTCCATTCCTGGACGGCGAACAGACCTCGCCCAGTACCTGCGTTACCTAGGCAACTGGGACACCTGGAAGAGGTCATATCCGCATCTGCTGAGGTCACATCTGAATTTGATGTGGCCACACCTTTCCCCGCCCATACCCTACATAAGGCCTAGCCCAGGCCCAGACGCTCTCTGGCTGCTTTTTCTTGCTCTCTCTGTTCTATTCTAGCTCTCTCTCTGTTCTTTTCTTGCCCTCTCTCTTTCCCAGCCACGTGGAGTGCCAACCTTGCCTGGTCCCAGCAGGTCTACCCCTTACCTGAATACCACGTGAGTGCTACTGTTCTTACCCCTCTCTCTGCTCTTTTCTGGCTCTTTTCTCTCTCTTTCCTCTCTTCCCAGCTCTCTCTCATTCCCAGGCCTTTCCCAGCCACGTGGAGTGCCAACCTTGCCTGGTCCCAGCAGGTCTACTGAATAAACCTACCCCTTACCTGAATACCACGTGCGTGCATGGTGCAGTTCTTACTCGGCTACCTCTTTTTAAAAACCTAACAATGAGGACCCCATGTTTAGAAGTTTAGACTCTATTGTGGAGGTAAGTAAAAGGCTTCCTTTGGGTGGGGATGTTTCAGTAATGATAATGGTAAGTTACTGTTGCTCACAGGACATCAGGCACTATACTGTGAGCTATCTCACGTGATCGTGACACTATTGTGGAGTTAGCTTCCCATTTCTATCCTGTTTAGAGAGCATGCACAAGTAATACACAGTGGAAGCGTGATCATAATTCCCTGGTCTGAATACCTACTTATACCATTGGGATGAGAGGAAAGGCTTGCAAGAACAGGCCAGGTTATTTCAGTCACTTCTATTTGATCAACTCTATTTAATAATCAACTCTCAAGTATCTCTGATGATGCAAGAGATGGTACTTTTGGGTGGGAGTGAGAGGTTAATTAGGAGCTTATAAGCATTATAAAGAGTTGGAAGCCTATACCAAGGGAAACTTGAGGTTGACCAGAATAAGGAAAAGTAGAACTGACTGTGGCTGGCCACAAGGTACTGCCCTGGTTGGTTATGTTTTTCTCCACAACATTGGTTGTAGTGGTATCAGCTCTGACAAAGAGTAGATTAAATGAATATTTGCTGCTTTCTCACAGTGCAGTCCAAAGGAGGGAGGGTTCATTATGAGATTCTTGAGGCTGGAAGTGATTGACAGGTCAACAATAACCACTGTTATTCAAGGATGATCCCTGAAAGTAACCCAGGAGCCTAGTGCCTCCAGTCACGAAGGTAGCATTCCCAAGGCCTTCCTCACTCATCTAGACTCCAGAAAGTTGACCCAGCATAATACAATTTGTATTTCTTGATGTAGTCTGCCTCCAAAATCCGAACCAAATCCAATGCCAAAATAAGCGCTCTGACATTGCTTGGGGGGCAGGTCCCTGGCCCAGTCGGGGGAACAGAGGGATGGGAGGTGCCTTGGTAAACCATAAAACAACCACAGGCATGTTACCTGACTGTTTCACTGCTACAACCTAGAAGAGGTGTGTGAGTGAGAAGTAGGTCTTGCCTAAGAGGTGAAGCCGGTACCCCGGTAAAGTGTCCATGGGCAGAGTGGCTCCCCCACAGGGCAGCCTGATAAAAATGTCATCGAACTGCCAGCCCCTCATCCCCAGGGACCAAAGCCCTGCTGTTCCCTACAACCACAGCTGTCCCAGGAAGACCCTGGCTGCTTCTCTATCCCTGTGGGCTATGAAATCTGTGCCTCTTAGTGGGACACTTAAAAGGAAGCTGATATTCTTGTTTCTTTCCCCAGGCAAGTGCCTGAGAACCCAGTGCAAAGGCTTCTGGAATTTTGTGCACACCTGGCTGAGATAGTTGACTTCCTGGCCTGAGGACCTGCAGATTGGATAGCTATGGATCGAGCAGGTAGAGGCAACTTAAGAGATAGGTGCCAAGGAAGGGAGCCAGGCAGAGCGGCCAGAGGGGGGAGGAGTGTCAGGAGGACAGTGGGGTTGATTGGATGAAGGAGGGGAGAAGATAGCATGGAAAAACCTTTCCTTGGATCCTCACTTGCCTAGAGAGTTTTCTTAGTGACTTTGACATAATTGCAGATCGGATCCCACTTTAATGTTCTTCCAAGACCTTAGCTTTGCAATGAACAGCTTGCTCCTTTACTGGGAACGAAGTTTATTACTCTGTTCTCAGTCCCTTGGCTCTAGTTCTCTCAAGCCCTCTGACCCAGCTTTTGTGGCCTGCATTGACCCAGTTGCATTCTCTTTACCAGATATAAAGACTTTATCACCACCACCACTACACACCACAGCCAGCACCACCAACCCTTGATTGTTGGCTCTGCTGGCAAGATACTACATGGATGATAAGCATTCTGGAGAGATCCATCCAGTGTAAAAGTAGAAGTGAAATTAGAGACATTCCAAAATATTTGGGGCCTTGAAGAATCAGGAAATTGTTTTGAGCTGGGCACCAATGGCTCACGCCTGTCATCCTAGCTACTTAGGAGGCTGAGATCTGAGGGTCTTGGTTCAAAGCCATCCCAGGCAGGAAAGTTACCTCCAGATAACTATCAAAAAAGAAAGCCAAAAGTAGAGTTGTGGCTCACGTGGTAGAGTGCTAGCCTGGAGTGCAAACTCAGGGTGCCCAGGCTCTGAGTTCAAGCCCCAGGACTGGCACAAAAAAGTATTTTGAAGGACTAAATTAGATAACAACAGAATCTTTAAAAGCTTTTCAGCAACAAAGACTGGACACTTATCAACTGAATAAAGGCTCATGGCAAAAAATGTTTAGATTTGGCCTTTTTGTTCAAGCTACATAGGCATGGGATGGGGATGAAAAAGCAAATTAGGAGATTTTAAGAACTAAGCCCAGTAAATAGCTTTATACCTGAAACTGAAAGTAAATAGATTGCCAACCTAGCATGTGTTCGGAGGAGTTTTTAAAAAAAAAATTTTTTTTTGGTCCGGTCTTGGGGCCTGAACTCTGGGCGCTCTACCACTGAGCCACCTTCCCAGCCCCGGAATTTTTCATCTTGAATAGAAAATTTCATTATCAGGTAGGAATATACAGGCATGTTTGCCACCACCACAGAGAAAAACCACCACCACCACCATCAACAAAATCGGAATTAATAAGATGAAGTTGGGATGCCAAAGAGGTCTGTGTTTGCACCAGAAACATCAGAAAGAAGTGGCACAAAGAAAATTCCAGAAGTTTGCTGAAGGTCACTCAAGCATCCAGCTGAGAGCACTGATCCACATGTAAGAAAAAATTTCAAAAGGCAGGAGAAAGTATCAACCAAAATTGCCAGAGGGAAAATCCTTGTAGTGCCCACAGGGATGGAATTTTCCAGGTCGTAGGGCCTGAACTCTGGGCCTGGGCACTGCCCCTCAGCTCTTCAGCTCAAGGCTAGCGCTCTACCACTTGAGCCTAAGCCCCACTTCCGGCTTCTTTCTGCTTATGTGGTGCTGAGGAATCGAACCCAGGGCTTCATGCATGCAAGGCAAGCACTCTACCACTGAGCCACCTTCCCAGCCCCAGAATTTTTCATCTTGAATGGAAAATTTCATTATCAGGAATATACAGGTGTGTTTGCCACCACCACAGAGAAAAATTGTTCCCAGACTAAATGCTACTCTGGTTCCATATAACAAAGCTTAGGAGCAAATCTTAAAAGATTAAGTGGCTGTATGTAACTTAATTATGTCTTGCAAGGAAGGCTCATGAATACTTAGAAGAATGCAAAAATACTACCACCTAACAAGGTAAAATTTAAATTTAAAGATGATTATGTGATGTATGGTGTATATGTGTACACCGTTAAATAGACTGTGATAGACAATTTGCTCCAGGAAAGTTAGAATGAACTTGTGACTTTAAATGAGCATCATTATTCCACAACACTGTGAAATTAGGGAAATTATGTAATCAATCACAATTAAAAAAAAAAAAAACCTCAGGGAAGGGAGGGAGGGAAGGGATGGTAGAGGGAAAACAATGGAGGGGGTAACAATGCTCAATAGGAAGTGTACTCATTACCTTACTCATGTAACTGTAACCCTTTGTATAGTATCTTTACAATAAAATTTTTTTTAAAAAAAGATGATTATGTGAGAAGAGCAGGAGAAAGAAATCCATAATGAAGGGAAAAATCCATAGGAACTGATGGCCCAGAGCCTTCTGATAGAATCTGCTGGGTGCCAGCTAGGATTACACTTGTAATCCTAGCTACTCGTGAGGCTGAGATCTGAGGATCTGGCTCAAAGCCAGCTTGGCAGGAAAGACCATGAGCCTCTCATCTCCAATAAATGACCAGAAATCCAGAAGTGGCACTGTGGCTCAAGTGGTAGAGCACTTACCTTGAGCTGAAGAGCTGAGGGACAGTGCCTAGGCCCAGAGTTCAAGCTCCACAACTGTCAAAAAAAAAAGTACAGAAGGCAGAACCTTCACACCATTATCAGAACAATAATCCTTATCTTGAGGAGGACAGAAGGATGATTAAGAGAAGGAAATCTATAAAAACCCAAATTGAACTTAAAGACATGAAACTTAACCATGTCTGAGATACATTCAATGTTAGAAATGGCAGGTTGTATTGCGGAGAGAATATTAGTGGATCTGATGACAGAGTGGTAAAAGCTATTCAGAATGAACCACAAAAAGGGGAAACACTCCAAAACCTAATGTTAGGGAGAGAATGAGTTGTGGACGACTTCTTGCCCCCAGTATCCATGTAAGAGTCCCCGAAGAAGAGACAATTCTAATAGACTAATATCTACAATTTCTAAACCTAGAAAAAGTCAACACCGATACCCAAGGAACCCAGTGAACTCTGTGTAAGAAACAGAGGAAAACCATATCAAATACTTTTTTTTTTTTTTTTTTTTGGTTGGTCTTAGGGCTTGACCTCTGGGCCTGGGTGCTGTCCCTCAGCTCTTCAGCTCAAGGCGAGCACTCTACCACTTGAGCCACAGCACCACTTCCAATTTTCTGGTGGTTCATTGAAGATAAGAGTCTCGTGGACTTTCCAGGCTGGATTTTGAACCATGATCCTCAGATCTCAGCCTCGAGTAGCTAGGATTACAGGTGTGAGCCACTGGCACCCGGCATACCAAGTACTTAATAATTTATCATTCATAGATAGAGATGAAGAGAAACCCTGAACTGGAGAAAATGACAGATTTCTTGTTGAAATCAACAGAAGCCAGAAGTAATCAGCTCTTTTTAAAGACTTAACCTAGTGAAGGAGTCAACATGAAGCAGTTACAGAAGATGCACCATCAACCCTCTGTGTCTGTTTTACAATACAATGGGACCACTCTTCAGGAGGAGAAATGAAATAGAATAAATGAAGATACAAGGAAATTACATTTTCACAGATATTGAAAGAGCCAGAATCAAGTTGAAACCAGGAAGTAAACTGGAAAAGCAAATAAGCTCTTCTTTCTTGCCTTCGTTTCAATGTTAAGTTACAAATGAGGAGATCTAGGAGGAACTTTTCTTTTTTTTCCTTTGAAATGATTAAAAAAAAAAAAAAAGCCTGGGAACTCTTTCATGACTGGGTAGAGACAAAAAGAGTCAAAGGCATCTCTGACAAAACCACCAGAAAACCAGAAGTGGCGCTGTGGCTCAAGTGGTAGAGCACTTGCCTTGAGCTGAAGAGCTGAGGGACAGCGCCCAGGCCCAGAGTTCAAGCCCCAGGAATGAAAAAAAAAAAAAGTTCATCATCAAATATAGAATTATACTATATGAAAGACTAAGAGAAAGAAACCTTTGCAGCAGAATCAGAACAATTCCAACTAGAAGTCTGGATTTTCATAAAAGAAGCATGAATAATGGTCAACTTTTAAAATACCATTTTTTTGCATTAATCTCTTTAAAAGATATTTTTGTTCATTTTTGTTTTGTTTTTGCCAGATCTGGGATTTGAACTCTGGGCCTAGGTACTATGCCTGAGCTGCTTTTGCTCAAGGCTAGCACTCTACCACTTGAGCGACAGTGCCACTTCTGGCTTTTTTTTAGTAGTTTGTTGGAGAGGAAGAGTTTCACAGACTTTTTTTGCCTGTGCTGGCTTTGAACTGCAGTCCTCAGATCTCAGCCTCCTGAGTAGCTAGGATGACAAATACTGTACAAAATATTGTACAAAAATGATTGCAGGGGCTGGGAAGGTGGCTCAGTAGTAGAGCCGTTTGGCTTGCATGCATGAGGCCCTGGGCTCGATTACTCAGCACCACATAAAAAAAAGCCAGAAGTGGCGCTGTGGTTCAAGTAGTAGAGCACTAGCCTTGAGTTGAAGAGCTGAGGGACAGCATACAGGCCCAGAGTTCAAGCCCAATGCCTGGCCAAAAAATAATAATCACACTGTTAAAATTTCATACATGTATATAATGTACTTTGATCATATTTACCCTACCTCACTTGTCTCTTCCTCCATCTCTTCATACCTCCTTGTACTTTCATGTTCAAAAGCAAATTTCTAGAACATAATACAATATGGCATGGAGTTTATAGCATGGAAAAATGCACAACAAGAGAATCACAGGGCTGGGAATGTGGCTCAGTGGTAGAGTGCTTGCCTAGCATACATGAAGCCCTGGGTTCAATTCCTCAATACCTACATACACAGAAAAAGCCAGAAGTGGTGCTGTGGCTCAAGTGGTAGAGTGCTAGCCTTGAGCAAAAAGAAATTCAGCGACAGTATAGTATGTCCAGGCCCTGAGTTTAAGCCCCAGGACTGGCAAAAATAATAAATAACAGTTGCCTGGAGGGAAAAGAAAGATAAACATGATTATGAAGTTCTCACTATATGTGAAGTGGTATGTGAACACTTGAAAGTAGACTGACAAATCCATGGGTGCTGTAAATTTGACAGAATCTTACACGTTGAGGAATTCTTGAGAAGAGATGAAATTTTTTGAACAGATTCTTAGAAGGTAAAAGAAAAAAGGAGGTCTGGGAAGGTGGCTCAGTGGTAGAGTGCTTGCCTTGCATGCACAAGGCCCTGAATTGGATTCCTCAGTACCACATAAGCAGAAAAAGTCAGAAGTGGCACTGTGGCTCAAGTGGTAGAACATGCTCCTTGACCTGAATTGCTGAGGGACAGCGCCCAGGCCCAGAGTTCAAGCCCCAGGACTGGCAAAAAAAAAAAAAAAAGAAAACTTCATGTATCCTCTGGTGATTGGGAAAGCTGACATCAATACCATATCTGTACCAGTATAACCAAGAAAAAACACACATGCTCACATTTGATGCCTTTCATGTGATTGTCAGCCATAGTATTTTTACCCTCTCTGTCATGCTAATAATTTTCAAAAAATAAATTAAAAGCAGACAATCTACTTAGGTATGATCATGAAACAAAATGTTCTCAAATGTTGTTTAGGAACAGAATGCCCACAGACTTCAGAAAGCCAAGTTTGCTTCTATAGGATTAATGCCTTCTAAGATTCATGTGCAAGCCAGACGCTGGTGGCTCACGCCTGTAATCCTAGCTACTCAGGAGGCTGAGATGTGAGGATCGCGGTTCAAAGCCAGCCCGGGCAGGAGAGACCGTGAGACTCCTATCTCCAATAAACCACCAGAAAACCGGAAGTGGCGCTGTAGCTCAAGTGGTAGAGTGCTCGCTTTGAGCTGAAGAGCGGAGGGACAGCACCCAGGCCCAGAGTTCAAGCCCCACGACCGACCAAAAAAAAAAAAAAAAAAGATTCATGTGCATATCAAATGCATATGAATTCATTAGGCAGTCAAGAAATCCAGAAATTGTGCTGTTTTTGCTTCATAAATACACTTCACTGTGGAAAATGTTAAACACAAGTAAATGGTAAAGCAAATCTCCAGTGTGTTTGTGGTGACCAGCTTTAATAATTGTTAACATGTGACTGATCTCTTTTCGACTCCGATTCCCTCTCCCATGCCTTCCCAAGCTGCTGGCCACTGGGCCATTGTAATGCACATTCCACCCATGTTTCCTCTGTGAAAAATTTCAGTATCTCTAGAAAGGCTGGCCTCTCTTTACATGCTATTGTAACACCTGAAAGTTAACTACCATTGCTCACTGCCATTAAAGATCCTGCTATGAGCTGGGTACCGGTGGCTCAAACCTGTCATCCTAGCTACTCGGGAGGCTGAGATCTGAGGATCGCCGTTCAAAGCCAGCTGGGGCAGGGAAGTCTGTGAGACTCTTACATCCAATAAACCACTAGAAAACCAGAAGTAGTGCTGCAGCTCAAGTGACAGAGCACTAACTGAGCAAAATGAAGGCTCAGTGCCCAGGCCCTGAGTTCAAGCCCCTAGACTGTCAAAAATAAAAATGAAGTTATTTCCAGGCTCCTCTTATTACAAATGATGCTTCAGTGATACATGGTTTTGTAGAACTGAGGCTTGAATGCAGGGCTTTTTCACTGAAGGCTGGTGCTTTACCACTTGAGCCACCGCTCCACTATTGCTTTTTTTTGATGGTTAATTGGAGAGAAGAGTCTTCACGGACTTTTCTGCCTCGGCTGGCTTTGAACTGGAATCCTTGGATCTCAGCCTCTTGTGTAGCTAGGATGACAGGTGTGAGCCACTGGTACCCGGCCTAACATCAGCCCTACTAGGGAGACAGGTGTGGGTTTGCCAGAGGTTGGAAGATGGCAGAGCAAAACCAAAACATTTACAGTCACCGTGAAATCAGAAGCCTTGAAGTTAAAACAGGATGCTCACCTTAAAGGGTTGAACCACCAGGAGCAAGCAGGGGCATAATGTTCCTTTCCTCCCGTCTGCGGCAAAGAAGGGTTTTAGAAATGGCATTGGAGCCCGGGTGCAGGTAGCTTACTCCTGTCATCCTAGCTATCCAGGAGGCTTGAGATCTGAGGATCATGGTTCAAAGCCAGCCCGGGCAGGAAAGTCCATGAGACTCTTATCTCCAATGAACTACTCAGAAAACGAAGTGGTGCTGTGTCTCAAGTGGTAGAGCGCTTGCCTTGAACTGAAGAGCTGAGGGACAGCACCCAGGCCCAGAGTTCAAGCCCCGACTGACAAAAAGAAAAATGGCATTAGGCTTTTTGCTATCCACGCTACTGGAAACTCCCCACCCCCTCCTCAGATTACTTGAGGTTTGTGTTTCATTGGTAACCACAGTGAGGTGTACCGCTACCTTTGACTAGTCTGAAATACGGGTTTCAGAGTGTAATACACACTTTCATGAGACAGTGTTTCTGCATCCTTACACGGGTTAGTCATTCATTAAGCGTGGTCCAGCAGGTGAGAAGCTTCCCAGGATTTGGCAGCTGGAGCTTTAGGAATCACTGCAGGCCTTCTGCCAGTTCCGTGTCACCCTCAGGTGTCTCTTAGCTCCAGTTATTTCACGTGTGTGAAAGCAAGATGACCTTCCATGGATTACAGGACACTCCTGCGCTGCCACCAAATAGACTACTCAAACTGGAAGTGCTTCTTGCTAAGGGCCAAGGGAAGTTGTCAAGCATGACTCTTCTAGCCTCTGAGGTTTTAGCTTAGAGGGTTTTTGTTTTTTTTTTTTGGTCTGTCCTGGGGCTTGAACTCAGATTCTGAGCGCTGTCTCTAAGCTCTTTTTGCTCAAGGCTAGAGCTCTACCACTTTGAGCCACAGTACCACTTCCAGTGTTCTGGTGTTAATGGTAGATAAGAGTCTCACAGACGTTCCTGTTTGGGCTGGCTTTGAACCCCAATCCTCAGATCTCACCCTCTTGAATAGCTAGGATGACAGGTACAAGCTACCGGCACCTAGCTTAGGCTCAAAGGCTTATAACTTAGAGGTCACTCAACCACATTGGTTGCCTCTAAAGTTGGAACTTCACATTCAAAATGGCACTAGTGATTCTTCAAAGCCAGGGACTCCTTCCTCTCTCGGGTCATTTTGTCAGTGGGAAATGGATATCGACTCCTGTGGCCAGTGAGTCCCATCTTCTGATCCTTGGTCTCATCCTTCCCTTCTCCTAAAATTTCCTTTACTATTCTGATAGTCCAGGTGGCACCAAGCCCGGGTCTGCTCAATGAGACCTTATTCTCCAAGACAGCAAGACATGGGAGATCTGAAGCACGTCTGTACTCCATCCTGCTCAGCTCAGATGGCGGCGTGAATCTCCACATGCCAGCTTCCTGGGATTACTGTGTGATGTCTAGCTCGCACAGTTGATCCCTGCTCCTGGTGTGGCCATAAAGATCTGCAGGCCACTGTGATCGAAAAGTGGCTCGGTGAGATAATCACCTGTTTTCGTTAAGCCACGTTCACACCCGATACGAGCTTCAAAATGTGAGTCTGTGGAACGGTGAAAATCCAATCTCTCCCACTTCCATCCTCCCAACCTATCCATCCTGGCTTCCATCAGAGCTAAGTATTGTGTCCAGTGTTGACACACTCAGACCTTCGGGGGGGGGGGCTACCATGGCGTGGGGGAAGGCAGGCCTTTCTCACCTGCTAGCCTGGCATGGAGCCTGGTACCTCATAGATGGTGCATAGATCTTCCTTCTCCCTGTGCCTGTGGCACGAATCCTCCCCACTAGCCTGGTCTAGACCATGGTTTCCTTCCATCCCTGCCTTGCTCAGAAAGCAATTTTCTCTCTCGTAGTCATTTGTTTTCTTCTCCCTAGAACATTCTCCCAATTCACCGGTTTCTGAGGAGATTGTACTTCTGCCTTCCTTTTCTGAGTTGCTTTTCCCTACCTGCCAGACCGGACCTGCAGCTCTTGCCAAGGGCCTGGTGGACACTAGGAGTGCAACCGTGAAGGGCACTACATCCAGCCATCGAGAAGCTCAGGGATCTGGTGGACGGCAGCCGAGGAACACACACACACAACACCGGAGCCGTGAACGTGTCCACAGTGCTGCAAAGCAAATGCCACAGGATTCCAGGTACGCAGTGAGGGTGAACACTGGCAACTTCAGTCCCATGGTCTGGGTGCCTGACCTCTCTGCGAAACACAGAAAGGAAATGGCGGATGCGAGAGGGAGAGAGCAGAGTGTGGGGTGGTGGATTATTCTGGGGGGGGGGAAGTTCAGAGGGAAATACAGGGTCCAGGGAGGTAGGAGTCAGAGGAACAAGGAGACCCGAGGAGCGGGATGAAAATTCCCACACCAGGTCACTGAGAGTGAGTGGACGTGGGTAGAGGTGGGCAGGCTACACAGTGAACATAGCTGTGTGCTATAGGAAGGAGCCTTTGTGGAGTCTGGAGAGTGACATCAGGCTCAGCCAATCAACTCCACCTGTCTGTAGCTGTGTGAGGATGGATCGCAGCAGGCTAGAGCAGGAGCAGAAGCAAGATCCCCCCCTCTCAGGAGCCTTCAAAGGATCTGGCCAGGGGGAGGTTGGTTGCCTGAGCCGGGACAGCCGGGCAGGTGGGACTTGTCCCGTTTTGAAGATTCCGGAAGGAGGAGCTGGCAGGAGGTGTTGGTAGATGGGGGCGTGGGTAGGGGGAGGAAGACAAGGCATCTGTGGAACGCCCCCCCAGGCTTTGGCTGTAAGCCTGTGGAGGTGAGGAAGGCTGTGGTGGGGAGCAGACTGGGTGCCAGTTTTTCCTAGAAAGAGCAGGCAGGCGCTCAGCTGTTGAGGGCAGACCCTGCAACCTGGCGGTCATAAAACAACCCTTCTGCACTGCTGGCATCGGTTTCCTCTTCCCCATATCTCGGTGGTGGGAGAGGCTAAATCTTGACTATCTGTGTGTGTGTGTGTGTGTCTGTGTCTGTGTGTTTGTGTGTCTGTGTGTCTGTGTGTGTATAAGCTGATACTGGGGCTTGACCTCCCTTAGCCTTTTTGCTCAAGGATAGCAATCTACCCCTAGAGACACTGCTCTACTTCTGGCTTTTTTGGTGGTTCATCAGAAATAAGACTCTCATGGACTTCCCTGCTTAGACTGGCTTCGAACCTTGATCCTCAGATCTCAGCCTCCTGAGGAGCTAGGATGACAGGCGTGAGCCCCTATCACCAGCTGAGTCTTGGCCATCTTATAGGATCAAGGGGAGGCAAGACCTCCTCTCCAGAGCCTTGAGTCTTCTGAACGGAGAGGGCGTTTCCAACTTCTCCGTGGCCGTCTGACCCTTTTCTGGCTTTGTGGCAAGCAATCTGGTTGTTCTGTTCAGACCAAAGTTCTCAGATTTGAAACCACAAGACAATTTGCCAGCCCCTGCTATGGGGTGAGGGACATTTGTAATAAACAGGCCAGCCTGCCCAGCAAGACATAGGACTTCAGACCTGATCCTAGCACAGTCTTGGGGAGCACTGGAGCCTGCTGGAATTCCAACAGCCTTCTCCCCGTGAGGAGGGGACACCCCTCTTCCCATTTCCCTCCCTTCCAGCCTCTGCAAATCATAGTTGCACAACCCAGTTTTCCCCAGGGAAAAGGGGGAGTCTATACATTTGGGGAGGCAGAGTCTCCTTCAGTGGAGAGTCGTTGCTTCACGCTTTGTTCTAGGCATTTATGGAGGCAGTACCCCTGTCAGAGAACCCCTGTCAAGAGCTCTGGACTAGGAGGGAAAAAAGGCCAGGGAGCAAAAGAGTATCCTTCATTCTGTAGGCTGCTTGTCTCAGTAGGAATAGCATCATGGTGGAGTCTAGCACTGTGTGCCTGGCATATGCTAATCACTTGATGTGGACTGTACTTCCTCATCCTTTTGACTGGTCAAGGAAGTAGGTGGTCTTACTCTCCTCTACACTAGAGAAAATCCTTAGCCTGGCAGTGTGTCCATGATTGCACAGTCTGTGTGTGTGTGTGTGTGTGTGTGTGTGTGTGTGTGTGTGTGTGTGTGTGTGTGTGTGTGTATGTGTGTGTGTTAGAATAACATGAGACCCTCCCTGGTGGGAAGAAGTGCTATTTTTTTCCAGGTAAATTCTCATACATTTGTGTTGAGCTAGACTCAGACCTTGATCTTCTTATTACGGCTTCCAAAGGAGCTAGCATTTTAGCGTGAGCTACTGCACCTGCCTAATAATGCTTTTTTTTTTTTTTTTTTTGGTCAGTGTGGGGCTTGAACTCTGGGCCTAGGCACTGTCCCTCAGCTCTTTAGCTCAAGGCGAGCGCTCTACCACTTAAGCCACAGAGCCACCTCTGGTTTTCTGGTGGTTTATTGGAGATAAGAGTCTCATGGACTTTCCTGGCTGGCTTTGAAGGATGATCCTCAGATCTCAGCCTCCTGAGTAGCTAGGATGAGAGGCATGAGCCACTGGTGGCCGGCATAATAATGCTTTTATTTTGTGCTTTTTTTTTTTTTAAATTAATCAGTCCTCCTTATAGTCTGGGACTACCTTGAATCGCATAGATTTCTTCTAAGATCTTCACGAGACCCCCCCAAACACCATGAATCAAGTTAATGTGCTGGTAGTTTTTAAGATACCGAAACGTGTACATAACACATTGGAGCGGGTGCCTTGTTTCTGTTGTAACTCTGGAGGGTTTAAAGCATGCAAACCAAATGTTGGCAGAGCCCCGGGAGCCCTTTGGTGGTCAACTTGGAGCTAGTGGTGCTGGCATGAATTTGACTGTGGTCACAGGTTGAGGTTGGAGGGGGGTGGTCAGAGG
This sequence comes from Dipodomys merriami, assembly GCF_024711535.1. Classification (NCBI taxonomy): domain Eukaryota; kingdom Metazoa; phylum Chordata; class Mammalia; order Rodentia; family Heteromyidae; genus Dipodomys; species Dipodomys merriami. The sequence continues at coordinate 2,260,006 of NW_027206268.1, read as the reverse complement.
CTTCTGTGGGGTCTTTAAGGTGACTTAGGTTCTGTCAAGACAGAGGCGGAGGGGATGGGGCATGTAGAGGCTCCCAATAGAGGCTCTGGAATTGGAATAAGGAAATAATAAAAGATACAAGGAAGGAGAGGATCCTGACCCCAGGAGATACTGAGAAAGAGCCTGTCATCTTGATGACACGGGGTGGGGATGGGAGGGGGCGCCAGGAAGTGAAAACCCAGAATAATCACAAGTGAAAACATTCTGCACACCATCTTACCCTTCCAGAAAATCCCGGAATCCCAACGGGAAGTGCTGCTGGTTGGAACTGCGGGGGTGAGGGGGGGTTGGGTGGGAGGAGATAAGGTAGTTGGAGGAGGACAGCATCTTTCTCCCCCCCCCACCTCCACCAAAGGCAGGGTTGGGGATGGTAGCATCCCCCTCCCTCTCCCTCTCTCCAGGGGAGAAGATGCTCCCCCCACCACCTCCAACCCTTAGCTGTCTGCAGAAACCACAGCTGGCTTCAATGTTCTTGGAAGCAGTCTTGCACTGGAATCAATTTGTTTTCCCTTCTCTGAAATCGAAAAGCGGATTTCAGGGCTTGCTCCTCGGGAAATCTGCCTACGAAGACGACAAGGTGGGGACAGCTGACCGCAGGCCACCTACCACCGCCCCATGGGAGATTTACAAGAGACTGCAGTTCAACCAGACAAAGGCCAGGCAGCCTTCTGCATGTATCGTGTGTGTGTGTGTGTGTGTGTGTGTGTGTGTGTGTGTGTGTGTGTGTGTGTGTGTGTGTGTGTGTGTGTGTGTGTGTGTGTGTGTGTGTGTGTGTCCTCAGCCCAAGCCTGGCCAGGCATCTACAGAGCAGGGGGAGTACAGACACACTGTGAGGGACCCCAAAACTTTGGCGGGGGGAGGGAAAGCATTCTTGTTTTATGATCGCTTCCATGGGTCAGAATTTTGCATGGGAGGGGGACCTTAGAGAGGTGATCTAGTACAGGTCCTTCTTTGACAGAAGGTGGCACTGAGGCTCAGAGAGGTCACCATCTTGACTGACAGCCCTGTGATCCTTTTTATTTTATTTTGTTTTAATTTTTGGTTGGTCGTGGGGCCTGAACTCTGGGCCTGGGCGCTGTCCCTCAGCTCTTCAGCTCAAGGCGAGCGCTCTACCACTTGAGCCACAGCACCACTCCCGGCCTTTTCTGTTTCTGTGGTGCTGAGGAATCGAACCCAGGGCCTCATGCATGCAAGGCAAGCACTCTACCCCTGAGCCACCTTCCCAGCCCCAGCCCTGTGATCTTTGACGTACTGAAGGTGACTTGCTTAATCAGCTGCAGAGAGCCACACCCAAGAAGCAGCAAAGGTACATGGAGTGTGTGTGTGTGTGTGTGTGTGTGTGTGTGTGTGTGTGTGTGTGTGTACACTGAGATTGTGTGTGACCCCGATGGAGGAGGGGAAGGGTGTCTTCCTCACGCTCTAGGTCCTGCCTAGCGGCTTCCCTCACACCCCACCCCTTTCCAGCCCTGCATGACTTCCTCTCTGACTTCAAGCTACCTATGTTCTGCTCCTATACAACCAACTGGATTGTTTCCCCAAACCAACAGCGACATTTCCTGCAGGCAGGGCTCTGCCCAAGAGGCAATGAGCCAGCACTGCCTCGGCTTTGTTGACTATGGCTGACCCTCGTCTCAGGGATATTTCTCTCCACGTGTAGGGAAAGAGCCTGGGGAGGGTGGAGCTGGCTCTGGGGAGAGCCAAGGCCCTTTGGAACCATCCTAAGGGAAGCGGATGGCTGGGCCCTGCCCGGCTCTGTGCTTCACCTGCCTGAGGCTTTCAGCGTGACTCTGGTGCTGGAAAGAACGGGTCTTGGTTTCTGAACCTGGCACAAGGCCGAGGTCAGTACATTCCAGGGCTTGCCCTTTCCGCCTTCGTCAAATACAACAGATGCAGGGCCCAGGCCTCCTCCCGTTCTCGAGCTGTGCTGGAAGTGGGCTGGACAGACAGACCGAGCTCATGGAAGCTGCTGGGCCTCAGCCTAGAGAGGACACACACACACACACACACACACACACACACACACACACACACACACACACACACACACACACACACACACACACACACACACACACACACACACACACACACACACACACACACACACACACACACACACACACACACACACACACACACACCCCTTCTGCTGGATCCTAATTGTTACCTGACTCCCCATTTCTGGGCATTTGGGAGGTGCCTGCTGTACTGTATCCCTCAGAGACATCCTCAACCACCCCCCTTCCTGGAATTCCCTCAAGGAATTCATCCCTGCTTTCTCCTGTCCCGCCCCGTTTCCCCCCCCCCCCAAATAAAAAACAAACCATGGACTTGGGTACCTGACTTCTCTTCCCTAGATTCCTCTCTTCTCCCCTGGAAAGTTAGGGATGAGATATAACCAGTGGAGTCATGGAGAGGTTGGCTGAGGGAAGGTTCTGGGAGGGTATATGATTGAATTGAATGTCATTTTGTCTCTCCCTCCTGTGAAGAATTTCAGCACCTCTGTGGCTCACACCTGTCATCCTAGCTACTCAGGAGGCTGAGATCTGAAGATCACGGTTCAAAGCCAGCCTGGGCAGGAATGTCCATGAGACTCTTATCTCCAGTAAACCACTCAGAAAAGTGGAAGTGGTAGAGTGCTCCCCTTGAGCTGAAGAGCTGAGGAACAGCACCCAGGCCCAGAGTTCAGGCCCCACGACTGACAAAAACAAAAACAACCACCTTCTTGTTAGAGCAGGTGCAAGCAAACTGCCATGGAGGAGTGGAACTTAGCAGCTATTTTGCAAATGTGTAAATCATAAACATTTCTAACAATTAAAACCATGAATACGCCTGTAACAATCTCATGACCTTTAGGCAACATATAGTTACTGTTTTTGAGGGCCAGGTGTTTTTTGTTCATCTTGACACTAGCAGTTCCAGCAAAAGGGGCAGCCTTCTCTGTCACCCCTGATCTAGAGACTTCCAATGGTGCATGATTGTTTTACAACTACTTTACTGAATTCAGTAACCTGGGTGCTTAACTCCCTAGCTTACTTCAAGCCTTTTGTCTTTGGAATTTTTCCTTTTAATGACAAAAAAAAAAAAAAAGCCTTTCAGGCTGGGAAGGTGGCTCAGTGGTAGTAGAGTGCTTGCTTTGCTTGAGGTCCTGGGTGCAATTCCTCAGCACCACATAAGCAGAAAAAGCCAGAAGTGGCGCTGTGGCTCAAGTGGTAAAGCACTAGCCTTGAGCTGAAGAGCTGAGGGACAGCGCCCAGGCCCAGAGTTCAAGCCCCAGGATTGATAAAAACTAAAATTTAAAAAATGCCTTTGAAGTTTGACCCTATTAATAATTTTGTTCTGTTTGTAATTTCATATTTTATATTCTTTTTTTGGGGGGAGAGGGTGTTCTTCACAAACTCAGGACCTGGACGCTGTCCCTGAGTTGCTTCTTGCTCAAGCGCTCTACCACTTGAGCCACAGGGCCACTTTTGGCTTTTTCTGTGTATGTGTGTGGTACTGAGGAATCAAACCCAGGGCTTCATGCATGCGAGGTGAGCACTCTACCACGGAGCCACCTTCCCAGCCCTATCTCTGAGAGTCTTCAAATGGGTGTGAAAGACTAGGGTCCAGGTTCTGTGCAGGCAAAGGGAAGGCCTAGCTGTCTCCCCGAGTCGCAGAGCTGTGAGCAAGGCTGTGCTTTCTGGATGGACAGTCCCTCCTTATAAAAGCCCACGCTGTATTCTCCTCTGCCTGCTTGAGAGATTGGCCCTGGCCCCTGGCCTGCATTTCCTTCTTAGGTCTCCAGCACAGGCTCTTTCTGGAACTCCAGAGCCTTAGGGTCAGCTGCCACCACTTCCCATATGACATGGGCAGCTGCTGACGGGTCCCTGGGGATCCCTACACTAGCCTAGGATGCTCTCTTTAAAACCCATTCCGCCCCGGTCCCCCCGGACAGGCCAAGTCAGTTTTCCAGTGGCTCTTGCTAAAATCCTGGACTCATCCCAGATCTTCCTTCTTCTCTCAGTTCACACCCAATCTATCAACAGCTTCCGTCAGCACCACCTAAAAATATGTGCAGAGCCTGATTCATAGAGCTGGAAGTGGCGCCTAAGGTGTGGACCGAGAGGGAGAGGGCTAGAGGATTTGAGGACATCTTGATGAGGATGGAAGTCTTTTGTTGTTGTTGTTGTTGGTCGTGCTTGAACTCTGGGCCTGGGCGCTGTCCCTCAGCTCTTCAGCTCAAGGTGAGAGCTCTACCACTTGAGCCACAGCGCCACTCCTGGCTTTTTTCTGCTTCTGTGGTGCTGAGGAATCGAACCCAGGGCCTCATGCATGCAAGGCAAGCGCTCTACCACTGAGCCACCTTCCCAGCCCTGAGGATGGAAATCTTAAGTACCTCAGTGGTGGAGATATTTGTTGTGGGGGAGTAGAGGGGAGATGGGAAGGCTAAGTTAATTAGATTAGGCATCTTCTGTGCTGTTTAACACACGCCAACCACATCTCAGTAAAGCGTTGGTGGCTATGGTGGTGTTGAAATTGGATGTGTTTCTAGCAACCTCTATTGAGCATCTGGGCAAGTCCCTTCCCTTTTCTTAGCCTCGGCTCTCTCATCTAGAGAACGAACGAGGGTCTCTAAAGGACCTTCCAGCAGGGATCATCTATAGCCACTCTGCCCACATCTGGAATCTCCTGGAAAGGCTGCCGTGGGGTTGGGGTGGCCCCCATGCTGGGGTGGTGCACAGAGAGAGTCTGTGTGTGACCCAAGTTCGTCTCAGGACTTTGCTGACCCCTGGTGCAACTCAATCAGCCCTTCCCGTAAAAGTGGCTGAGACCCAAGTTCAGGGGTCGGCGGGGTGTGGGGAGCCGGGAAGTAGGGTCAAAGCAGGCAGGAAAGATAAGGAGGGGGAAAAGAGTCTATGACTCCCTATGGCGTGAGATTCTCTCTAGACTCGGGAAAGCTCTGAAGAAGTATGGAGAAGTGGGGGGGTGGGGGTCGGGCGGGCATTACAAAGTGACAGATGAGGAAACTGAGGTCCCAGGAGGTCATTTTTTCAAGTATGCTGAACTGGAAACTGGCAGAGCTGGTACAAGAACTCAGTTTGTTGGACTCTGAATCTGGTGCTTAAATGTCCTCTTCTCATAAGGACTTCTTAACTTATTGGCACTGAACCTAGCAACTTGTCCTCTCCTCAGTATTCCTATTCACCCCAACCTACACCCTTATTTGTGTATTTGGTAGCACTTCTAACTTCCTAGTATGGATTATAATGTGCTTATTTGTTTTATATATATATATATATATATATGTATGTGTATATATGCATATATATGTATGTATATATAATGTGTGTGTGCACGATTGTGTATGTGTTCCCCTCTTGTAGACTATACATTCAGTAAGGCCAGTGATCAGTTTGTGTTTTGTAAAACGAAGACCCCTGAACTCTAGAACAGCATAGAGCAAGGAGGGTTGAATGCATGACTTGGCTGAGGGTCAGTACTCTTCATAGAACAAGGAAGCCAGGTACTCGTGGCTCACACCTGTCATCCTAGCTACTCAGGAGGCTGAGATCTGTGGATGGTGGTTCAAAGCCAGCCTGGGCGGCAAAATCCCAAAGACTCTTATCTCCAGTGAACCACCAGAAAACCAGAAGTGCAGCTGTGGCTCAAAAGTGGTAGAGCACTAGCCTTGAGCTCAAAAGCCTAAGGACAGTTCCTAGGCCCTGAGTTCAAGCCCCAGGACTGACCAAAATAAAGAAAAGAAAGATAGAAAGCTTCCAAATTGTTCAGTGGATTCCCTCGGGCCCTGTCGGCATTTCTCACCCATGATCTATGGCTTCCCTTGTGAGATACAATAGAGATGCAGGACCTTACAGGGTACCTGGATTACAACATCCAGACTGGGGCCAAATGCAGGGGAGAGGTGACTTTTTTTGTTGTTGGTGGTGGTGGTTATGGGCTTGAACTCTGGGTTTGGGCACTGTCCCAAACCCAGAGTTTTTTTAGAGATTCTCATCCACAGTTGATCAGAAGTAGAGCTGGGACTCAAGTGGTAGAACACTAGCTCTGAATGAAAAAGCTAAGGAATAGTACTGGCAGACTTGATTTGGTATAAAGCTCACAGATGAACTAGCCATGTCCGAACTCTCTTCCCTTCTCAAAGGAAAATGTTCTGCTCCTACACCTAATGATTTGTAAGATCTCTGTAGTTGGAACAAGGAAGCAGGTCTCTTCTACCTCACTGGCTTTGTAACTGTGGGGCCCAGGGCTAACTCTGTCTCTTCTTAGTACCTCTGTGTTGTTTTAGATGATGTGGGACAAGAATATTTTCCCTGGTGACTTTGATAGAGTGGTAAGGGTCAAAGGCAGTGTTCACAGGTGAACATGCTTTGTGAGCAGCATGTGAGGTTGTGTCTCTGGGTGGGGTAGTCCACAGAGTACCTGTTCTGCCACACCGTTTGTTGTTGTTGTTGGTCATGGCACTTGAACTGTAGGCCTGGGCACTGTCCCTCAGCTCTTCAGCCCAAGGCTGGTGCTCTTCCACTTGAGCCACAGTGCCACTTCCGGTTTTCTGGTGGTTCATTGGAGATAAGAGTCTCACAACCTTTCCTGTTTGGGCTGGCTTTGAACCACGATCCTCAGATCTCAGCCTCCTGAGTAGCTAGGATGACAGGCGTGAGCCACCAGCACCCGGCTGCCTAACATTTTTTTGCTGCTGGGTAAAATGGAAGGGGCTAAATTGTGTCCTTGTCCTCAGATACCTATGTTGAAGTCCTAATACCCCAGAATGTGACTGTATTTGAAGATAGGGTCTTAAAAGAGATTGTGACAGTAAAATTATGTCATCAGGATAGGAACTAATTCTTTATGACTGGTGTGTGTGTGGGGGGGGGTGGGTGTGTATGTGTGATATCAAGGTTTGAACTCCAGGCCTTGTGTTCTCCCTGGGCTTTTTTTTTTCTCATGGCTGGCACTCTACCATTTGAGCCAGACCTCCAGCCTAGTTTTTGGCAGTTAACTGGAGCTAGAGACTTGTGGGACTTTTTGAGACCTACCCTGGCTTTGGAAACTTCATTACCCGCTTGACCCTCCCACCATCTCAGCTTCCTGAGTAGCTAGGATGATAGGTGTGAGAGCCATAGCTGCCCTACTAGCCAGGTGTCCTTATCAAAGGAGGAACGCTGGACACAGATTGTGCTGAAGGAAGATGGTATAGGAAGACAGGCAGAAGTCCTGAAAGTCAACTCAGAGAGAAGGATGGGCCTCAGAAGAAACCAACCCTGCCGACATCTTGGTCTTGGAACTTCCAGAGCCCCCAGAGCCATAAGAAAGGAAAATATTTGTGACAGATAGGACAGCACAGCCCCAGGAAGCCAGTGCAGTAGGCCCGGATGGATGCCTCAGGCCCCAAAGATCCTGCTTCTCCTTCCTCCCCCTTACCTCCTCCTACAGCCCCCTGAACACCGCTTCCCTGAGTCCACCTGGGTCCCATAAGGGGTGAGGGTCTCTTGAAGGGTCTTGGTCACCTTTTTGCTGACAGTCTGTGGAAAGGGAGGAGAAGATGCCCAATCTCTTTGACCTGCCATGTATACTTTTACTTGTCCTGTCTAGGCACAGCCAGGCTGTCAAAGTTGATGCTGATGTGTTCTTATCCATGGCTAGCCTCTGAGTCATGGGCTGAATGAAAAGGCAAGGCTCGGGGAGGCTAGCACATTGTCCCTAGGAACCATCCAAGCTGAGCTTCCATTTAATCCTGAGAGGTGGTGGTACCCTTTGACCTCTCTTGGGACCACCCTTCCCCTCTCACCCCCTGGTCATGAGATCCCTTTCCTTTCCCCCAGTGAGGTTAATAACTATTGCAAAAATGAGCCTGATAGCCGGGCATCAGTGGCTCATCTAGCTACTCAGGAGGCTGAGATCTGAGGATCGCGGTTCCAAGTCAGCCCGGGCAGGAAAGTCCGTTGGACTCTCATCTCCAATAAACCATTCAGAGAACAGGGAAGTGACACTGAGGCTCAAGTCGTAGAGCGCTTGCCTTGAGCTGAAGAGCTGAGGGACAGCGCCCAGGCCCAGATTTCAAGCCCCAAGCCTGACCAAAAAAAAAAAAAAAAAGCCCAATAATATACTTATTGTCAAGAGTGAGTGAATTTTTCTGAAAGTTCTCCAAGTCAGACAACAGAGTGGAAGAAAGACACAACCTTGGTGGACTGGATCTTACCCTTCTGCAGAGTAAAGGAGAAATGGGAACAAAACCGCAAGTTTCCTTGCCAGAAAGAACAAGGCCACCCACATCTGCCTGTCTGGAACAATCTAGGCTCGCCTGGTGCGATTGCATTTTTACTCTATTGTCATCGAACCGGTCACCCTAGAGTGTGTGGTCTGAGGCTATCTTCTCGTTTGACTCACTCTTGGGAAAATAGGTGCTGCTGAAACCCAGACTGCCTAAAATGCACCATCAGTGTCCCTAAGGAACCCTCCCCCCCCATACCATTTCCTGTACCCCTGACAACACACCCTGAGGCCTAGAGGGAGAGAGGGCTGAATTCCAGCCTGCCTGCAGCCTTGCTCCCAAAGAGTCCTGAGTCAAAGGATACTAAAGTTCAACCAGCTTGCTCAGCCTGTATGACAAGCCCAACAGAAATCACCATCCTATAGGGATCACAGCCCCCTCCCCCCCCCCCCCCCCCCCCGTAAGCTGTTGGCGTTTTGGTGTCTGACACGTACAGGGAAGTTCTGTTAGAGGCGGGATGGTGTTCAGCATCCAGACTTGAGCTTTGGGATGGAATATGTCGTGCCTATTGCTTTTCGGTAAAGCATTTCAGACCTTTGCTTCTTGCTTCGTCTATGTCCCGACTGGAAAGCCCTCCACATGAATGTTTTCTAGCAGAAGCTGAGCAACGCCCAGATGTCAGAGTCTGTGACCTCTTAATTTATTTGTGCAAAACGATCAGACTCGAATGGTCTTTCCTGACAATTCCAAGAACAGATTAGCAGCCTGTGTTTGTGTGGTTTTAGGGTTGGAGTGACCTGAAGAATCCCATCTTCCATCCCCTTTCAGTGCAACTGGCTCCCCAAGTGGGTCCCCACTTGTCTGAGGAGTCGTTCTCTGTGCAGATGGCTCTCAGAAGCCTGTGTTGGGAGCTCCGAGGAAGAAAAAACCCATCTGTCCAGGGCCTGCTTGTATGTGCTGTGTACGCCATGATGCTAGAGTTCACTGAGAGCCTCTGCCAGGGACTTTTTCTTCTCAACTTGCCTCTATGGAGAAGGAGGAATGCATTAAAAAAAATGTTTAGGGAGTTTCCTTCTTGTCACCATACAATAGCTCCCTACCTCCTATTTTTTTTTTAAATTTTTATTTTTGCAGCTTGATACCCTTGGAAATGAGAACGATGCCCTGGGAATGATAGAAATCCTGACTAAGTTTTTGAGAACGTTCAGTTAATGCTTGTTAGATGAATCTTACAGCCAGGAAAATGAGAAATATGTTTTGCAAAGATTTCTAATTACGGCATTTTAAGCCACACAGGATGTTCTGTGGTCCGGAGCCTTCTATACTGATCGGATCCCGACGCCCTGATTCTCACCCCCGTGAAGGTGGCTAGCCACGTGAGTTCAGTGGAGTGATGGTTCCCTGGCTTTGTCTCAGAGGGGTTTCATACTGAGCAGATGTGGGTGTCTAGTGTCTGTGGGTGTATGCATTTGTTCAGGACGGATGTGTAGGTGCTTGAAGAAGAGAGGTAGTGTGTGTGTGTGTGTGTGTGTGTGTGTGTGCACTGAGGATGGCACACACACACACACACACACACACCGGTGCGTGGATCCTGTCCGTGAGGTGTGTGTCCAAGTGCATGCACAATTTCTCTGCAGGGCTGGAATGTGAGGCGAGCATTCTGCCCTCAGGTCTCAGCGAGGCACTGACACGGAGTGCCGCAGGTGTGGCAGGCCATCTAGCTGTAGATTGTCCTGCAGGCTTTAGGGCCTGTTGTATCTGGGGAATCAGAGCCATACAGGAAGCCATCCCATGTCCAGGAATGAGGAAGTCTCGAAGGTTCCTTTGGGTTTTCATTAAAGAGGTAGAAGATGACCTTTGCTTCCACCAGTTGGCTTGACTGGAGGGAAGAGAGGTCGGGTTTCGCTTTTCTTTCCTGCTATTTTCACTTTCAGGCTCCCCTGAGGAGACACTGAGAAAGGAGAAGAGGACAATAATGCCCCCAACCAAGGCCCCCAATATCAGGCACCTACCCCAAGGTGATCCTGTGGCTTAGAGACTGGCTTTGTGTCCGTACAACTTCGACTTGACCCACTAGCACAGGGAACTAGTGAGAGAGCCTGGAGTGTCCCTGAGCACCCCACTTCTCTGGGCCTCTCTGAGATGTGGCAGGTCTGACCAAAGTAACACAAATTGAGCCCCAGACCTGGGGGCCAGGCCAGCTGGTTAGCCAAGAGTAGGTAAAGGAAAGGCACTGAACTCCAGCCTCTCCTCCTTATAGTCTGTGCCAGATAGCAGGCCTCTCAACATGTCTGTCAGCTGGAGATATCCCCGTCCCTCTCCCTGGCTGTGTCCTTCTGCCACCACTGTATCCCTGGCTGTTCTCACAGAGACTTTGACCTATCAGACAAATCTCATCTACCACCATCTGTCCACCTTGTAGGCTAGGCCACCAGCAAGCTCAGCCTTCTATCTCAATTTTTACCCACCAATGCCCATGCATAGTCCCCCTGGAGTCTGAGAATGCTTTGCCTATTGTCCTCAAGATCCTGTTCGACAGTTATAATGGGCCATGAGTTCTCTAGAAACCCTCATAGGTCCTGTGTCTCCTTAGGAATCCTCACCCCGTCCCATTGCTCCCTTTCATCACAGACTTCAGCTCCATCTCCCTTTGTTGTCACTTGATGTAATCTCTGGCCGGGAAACATTTTCACCCAAAACCATGATCATGATCGTCACATTCCAGTTCTCCAGGAGGACTGAATGCATCGTGAGACCCTCCCTCTACGTCCTCCGGCTAGGAACCATTTGACCTCTGCCACTTCAAACAAAAGAAAGAATTGTGTACGTGATCGAAGGCAGCTAGACTCAGCTCACTGACCTTGGTCTTCAAACAAGTTGGCTGCTGTTGAAATTCTTCGTGTGTCTGAGATGAAATGCCAGCCCTATGACATTTACCTGTGGAATCTGGTCTTTAGAAAGTCACTCAAGAGTGGCTTTACTGTCACCTGGCTAGTGGTCGCTCCCCCCCACCCCCACCCCATGAGACTATGGAGGGAGGCCTGACTGACTAGGATACTTAAACTAGTACCTTGAAGGTGGCACAGACCAGCCTCCAGCCCCCTAGTGCTGGGTTGTTAGGTTTAACAGGGAGGGAAAAATGAAAGAAAGGGGCACTCAATTCAATTTGAATTTCAAAGCAACAGTGCAGGTCTTTACATATGCGTGTGTATACATACGTATATATATGCATGTATATATGTATATACACATATGTATACACACATATATGGATGCACCAAGTATGCTATTCTTCTATGCTTTTAACACAGAGTTTGTTTTTGTTTCCTCAGACATGCACCTTGAACTAGCACCTGACGCTTTATCTGGTAACGGGAACCTGGCACCTGTACCCACTGTTGTGTTTCACCCGGCATCAGAGGCTCTGTGAGGAACCTGTAACCATAGTGACGGCTGAGCAATCCCAGGCCTCACCTTGGCTTCTAGAAAGCGGGATTGGCTTTGCACCTCCACCGTCCCTGTTGTCTTCATTTCTGTTCTTTTCTCATGAATATATTCTTGGGATGGGAAAGGTTGAACTTGATAAAGACAGGATGATGAGAATGTTTACCTCCTGATGTCGCCCCACAGACATCCTTGTTGGCTGGTTCCCACAAAAGCCAGTGCTAGGCTGTGGCATATCGTTACCCTAAATAACCCTAAATATCATTATCCGTTAAATAACAAAGTTTGGCCGGGCAGCTTTGGCTCACGCCTATCATCCTAGCTACTCAGGAGGCTGAGAGCTGAGGATCACGGCACAAAGCCCGCCTGGGCAGAAAAGTCCATGAGACTCTTATCTCTAATAAACCACCAGAACACCAGGAGTGGCACTGTGGCTCAAGTGGTAGAGCACTCACCTTGAGCTGAAGAGCTCAGGGACAGTGCCCAAGCCCAGAGTTCAAGCCCCATGACCAAGAACAACAACAAAAATAACAAAGTTTGGTATGTGTGTGTGTGTACCAATTTTCAGTACTGCTTGACTCCCATGGGAAAAGGGTCTTTATGAGAGGGCACTGGACAGACCTGGTGTGCAGAGACCCATTCACTCTGTTCTTAGGATCTATCACAAGAAGGAATCTTGAGCCTGGAGAAGGAATCCTAGATCCATGACTTTGAGCCACACAACCAAACCCTCACCTATCATGATCTGTGCCCACCTTGTTAGCTGGCATGGGCAAATGACAGCCAGAGCAATCCATGGGAATTCTTCCATGGCCTAGGGGTCTGGGTCAACTTCTCCCAAATGGAAAGCCATCTATACTGTGGCTTTTAGGTCACATGTGCGCATGCACACTCACACACACACACACACACACACACACACACACACACACACACACACCGGTGTTTCTGCAGTGGATCATGAGTTTTTTACTTTGATGTAATCTAGAAAAACGTGACATCAGACTCGCAGTTGCTTCTATCATGATAGGCCATTGGCCAAGATGTTTATGACATTACTTAACTGTTTTAAGTTGCATGTGTGACTTAACTCCGATGTGTCATAGCGGGACTGTGACTTCCTTAAGCCTGAATTTGAGTGATATTCCTTAGAGGTGACATAAAAAAAACCCCAGGGAAAAAGGAAGAGAACCACAGCTTCTGCCCGGCACCAGTGGCTCATGCCTGTCATCCTAGCTACTCAAGAGGCTGAGATCTGAGGATCACAGTTCAAAGCCAGCCCAGGACAGGAAAGTCCATGAGACTCTTATCTCCAAGGAACCACCAGAAAACTGGCAGTGGCACTGTGGCTCAAGTGGTAGAGTGCTCAGCTTGAGCTGAAGAGCTGAGGGACAGCGCCCAGGCCTAGAATTCAAGCCCCACAACCGACCAAAAAAAACCCCAAAAAACCCACACCTATCTTTTGGCAGTCTTTAATCCCTTCTAAGCCCCGTGTCTGGGTCTTCTGTGTTGTCCTTGGTCCCCGAAGGGTGTGGAGAATGGAGAACACCGCTGAGCTAATGGAATCTGACAAGGAATGGAGGCATAGTCATCAAGGACTGCCCGTCCCCTGCAGCTTCTTGGGGATAGAAGTATCCAGAAAAGGGAGGGAGCCCTGGGTACATTGACAGTGGAATTGGGAGCACTGGAGAAGAGGGGGTGTTTAGCTCCCAAGTGGACCTGAGATCCAAGATGAGAAATTTTAACTGTACATTAGTGAATGACCCTCAGGGGGTTGCCTAAAAATCAGTTGCAGAATTAAGAGGGTTTGTTGTATGCTCCAGGACCTGCACCAAAAGAAGGAGGAGGAGGAGAAGGTGGCTTATTGGCAGAGTGCTCGCCTAGCACGTATGAAGCCCTGGGTTCTATTCCTCAGTACCACATACACAGAAAAAGCTGGAAGTCATGCTGTGGCTCAAGTGGTAGAGTGCTCGCCTTGAGCAAAGGCAGCTCAGGGACACTGAGTTCAAACAGAAAGAAGAAGCACAAGGAAGAAGAAAGAAGCAGAAGAGGGAGGAGGAGGATGGAAAGAAACAAGGAAAAGCCAAGCAGATTGTGACAGGTCTTCTGGAATGCACAGGTCATCCTGGAACTTGAAATATTTGGTAAGTACTTTTAAAGAACCAGGGCATAGCCAGGCACTGGTGGCTCACGTCTGTCATCCTAGCTACTCAGGAGGCTGAGATCTGAGGATCACCGTTGGAAGCCAGCCTGGGCAGGAAAGTCTGTGAGACTCTTATCTCTAATAAAACACTCAGAAAACCAGAAGTGGTGCTGTGGCTCAAGTGGTAGAGCTCTTACCTTGAGCTGAAGAACTGAGGGACAGCGCCCAGGCCCAGAGTTCAAGCCCCGTGACCGCCAACAACAACAACAAAAAAAACTTGGCCGTGATCCAGCCCTGTACCGCAGGCTCTACAAAAGTATTGCTGATGCAAGTGATTAGATCGGATCTGGGTCTTGGGAAGGAAGTGAGTACCATTTTTATTACAGTATTTACCAAAGAAAACATCAAATGCTTTCAGACTTTATTCCAGAGAAACCCTGTCTCTCCCTCTCCCTCCCCCCCCCCAGCTCTACAGGTTTGGGAGTCCCAGGACCTTTAGCTCCCTGAGCGCCGACCCCCTTCTTCCTGTAGGGACAGGACTGGCTCCTATCGACCATGGAAAACAGGTCAGATATTTGGCTGGTGGGGTGAGAGGTCAAGGTGAAAGTCATTCCTGAGGCCCAGCCCCCCGAGAGCCATGCTGATGTGGGTTTTGAAGCCGTCCACAGCTCCCACATCTGCAGATGTTGTTTATTCTGTTTCTTCTCTAGGGCTGGATTTTTCTCTCGGGTAGACAGCCATTTCTGACTTTCCATCCAGAATGCAGGCTCTGTAGAAGACTCCGGGGTGGTGTTAGGGAAACTGAGGACCTAGGCTGATCATTAACTAGCAACATCTGTAGTTCTTTGTGGAAGTATGGCTTTGTATGGCCACAAGCTGGTGGCTCACGCCTGTCATCCTAACTATTCAGGAGGCTGAGATCTGAGAATCGTAGTTCAGAGCCAGCCTGGGCAGGAAATTCCATGAAGCTCTTATCTCTAATAAACTGTCCAAAAGCCGGAAGCAGATCTGTATGGCTTAAGTGGTAGAGTACCAGCCTTGAGCAAAACAATCTCAGAGATAGCATCCAAACCCTGGGTTCAAGCCCTAGGACTGGCATATATAAAAAAAACAACAACTGTGAATTCAGACTGTTGCTTAAGGCAGCAGCTTGGCCTGGCAGCCATCTGAGGAGAGACTGATGATATCGAACCTCTCCCATCTCCCTTCAAGGCTAAAGGCATGGAGCAAAGAATAACCAGGTGTTTCACTGTTTGCTTTTACTCCTAAGAACCATCTTACAGAACTGGAACAGAGAGACACCAGGCAAATGCTCCTCTTGGACACCTCCCAACCCTCTACTCTACTTCTTCCTCTGTTTAAAACCCAAAGCCCCAGCCAGCTCCTGGGGGCTCACACCTGTCATCCTAGCTATTCAGGAGGCTGAGATCTGATGATCACAGTTCAAAGCCAGCCCCGGGCAAGAAAGTCCATGAGACTCTTATTTCCAATGAAACACCAGAAAACCGGAAGTGGCGCTCTGGCTCAAGTGGTAGAGCTCTCGCCTTGAGCTGAAGAGCTCAGGGACAGCTCCCAGGCCCAGAGTTCAAGCCCTATGACTGACCTTAAAAAAAAAAAAAAAGAGATAATCTTACTAACATTTTGCTCTACTTTCCTCTAGTCAAGTTTGTTGTCAGAACCTTTTGAAGGCCGTAATTGGGAGTGTGTATGTATATGTGTGTGTTTGTATGTGTGTATTACAACATCTCAATTTGTCTTAGATTTTATTTGAGGTCATGACATAGATGTTTTTCTTGTTATTACAGATTCCTTTTGTTGTTGCTGTCATCAGTTGACAGCTTGAACTCTTGGCCTGGGCGCTGTCCCAGTACTTGTTCGCTCAAGGTTAGCGTTCTACCACTTGAGCCACAGCACCACTTCTGGTTTTCTAGTGGTTTTATTGGAGATAAGAGTCTCATGGACTTTCCTGCCCAGGCTGGCTTTGAACCATGATCCTCAGATCTCAGCCTCCCAAGTAGCAGGGATTAAAGGCATGAGCCACCAGCGCCCAGCTATTGATTCTTTGTGAGCATGACTTTTAGTACCATGGAGCTGCATGTTTTGGGGAATCCTTTTACCACTGGAACGTTGCTTCAAGAGGCTGGATAGTCCCCGCCTTTGCCCTGGTACTCACCTTTGCCACCATGACCTAGTTTGAAGGAAGGCACCGCAGGCCTCTATGATCTCTGTCCCACACACCCACTTCCTGATAAGATTCTCTCCAGGACTAGACCCTGACACTAACTAGGGTGTACCCCCACCACTGAAAGCCCCAGAAAGGCCGGGCAGAAGCCCATGCCCGCTGGCCCTGAGAGAGGGACAGGATGGTTAATCCCCCTTCCCCCTCCAAAGGAAGGTCAGGTTGCTTTCACCGGAAGAGGCACAGATCAGGGAGGGGCAGTTAGCAGGCTGGCCGCTATACTGACCTTCTGAGTAGTAGCTAGGGAGGGTCCCAGAGCTGGGCAGTCAGAAGACCCTAGGCTTGTCTCCCTTCGTGGTATGGTAGGCCTGATCCCAGGTCTCTCTCCTCCTGCCAACCTGTAACGGCCACCCCTCCCCAGACGTTCCCTCCTGGTGACCGTGAACTGGGAGGAGACAGCTCTGGTGGTGGTGACCTCATCATGTGACTCACAGACCCGTCCTGCCCGGGTCCAGGGTGTGTTAGAGTCCCAGGTCTAATCGAAGGTCCCCATAAAGTTTTGTTTCATTTTATTTTTTCTTTTATTGTCTTGGGGCTTGAACTCAGGGTGCTGTCCCTCAGCTCTTCAGCTCAAGGCGAGTGCTCTACCACTTTGAGCCACAGCACCACTTCCGGTTATTGGAGATACGAGTCTCATGGACTTTCCTGCCCGGGCTGGCTTTGAACTGTGATCCTCAGATCTCAGCCTCCTGAGTAGCTGGGATGACAGGTGTAAGCCACTGGCACCTGGCTGCCTCTCTCTCTCTTTCAATACTGGGGCACCCTACCACCACGAGCCAGAGTGCCACAACTAACCTCTTGCTGGTGGTTTATTGGACAGAAGAGTCTCAAAAGGCTTTCCTGCCCAGGCTGGCTTTGAACTGTGATCCTCACAATCTCGGCCTCCTGAGTAGCTAGGATTGTACGTGTGAGCCGCTGGTGGCCCTGTTTCCCAGAGAATCTTTATAGGTATGATGTTGACAGCTGACATAGAACAGAGCCAAGGCCACCTTCGAGAGCTGCGAGTCAGGCTGAGATGAGAGCTGCCATGGTACCTGCAGCGCCCTGGCCGTGGTTGGCTGAACTGGAGGGGTCAGGGGAGGAGTAGAGAGAAAGAAATCACTGCGGCCAGCACTGAACCACTTATTTGCTCACACCTGAGAGGTTGGGAGAGGCGGGTTCTTCCTTCACGCCAGTCCAGCCCTGTTTCCCCAGGTGACATCCAGTTAGCTATCTGTGCCTGTGTTTGCACTCTGACCCTGCCCTACACATGGCCTGATATGGAATCAGTCCAAACAGCAGTGCTATGAGGATGTATACATGGTGTGGCAGGGCTACTGCTCCCTTTCTCCAGCAGAGAGAGAGAGGAGATGGGGGTGGGGAGCAGGGAGCCTGCATCCTTTCCAGGAAGTACAGGAAACTCGGATCCAGACAAGTAAATGGAAGGGGGAAGCAAAGAGACTTCCAGAGGGGTGAGTCCTCAGACCCACCCAGGCCTGGGATCCAAACCCAGGGGAAGAACAGAGACACGGACCCCCTGTTTCACAGTGGTGGTATAAGGCAATACTAAGTGTTTTTGGAATGCAGGAAGTGGGTGGAGAGGCTCAAGGCCCCTTCTCGTGAGGGAATCCTAGGGTCTAACCCTGCTGTAGAAAAAGTGCCAGAGATTCAAGAGGAGGAATGAGGAACCCAGGAAACTTTAAGAAAGTCCATTGGGGCCGGGCGCTAGTGGCTCACGCCTGTCATCCTAGCTACTCAGGAGGCTGAGATCTGAGGATCGTGGTTCAAAGGCAGCCTGAGCAGGAAAAGTCCCCACAACGAACTACCAGAAAACCAGAAGTGGTGTTGTGGCTCAAGTGGTAGAGTGCTCGCCTTGAGCTGAAGAGCTCAGGGACAGCGCCCAGGCCCAGAGTTCAAGCTCCACAACCGACAACAACAAAAATTTCATTGGCAAGGAGTGTGAATGTGTGTGTGTGTGTGTGCACATGTGCATTCGTATGTGTGTGTGCATGTATGCATGCATTAAGACCTGGGTAGAACCCCAGGGCTTCGGCTCTAGAGGTGAAGGATGGCATTTGGGGTTCGCACTCTGACTCTCACAGTTGCAGAGAACATTTTAGAGAGGAGAAACATGAGGTTAAGGCTGTAAAGAGCCCTCCTGGGCCTAGAGAAGACTTCCAAAGGAGAACAGTCTAGAACGGTAGAAGAGGGACCGGGAACCAAACAGAAGCACCGTGAAGTTCCAAGGGATGTCACAACTCTAACAATGGTGTGACTATGTCTTGGGGCAGGGGGAGCAATAGCTTCAAAGAAACCAAAGATCATTCTTCTTTGGATCACCAGGTCCAACACCTTGATGTTGTGAGTAAGGATTCCAGTTCTCAACAGGGAGGCAGCAACCACGGAGAGGAGGTGAGAGGTTTGGTTTACTCAGAGGCCGTAGCCACACCCACCATCCATGAACATTACAGACGTCTCTCAACAGTCAATACCAGCAGATAGTTTAAATAATTCACAAGATGGCAAAGAAGATCTTCTTTTACCAGGTATGCTAGTGTATTCCTGTAATCCCAGCTCTTTGAGAGGAAGAGATCAGGAGGATTGAGGTCTTAGGTCAGCTTGGATGAAAAGTTAACTAGATTCTTCTATCTCAACCCACAACCTATACATGGTGACACATGCCTTGTAATCCTGGCTACTCTAGACGTCTAGGAGGGAGGATCGTGGTTCTGAGGCTATTCTTGGGAAAACGATTGAGACCCTAGCCAGAAAAATAACTAAAAACATAAAGGGCTGGGGGTGCATGGTTCAAGTGGTAGAGGATCTGCTTTGTAATTGCAAGGCCCTGACTTCAAACCCTTCATCCTCCAAAAGATGTCCTGTCATGTAGGATGGTGTACAGGATGTACATCCTGTCATGTAGGATGGTGTACTGTGTTTTTAAGTGATTATGTGTTTTTCAATGAGATTATGGGAGAATTAGAAAAAAAGAAGAAAAAGTTACTCACATTAAATAGTGGTTGGAGCTGGGCGCTGGTGACTCATGCCTGTCATCCTAGCTACTCAGGAGGCTGAGATCTGAGGATGGTGGTTCAAAGCCAGCAGAAAAGTCCATGAGACTCTTATGTCCAATAAACCACCAGAAAAATGGAAGTGATGCTGTGGCTTAAAGTGGTAGAGCGCTCGTCTTGCGCTGAAGAGCTGAGGGACAGTGTCCAGGCCCTAAGTTCAAGCCCCACGACTGACAACAAAAACAACAAAAAACAGTGGTGTGGAATAACAGGCAAATAAGTAAAACTTCAACTCTCCCTACAGAGTTAAAATGCAGTAAATTGTTTTTGAAAGGTAGTGATATAAAAGTCAAGCAGTTAAAAACAAGCAGGGCAATGCTAGTCAGTAGTGGTTCACATCTGTACTCCTAGTTACTCAGGAGGGTGTGATCTGAGGATGGTGGTCCGAAGCCAGTCAGGGCAGAGAAATCTGAGGCTCTATTTTTGTTGTTGTTGGTGGTGGTCGTGGGGCCTGAACTCTGGGTCTGGGCGCTGTCCCTCAATTTTTCAGCTCAAGGCTAGCGCTCTACCACTTGAGCCACAGCGCCACTTCTGGCTTTTTTCTGCTCATGAGGTGCTGAGGAATTGAACCCAGGGTCTCATGCATGTGAGGCAAGCGCTCTACCACTAAGCCACCTTCCCAGCCCCAGATCTAAGACTCTTATTTCCAATTAACCAGGGTAAAAAGCTTGAAAACAACAGGATAAAGAATGTAAAGGCCTGGGTTCAAATCCTAGACCCAGCACGACAGAGAGACAGTCATTGGATCCTGGTACACGTGTGTTGAGTGTCTACACAGAGAGCCCCGGTGCTACCTACCATACCTTGGTTTTCAAGGTTGAGAATCTATCTGGTAAAGTTTTCTGACAGGAGTTGGTGTCAAACTTCAATCCTCCCAATCTCAGACTTTCAGTCTAGGGGCCTGAACTCTCAGCCTGGGTGCTGTCCCTGAGCTCTTCAGCTCAAGGCTAGCGCTACCACTGGAGCCACAGTGCCCACTTCCGGCTTTTCTCTGTTTATGTGGTACTGAGGAATCGAACCCAGGTCTTCATGCAGGCCAGGCAAGCACTCTACCACTGAGCCACCTTCCCAGCCCTGACCAATCTCAGACTTTCATATAGCTAAGACTACAGGTGCAAGCCACCAGCACCCAGCTTTGTAATAAACACTTTAAAATTTTTATAATTATACTATATATAATATAATATATTATTATTATACAATATATGTTATACAATTATATAATATACAATATATATTATATATTATATTACATATACTATTATAAATTATTAGTTACATACTAGATTTCTTTTTTTCTGTCTTTAATTAATTAATTTTGTCCATTGAGGCTTGAACTCAGGACTTAGACTATGAGCCTGAGCTCTTTTGCTCAAGGCTAGCACTCTACCACTTTGAGCCACTGTTCTACTTCCAGTTTTTGGGTGGTTCATTGGAGAGAAGAGTCTCACAGGGACTCTTTTGCCCGTGGCTGGCTTTGAACCCCGAGCCACAGACCTCAGCCTCCTGAGTAGCTAGGATGACAGGTGTGGGCCCAGCTACGAGTACATTTCTTTTTGGGCAGTGTCCCCCACTTCCCTTGCTCTTTCTGTTTTTCCCTCCCGTCCCCACCCATGAATAAACATTTTTTTGTTGTTGTTGTTGTTGGTCGTGGGGTTTGGACTGTGGGCCTGGGCGCTGTCCCTCAGCTCATCAGCTCAAGGTGAGCGCTCTACCACTTGAGCCACAGCTCCACTTGCAGTTTTCTGGTGGCTAATTGGAGATCAGAGTCTCACAGACTTTCCTGCCCGGGGCTGGCTTTGAACCTTGATCCTCAGATCTCAGCCTCCTGAATAGCTAGGATGAGCCACTGGTTCCTGGCTGTAATAACCATTTTTAAGCAACAGGATGTTCACACCAAATCTTTGTCCTGGAGGCGCTCCTAGCTGAGTCAGAGGGAGAGAAGTCCCTGTCTACGGACATGAATGTCACCAGTCACCACAGTGATGGCAGCTGTGCCCTGACCCTTAGCCCGACACGGGACCCCCGTGCATCAGTTCACATACGCCCCGTAACAGCTTCAAGGATCAGACATTTATCTTAAAGAAGGCAGCCAGGATGGGAAAGGATAAGCAAGCTACCTAAGGTAACACAGCCCACAGGGACCCCAGTCAAGCCTCTGTGTCTGACTACCAGATCTGTGCCCTTGGTCACCGCAGATAAGGGCCCGGTTGTCACCTAGGAGAAGAAAGGGAGGGACACATGGTGTGTTTACGCTTTCTTTCCCTTCCTGACCTCAGCCCTTTGTCACCATGGGAAACACCCTTCTCTCCGTCCTCCCTACCAGATCTCCCTGCTCCTTGCTCTTCCCTTCTCTGAAGTGTGGAGAGGCCTCTACCCTCCTCTTCCCGACACAACCTTTGCTCTCCTCTCTCCACGCACCTTGTCCTGGTTTCTTTCCCTCTTCACTGGCTCTGCCCCTTGGGGCCGTGCCGTTGTGATGGCTCATCCCGGATCTCATTTTTGACACACTCTCACTGGGAGATTCCTTCCTCTCTACTCCCCCGCCCCGTCCCATACCCCCCCCAGGGATATCCTCCAGCCCTTATCTCCAGTGCTCAGCTCAGCACCGGCCCTGAGCACTGCACCTGTACCGCCATGGCCAGCAACCTGTCTTTCATGTGCACATCACCCAGGCTGTAGGAATCTCCTGGGGGCCCGTGTGACTTTCCTCCTACAGATGCTGGTCCTTTTGGGGGGGGGGTCTTCTCTGTCACTAATGTGGGTCACCCAAGCCAAGGTCCTACAGTGTGTCTGTGACCCCTGCAGGGAGTTATTTCTGATTCTGCTGGTGATAGAAAAACTGCTGGAATGGATACATTTTTAAATTTTAATTAATTAATTATTTTTGCCAGTCGTGGGGCCTGAACTGTGAGCCTGGGCGCTGTCCCTCAGCTCTTCAGTTCAAGGCGAGCGCTCTACCACTTGAGCCACAGCGCCACTTCCAGCTTTTTCTGCTTATGTGGTGCTGAGGAATCGAACACAGGGCCTCGTGCATGCAAGGTGGGCATTCTTCCACTGAACCACCTTCCCAGCTGACACATTATTTTCAAATCTGGGCTTTAGAGTCAGGCCGAGTGGAGTTCAGGGGTCCAGCTATGTGGCGTTTTGACAAGCTGCTGCTGCTTCCTCCTCCTCCTCCTCCTCCTCTTCCTCCTCCTCCTCCTCCTCTTCCTCCTCCTCCTCCTCTTGTTCTTCTCTTTTGTAAATCATGGGGCTTGAACTCAGGGCCTGGGCACTGTCCTTGAGCTTCTTTTACTCTAGGCCAGTGCTCTACCACTTGAGCCACAGCGCCACTTCCGGTTTTCTGGTGGCTCATTGAAGATAGAGTCTCACAGACTTTCCTGCCTTGGCTGCCTTTGAACCTTGATCCTCAGATCTCAGCCTCCTGAGTAGCTAGGATGACAGGCGTGAGCCACTGGTGCCACACATACACACATACAGCCCATTTATAGAGGTGGTGCCCAGAGCTCACTGCGCAAAGTACGTGTCTCCGTGGTAGCTACCCTTGCGTTCACTGTTCTCCATGGGATCAGTTTAAGCCCTAAGACCAACCAAAAAGAGAAAAGTCAGGGTAAAACTAAGCAGCTCTTCAGAGCTGACTAGGTGACTGGTGCCTGTCATCCCAGCCACTCAAGAGTCTGGGATGTGAGGATCGGGGGGTTCAAAGCCAAACTCATGAGACTCTTTCTCTCCAGTTAGCCACCAAAAAGCTGGAAGTGGAGCTGTGGCTCAAGTGGTAGAGTACCAGTCTTGAGCAAAAAAGACAAACAACAACAACAACAAAAATTGCTAAGAAATAGCTCCCAAGCCCTGAGTTCAATCTTCAGCACAAGAACACATGCATGTGTACACACACACACGCACACACACACACACACACACACACACACAGAGCTCCTTTAAGTTCAGGGGTCCTGCAGAGTTTGTCTTAGCTATCATCGGGTTTCTTGGGTATTGGGGGGCGTTTATTTCCCAGGCTGAGGTGGGTTCAGAGAGGTTGATCGCAAAAGATACCGGAATTGTAGCTGTTGTTGGCAGAATGAGGGTTTTTTGTTTTGTTTCGGTTTTTGGTTTTTCTCTGGAAAAACCAAACCAAACCAAACCAAAAAAAACCGTTACCTTCTTCTGTCTTTCCTCTGAACTCCTAGTCCTGGGGAGAAACCAACCCTTGGCTCCTTCCAGAGCTGAGAAGGAGGTCAGTGGGGGACCATCTGGGCCTTCCCCCTCCTCCCTCCCCTCCTCCCTCCACCCTTCCCCCTCCCAGCATCTCCAGGCTCTGCTGACATCTGACGGCTCCTACTGTTTACCTTGGCTCTGGTCCACACAGGGTTGGGACCCAGCCTCTCTCCCCTTCACCCCCCCCCCCCCGCCCCCACGCCCCAACTCTGTCCACCTAGCTGCCCTCCCTCCCTGGCAAGGAGCAGTTTAAGTATAAATCAGCTGTCAACACAAACACTGGCTCCCCCAGTGGAACTGGGTGGGGGGACTCAGGTTTGCAGCCATGGCCCGGGGTGCTCGAGCAGAGATGAGCTCTTTGAACCCCCAGTGAGTGCGTGGGGTGGGGTGCAGCCCCCCCCAACTCCTCCACACTCCTCATCCCGCTGCCTGCCCAGGCCAGGCTCATGGTCTCCTCCTCACCATCTTCCCACAGTTCCAGCCACTGTCTCTCCCCACTGCCCCATTCTGTGGAACCCCACTTTCCTCCTGGCTGCTTCTGGACACTGGGATCATCTCCCCGGCCCAGGCGGAGGTCCAAGCACCCGGGTTTGTGCCTGGTCCCAAGACACCTGTGTAAGAAGGAGGAAGGGAGGAGGAGGAGCTGGGAAGAAGGAGGAGTGGGAGGAGGAAGAGGAGTGAGAGGAGGAGGAGCAGGGGAAAGTGGAGGAGTGGAAGGAGTGGGAGGAGGAGTGAGAGGAAGAGGAGGAGGAGCAGGGAAAGTGGAGGAGTGGGAGGAGGAATGGGAGGAGGAAGAGGGATGGAAGGAGGAGGAGGAGGAAGAGGGATGGAAGGAGGAGGAGGAGGAAGAGGGATGGAAGGAGGAGAGGAGGAGGAGGAGGGGAGGGGGAGGGGAGCAGAAGGATGAGGAGCAGGGGAAGGTGGAGGAGGAGGGGAGGGGAGAAAGAGGAGGGGAGGAGGAGGAAGAGAAGGGGGGAGGAGGAGGAAGGGAGGGGGAGGAGCAGGAGGAGGGGAGGAGGAGGAGGAGGGAAGGAGAAGGAGAGGGGGGAGGAAGGGAAGGGGGAAGGAGGGAGGAAGGAGGGAGGGAGGAGGAGGAGGGGGAAGGAGGGAGGGAGGAGGGGAGGAGGAGGAGGAGGGAAGGAGAAGGAGAGGGGGGAGGAAGGGAAGGGGGAAGGAGGGAGTTAGGAGGGAGGGAGGACGGAAGGAGGGAGGAGGAGGAGGGGGAAGGAGGGAGGGAGGACGGAAGGAGGGAGGAGGAGGAGGGGGAAGGAGGGAGGGAGGAGGGGAGGAGGAGGAAGAGGAGGAGGAGGGGAGAAGGAGGGAGGGGGAAGGAGGGAGGGAGGAGGGAGGGGGAAGGAGGGAGGAGGAGGAGGAGGGAGGGAGGGAGGAGGGAGGGAGGGAGGAGGGGAGGAGGAGGAAGAGGAGGAGGAGGGGAGGAGGAGGGAGGGGGAAGGAGGGAGGAGGAGGAGGAGGGAGGGAGGGAGGAGGGAGGGGGAAGGAGGGAGGGGAGGAGGAGGAGCCGGCTCCCGCCGCTCTCATAAGCGCTGGCGGCTCTCCTCTCGGCTCAGTCCCGCACCGGTGCCGCCCGCCGCCCGCCGCGCCGGCATCTCCATCGCGACCCCCAGCCGACGCCGCGCCCGGGGGGACCCCCCCACCCCGCCCCCCCACCCCGTCCCCGTGGGGCCCGGCCCCCGCCGCCGGCTCCATGGGACTCGAACCCGCGCCCAGCGCGCGCCCGGCCCGCGGCCGCTGCCCCGCCGCGATCTTCGGCAACATCAAGGTGAGCGGGGCGGGGCGGGGGGGGGGGGGTCCCCACAGTCCCGGCGCCCGCGGGGTGAGCGCCGCCTCCGGGCCCGGACCCAGGCGGGCGGCCGCGCACCTGCTCCGCACAGGACCGCGGGAACCGGCCGGGCCTGGGGTGTCAGGGTTTGGGGTGTCCGGGATTTGGGAGTGTCCAGGGTTTGGGGGTGTCCAGGGCATGGAGGTGCCTGGAGTTTGGGATGTCTGGGACCTGGGAGCGTCAGAGCTTGGAGATGTCCAGAATTTGGGGGTGTCCAGGCATGGAGGTGCTGGAGTTTGGGGTGTCTAGGACCTGGGGTATGTGAACTTGGGCATGTCCAGGGTTTGGGGGTGTTCTGGGCATGGAGGTGTCTGGGATTTGGGGTGTCTGAGCTTGGGGATGTCCAGAGTTTGAGGATGTCTGGGCTTGGGGGTATCTAGGTCATGGACGTGTCTGGGGTTTGGGTGTCTGGGACCTGGAGTGTGCAAGCTTGAGGTGTCCAGGATTTGGGGTGTCCGGGACCTGTGGTGTCCAGGCATTGGGGGTGTCCGTGGTTTGGAGGTGTCCGGGCATGGGGGTGTCTGTGGTTTGGAGGTGTCCGGGCATGGGGATGTCTGAGCTTGGGGGTGTCCGGGACCTGGGGTGTCCAGGCATTGGGGGTGTCCGTGGTTTGGAGGTGTCCAGGCATGGGGGTGTCTGAGCTTGGGGGTGTCTGGGGCATGGGGTGTCAAGGCATTGGGGGTGTCCATGGGTTGGAGGTGTCCAGGGTTTGGAAGTGTCCAGGCTTGGGGTGTCTGGGACCTGGGGTATCCAGGCATTGGGGGTGTCTGAGCTTGCGGTGTCTGGGACCTGGGGTGTCCAAGCATTGGGGGTATCCATGGTTTGGAGGTGTTTGGGGCATAGGGGTGTCTGAGCTTGGGGTGTCTGGGACCTGGGGTGTCCAGGCATTGGGGTTGGCCGTGGTTTGGAGGTGTCCGGGGCATGGGGTTATCTGGGGCTTGAGGGTGTCTGGCCCACCCCCACCCCCCATGTCAAACCAGCCAGGAGACTGGGAGCCTGGAGGGGTCAGAACACGTGGCCGGGCCTCATAGTCCAGGTGGGTGGTGGAAGAGAGGGGGCGGTCCCTCCTCAGGCCTTAGGGAGTGTAGGACGCCCCCCCCCCAAGACTGAAATGCAGAGGTTCCCCTCCACACACACAACTCCAGAAGTTGGCTTCCAAGCCCCAGGCTCAGAGCCTCCAGGAAGCCACATATCCCTGAGTCTCTTTGTGCTCAAGGCTAGCGCTCTATCACTTGAGCCACAGCACCACTTCTGGCTTTTTCTGTGTCTGTGGTACTGAGGAGTCAAACCCAGGGCCTCATACATGCTTGGGGAGCATTCTACCACTGAACCACCTTCTCAGCCCTGGAAAGTTTTTTTTTTTTTTAAATTTTAAAAATGGGGCCCTGGCGACTTTTTTTTTTTTTTTTTTTTTGTCTGTCGTGGGGCTTGAACTCTGGGCCTGGGCGCTGTTCTCAGCTCTTCAGCTCAAGGCAAGGGCTCTACCGCTTGAGCCACAGCGCCACTTCCTGGTTTTCTGGTGGTTTGTTGGAAATAAGAGTTTCACGGACTTTGCTGCCCAGGTTGGCTTTGAACCACAATCCTCAGATCTCATCCTCCTGAGTAGCTAGGATGACAGGTGTGAGCCACCAGTGCCCAGGTGTTCTGGCCACTATTAAGAGAACATATGTCCCCTTCCCTACTCTCTCACAGGTCTGGGAGGACCTGGGATGGTTGAATCCAGGCTCAGATTTTTTTAGGGGGTGGGGAGGGCGGGGGACAGGGGATGATACTTCCTGAGAATGTTCAGCTGCCCCGTGGAGAAGTGGAAGATGATGCGGACCTCAGGAGGGTGGGGGTGGAGGGTCAGGGCATAGGTGCACAGTCAGATACCTGCAAAGCCTGCAGTGATCTTAGAAGCCAGGCCACAGAAGGGAGCCTGGCGGGGTCAAAGGTCTCTGCAGTTCAGAGGCTTTCCTCACCTACTTGGGGCAGGAGACAGGGTAGTGATGCTTCTTCATCCCATAGTTCCCACCCCCCAAAAAAAATTACAAAAGGGCTGTCAGATTCCTGATAATAAGAGACATGTAGACTTAGCCTCATCTGTGTATGGCAGCCGTTTCTTAAAAGAGCTGTAAAAAAATAAAATTTAAAAATAAGACATGCAGTGGCTTACAACTATCATCCTAACCTCTCAGGAAGCTGAGATCTGAGGATCGTGGTTTGAAGCCCAACCCCGGGAAGGAAAATCTTTTGAGATTCAGATCTCCAATGAATTACCCAAACCAAAAAACAAAAGCCAAAAGAGGAGCTGTGGTTCAAGTGGTAGAGCATTAAAAAAGCTTTGTTCAGGGATAGCATCCAGGCCCTGGCAAAAATAAAAAGAGAGGGCCTGGGAAGGTGGCTCAGTGGTAGAGTGCTTGCCTTGCATGCATGAGGCCCTGGGTTTGATTCCTCAGCATGACATAAGCAGAAAAAAAAAGCCAGAAGTGGCACCGTGGCTCAAGTGGTAGAGCGCTCGCCTTGCGCTGAAGAGCTGAGGGACAGCGCCCAGGCCCAGAGATCAAGCCCCACAACTGGCAAAAAAATAAAATAAAAATTAAAAGAGATAAACAGACAGACAGATAGAAGAAGATCACTTCTGACAGGCTTGACTAAGGCCTAGATCCAGGTCAGTTGACCTCTTAGACGAAGTTAAGTGTTCACATCAGTTCAAGACTTTGTCTTGACTCTTAAAAGAAGATTCTCTAAATCATCACCTCATTGGATTCACAATAATTCTAAAAAAAAAAAATCAGAGTTTGGAGGGACTTCAACTTAGCTTCAACTTACAGGCCTGACAGCAGGCTTTGGCACAGGCATTAGTTATCTGAGGCCAATCTGAAATCTGGAAGCCTATTTGTTAAAGTCACTTCCACCGGGGGCAGGGGGTGGGGCGGGGCGGTTAAGGACTGGGCTTGGCTTGAAAGAGTTTCTTCTCCTAAGATGAATTGGGTGCCTGCCCTACACTTTCCCCATGAGGAATGGGCGGCCTATGTCTTGGGACATGGCGGAGTAGATAGCCAACCCAGAGGATCCTCTGTGTGTGTGTGTGTGTGTGTGTGTGTGTGTGTGTTTCTAGACTCTTAGTTGTTGAGATAGACTAATCCAATGACTTTATAGACAATCCTGCATAGTCGATATGATTTGGGAGGAGATGAAAAGTCAAAGGATCCCCAATCCAAACCCCATCCCTGTGGCTCACCAACTGGGATGACACAGGAAATATCTCTCATCATTTCCTGGGTCTTCCCTGAAAAAGATCCCACTTCGTGCAGCTCGGTAAGAATTAGAGATGGTAGGGATGGGAAGGTGGCTCAGTGGTAGAGTGCTTGCCTGGCATGCATGAAGCCCTGGGTTCGACCCCAGCTCTGGCAAAAAAAAAAAAAAATTATAGATGGGATGAGATGTAAGGACATTAATTGTGTCAATTAACTGTTTTGTATTTAATTTTAAATTTGTTTTTTAAAAGCTGGGTGGTGGTGGCTCAATCCTAGCTCCCAGAAATTAAAAACAGGTTCCCTCCATAGCTAGGCGGGTGAGGATTGAGGGTAAGAAGGGAGTTTTTGTAGCAAACTCATCCTGGCAACTTCAAGATCTCTTTCTCCCCTAAAATGGAACCTTCTTTTTTTTTGGAGTCACATTTAGGTTCTTTTATAGCAGGACTGTTTGGCTGTTAACTAACGCCAGACTTCAGGCAATTATGCATTCCAACTCCAGCATACTTCAATCATGTATGTTCATTTGGGGTGGGGATGGGGGGTTGGGGAACCCAGTGAGGGGGGGCTGGGAAAGAGAAGGAAGGGAAAGCTAGACCATTCAAGCTGGTCCCAAGTATCTCTGGTATCCTGGAAGGATGAAAAAAAAAATGGATAGAAAAGACTGTCCTAGCCGGGCGCCCGTGGCTCATGCCTATCATCCTAGCTACTCAGGAGGCTGAGCTCTGAGGATCGAGGTTCAAAGCCAACCTGGGCAGGAAAGTCCATGATATTCCAATAAACCACTCAGATAATCAGAAGTGCCATTGGATCGTATGTATAGGCTTCTGTCATTACCACCCTACCACCTGAAGATAGAGAACTGGTCTACCACTAAAGAGACTCCGTGGTAGAGTGCTTGCCTTGCATGCATGAGGCCCTGGGTTCGATTCCTCAGCACCACATAAGCAGAAAAAAAAAGCCAGAAGTGGCGCTGTGGCTCAAGTGGTAGAGCGCTAGCCTTGAGCTGAAGAGCTGAGGGACAGCACCTAGGCCCAGAGTTCAGGCCCCATGACCTACCAAAAAAAAAAAAAAAAAAAAAGAGTCAGTTCCTTTTTGATGCTGAGGAATATTACCATGGTGAAGATGTACCATAGTTTGTTTAAACATTCACCTGCCTGAAGGACAGTTGAGTAGTTTCCAGTTTGGAACCATTATGAAGTAAATCTGCTACCGAGGCAAGAAAGATTAGAGAAAAATGATAAACAGAAAACAGTAGTCAGGAATTTAGAGATAAGCATCATGTCAAAAAAAAAAAAAAAGGTAGTCTGATTAGCCTATATGCTGGTGGCTCACGCCTGTCATCCTAGCTACTCAGGAGGCTGAGATCTAAGGACAATGGTTCAAAGCCAGCCTGGGCAGGAAAGTCTTTCCTCCTCCTCCTCCTCCTCCTCCTCCTCCTCCTCCTCCTCCTCCTCCTCCTCCTCTTCTTCTTCTTTTTTGTTGGTCATGAGGCTTGAACTCTGGGCCTGGGTGCTGTCTCTCAGCTCTTTAGCTCAAGGCGAGCACTCTACCACTTGAGCCCCAGTGCCACTTCTGAGGAAGTATTGAGGAATTGAACCCAGGGCCTCATGCACGCTAGACAAAAACTCTATCACTAAGCTACTTTCTCAGCCCTCTGTGAGATTATCTCCAATTACCACCAAAAAAAAAAAAATCTGGAAGTGGAGCTATGGCTCCACTATGCTAGTTTTAAGGAAAGAAACTTAGAGATAGAGCCCTGGTCCTGAATTCAAGCCCCAGGACTTGTAGATGTGTACACATGCACACACACACACATACACACACAGCATTTGATTAAAAGTATGCAGATGTTGCTTTCTTCGATAATTTTCTCTTTTTTGGGGGTGGGGGGTTGGTCCTGGGGCTTGAACTCAGGGCCTGGGTGCTGTCCCTCAGCTCTTCAGTGCAAGGCCAGCGCTCTACCACTTGAGCCAGAGCACCACTTCTGGATTTTTTCTGCTTATGTGGTGCTGAGGAATCGAACCCAGGGCCTCAGGCATGCAAGGCAAGCACTCTACCACTGAGCCACCTTCCCAGCCCCTGATAAATTTCATGCTCTTTCATTAAACTGCAACCTTTGGGGGGCAGGGGAAGAAGAAGAAGAGAAACTCTTTTCCTCTGACCTTGTCTGCTTACTCAAATAATTCTAGAATGCTCTGGGAACTGAGCAAGAGTATCTGAAAGGAAAAAAAAAAGGTGTCCTGGGGGGAATTCTTGGGAACATAACTCTCCTTTGGGCATTTTGTGGGGGGGAGGCAAAGGAAAATAGGATACTTACATCACGAATGGGCACCTGTCTTGAAAGGAGCATTGGCAGAACCCATCCTTGGTTGAAAGAGGTGCCCAGGACATCTGTGCCATAAACACTTGAATTTCATAAGTGGACTTCCTTGGAAATCTCCAGGATCAATTGACAAAGCAGCCAGATGACAAGGATGGCAGAATGTACCAGGCGTCAGATCAAAGGGAAACACTCAACCCTGAGGTGAACTTGAGCCAAAATGCAACCTACATCTTCACTGTAAATACCTGTGATGTTAGAACACTTGTTGTGACTGTTATCAGATGTGCCTGCACCATCTATTTGTGGGCATTATCTTTCCATCTTTGCTTTGCTTTACTAATAGGCTTTCTTGGTAACTGACTCAATGTATCCTCAAATAATAATAACAACAACAATAATAATAATATTTCTCCTCCTCCTTCTTCCTCTTCTTCCTTTTCTTTCTTTTTTTCTTCCTCTTCTTTCTTTTTCCTCCTCCTCCTCCTCCTTCTTTCCCTCCTTCTCCTCTTCCGCCTCCTTCTCTTCTTCTTCTCTTTCTCCTCAGTCATGGGGTTTGAACTCTGGGCCTGGGAGCTGTCTCTGAGCTCTTCAGCTCAAGGCAAGAGCTCTACCTTTTGAGCCACAGCACCACTTCTGGTTAGTTCTGATGGTTCACTGGAGATAAGAGTCTCACCGACATTCTTGCCCAGGCTGGCTTTGAACCTCGATCCTCAGATCTCAGCCTCCTGAGTAGCTAGGATGACAAGCATGAGCCACCAGCACCTGGTTAAATTCTTCTTTTTTAAAATCAGCATTATAAACTTGTTTCTTTCTTTTTTTTTTTTTTTGGGTCCGGTTGTGGGCCTGAACTCTGGGCCTGGGCACTGTCCCTCAACTCTTCAGCTCAAGGCTAGAGCTCTACCACTTGAGTCACAGTGCCATTTCTGGCTTTTTTCTTTTTTGCTTATGTGGTGCTGAGGAATTGAACCCAGGGCCTCAAGCATGCAAGGCAAGCGCTCTACCACTGAGCCACCTTCCCAGCCCTAAACTTGTTTCTTAAGGGCCCCCCTCACCAATTTTTTTTTTGTGTGTGTGTGTACGGGTCCTGGAGCTTAAACTCAGTGCCTGGGTACTGTCCCTGAGCCTTTCCACTGAAGGCTAATTAATGATCTACCACTTGAGCCACAGCTCCACTCCTGGCTTTTTATTTTATTTTATTTTTAACTTTGTTATTGTTGTCATAAAGGTGATATACAGAGGGTTTACGGTGACATAAACCAGGTAATGAGTACATTTCTTTTTTTGGACAATGTCACCCCTTCCCTCGCTCTCTCCCAGTTTTCCCCCTCCCATCCCCACCCACAAGGTGTAAAGTTCATTTTCCACGTAGTGTCCGGTGAGTACCACGGCTGCATTTGTTCACCCGTGGTCCCTCGATTTTTGTACCTTCCCTTACCACGTCTGACTTTTTTGCTGATTATTGGGAGATAAGAGTCTCATAGACTTAACCTGATTGGGCTGGCTTCAAACCACCATCCTCAGGATCTCAGCCTCCCAAGTAGCCAGGAGTACAGGTGTGAGCCTCTGATGCCTGGCTTGTACTGGTTATTTTTGAGACAGAGCCTTGCTTCCTGCCCAAGCATGCACCTCAATCCTTTTAAGTTTTTTTTCTCTTCTTTGCTATAGCTGGGATAACAGGCATGTAGCATCACGCCTAGCTTTTTCTATTGAGATGGGAATCTCATAGATTTTTTTTTTTCTGCTCTGGTTGGCTGGGAACTGCAATCTCCGTGTACCAAGGAACTAGGATTACAGGTGTGAGCCACCGGCATCTGGCTCGCCTCCTTCTGAAGAATAAATAGAGAAAAACAGAACAAACTATGCTGTGTAGCTGGGCATTGCATGCAGTGTGTTGAGGAGGGGGTAATGTAGCCACCTTATCTTTCCCCCAACTCCTGTGATCCTAGATCATGCAGGCATCCTCTCCGGTCTCACTCTAAGGAGCTTTGTCACCGCTTATGTGGGTGCCAGGCTTCCTGGCAGCTGCAGAAAAGAAGCCCAGGGATCCCAAAACCAGTAGAGAGCTGCCCAGGGTAGAGACATACACTCCCCCAGGCTCTGAAAGCTTGCAAGACCCTCATACGCTCCCAGGCATGGGGCTGGGAAGGTGGCTCAGTGGTGTAGAATGCTTGCCTCTCATGCATGAGGCCCTGGGTTCAATTTCTCAGCACCACGTAAATAGAAAAAGCCAGAAGTGGCGCTGTGGCTCAAGTGGTAGAGCGCTCGCCTTGAACTGAAGAGCTGAGGGACAGTGCCCAGACCCAGTGTTCCAGCCCTATAACTGACTCCCCACCCCCCCAAAAAATGGTTGCAGGTGAGAGAACAGAATTGTCTGGAAGAATGTTTTCCAGCTGTCATATATCCAGTGTGATTGACATCTGTTATTGCATTTGAGTCTCATAATACACCCCGCCCCCCATGCCCACCACCACCACCAGAGGATGGAGAGGCAGAATCAGATAGCAATCCTCAAAGGCTTGAAAAAGTCAGGAATGTAGAAGGCTCTCTTTTCTGGGAAAGATGGGGCAGTGGATCTGTCTAGGAAAGCCCCTCTCTCTTGCTCTTCTGGTACCTGCTTTTAGGGGGCCCGGCTCAGAGCTTAGGAATCCAGCCTCCTTGGGGTTGGCTAAACTTCTTAGAGAGAGCAGTGTATCTATCTGATTGGCTCCTTGCCCAGGAAGGAAGAGAGCTGACCACCAGTTGAGGAAGCTAGAACGGATGCCGGGGCAGAATCTACGAAGGGCTGATGATGGTGGTGATGGTAGGGGGAGGGGGGATCTGGTCTTGTGCAGGGAGATTTACACACCTGGGAAGATGGGGAGAATGTTCATGAGCGGGTTGCTCGCTCACTGTCAGCAAGTCAGTCCCTCTATAAGTTAAAACAAACAAAAAACAGATCACCATGTGGTCTGTACCCTTAAGTTGCACACCTTCTGGGGGTGAGCTGAGCACATGGGGGGGGAACTGAACCCACAGACAAGGCAGGCACAGGTGGCTGAGAAAGGCCTCTAGCCAAGGCCTTGATCATGAAAGTGATTGGCCAGAAGCGATTGGCATTCAACTCCTAGGAGATTACCAGGGAGCTTCTGATGTAGGAGATCTAATCTGATGGGAGGAATTGGCGGGGAGGGAGAGAAACATTCTAGATTGGCCAGTAAAGGTTTCCCAGACCTTCCTCCTGTGGACTGAGAAGAAGCCAAGGGATGTGATCTGAGACATTCGTAATTCAGGAGCCAGGAGAGGGGGAGAGGGTAGAGGCCAGGCCGGGGCCTTCCTGACTGGGGTAAGGGCAGCCACCACAGACTGGAATTCTGAGAATCTGCAGGCTTGGCTGTGCTAGGCTGAGTTCTCTATCAACCACACCCCCCAGGTAGTTTGGGAAAGACTCTTAACAACCTAGGTCAGCTGCGTTCGTACTAATGATACTTAACAGCTTCAAGTTAAATTCTGAAGGAATTTGAGAACGTGGCTTGCCTTTCTTATTCTACTTACTCTTGCCTTTACATCCCAGAGATATAAGTCCTTGATTTATATTATTATTATTATTATTATTATTATTATTATTATTATTATTATTATTGCCAGTCCTGGGGCTTGAACTCAGGGCCCAGGGCACTGTCCCTGAGCTGCTTTTTGCTCAAAGCAAACACTCTACCACATGAGCCACAGCATCACTTCTGTTTTTTTTATTTTGTTGGTTTTTTTTTTCTGTGTATGTGGGACTGAGGAACTGAGGAATTGAACCCAGGGCTTCATGCATGCTAGGCGAGCACTATACCACTGAGCCACCTGCCTAGCCAGATATAAGTCCACATTCCAGCCCGATATAAGTCCTTTAGATGGGACATCTCATGAGACAAGGGAAGACCCTGTGGGGCTCTGATGGGAATCCCTGTACCTAAGGCCCTTGTTGCTCCCTAAGGCCATGTTGGAGCAGGAGGGATGGGACGGAGTCCAGAGAATGGAGGCTCCAGGAAGCCATGTTCTATTGACTAAAGGATTCAAGCCTGCCTTTTTATTTGACCTTCTGCCTTGAACACTGTTACCTGGGTCACCTAGGTCATTGGGAACTGTAATCCTCCTACTTCTCCCTTCCAAATAGTTGGGATTACAGGCATGTACCACCATGTCTGGCCCAAACGTGGAGAACTTTCCCTCCTCAGATCTCTACCGTGGCTTCCAGCAGGTTGAATCTGTTGAGATTGATCTTCCCGGAGGTGTTGGGGCAGGCGGTTGGTGGGGTAAACACAGACTACCCCAAGGGCAGAGATTTCCCAGCCGTCTCGCCAGAGCCCTGACTCATTCATGACTTCCTTGGGCTCCTAGACAGGTGCCCACGGGTATAGCTTGATACACCTTCATGTGAGTCTTTGGGTCTCATGCCTGCCAAAACAAACCTGTCAGGACCCAAGAGTCCAAACTGCCCCAGAGTTTCAGTTCTCCACTAGAAGACTCCATTGAGAGGTCTGAGATGGAGTTGGTTCTGGGTACGCTGAAGAAAGTGAAGGAATTCTGAGAGTTTTCTAAGGAACTTGCCATGCCTCAAGAACCTGGTATGGAGATAAATGGATACAATTGAAGGGGGAAAAATAGCTGGCTCTACAGTGAATTAACAACCAAATGTGTATCTCCACTGGCTTTTGGATACCTAGCTAAGCAGTAGGTTCAAATGAGATGTATTCCTTGGTGTATTCAATGTTCCTTCAAGTCCTGGGGCTTGAACTCTGGGCCTGGGCGCTGTCCCTCAGCTCTTCAGCTCAAGGCCAGTGCTCTACCACTTGAGCCACGGTGCCACTTCTGGCTTTTTCTGCTTATGTGGTGCTGAGGAATCAAACCCAGAGCCTCATGCATGCAAGGCAAGCACTCCACCACGGAGCCACCTTCCCAGCTCCCATGCTCTTATTCTTAATCCACACAGCACAGGGGCAAAGCCTACCGTGCTCTTAGTAGTCAGGAGTACCCTTACTCTGGAAGAGAGGCCAGGAGACATAGTGAGGCTCTCAGAGTTTCTGGAAAAAACTGGTGATGATCCTCCTCCTCCTCCTTCTCCTCCTCCTC
The DNA here is from genome assembly GCF_024711535.1 of Dipodomys merriami. Lineage (NCBI taxonomy): Eukaryota > Metazoa > Chordata > Mammalia > Rodentia > Heteromyidae > Dipodomys > Dipodomys merriami. The sequence goes on along the minus strand of NW_027206268.1, from coordinate 2,224,162 downwards.
CTCCGTCTTCATTTTTCCATGTATACCCAGCTTCATTTTTCCATGTATACCTAGCTTCATTTTTCCATGTATACCCAGCTTGTGGAAATGTTCAAGCCAATCAGCTTACTATGTATGCATTTTTTATGTGGATGGCATGTGTTTAGTAAAGTATAAGATTACTACAAAATTTCTCAAAAGCTTAATTTGGCATAAATATCAGGTTTTTTGATCATTCAAGGAATCTCGATTTTTAAGGATATACATGTATATATGTATGTGTAAATACATCCATCCATTCATGTAGCTAGCTAACTAAGCATCTATTACTCATCTAGTATCTGCCCATCTATCTACGATCTATGTGTGTATGCTTTAGTCTATCTATGATCATATATGTACATGCATCTATCTACCCATCTATGCATCTATCTATCTGTGTGTGTGTGTGTGTGTGTGTGGTCTGTCTGTCTGTCTGTCATCTGTCTACCTGTGCATTCAGTTCTTGGAGCTCCAAGGTTGGGCCTTGTGGTGGGTAGACATCTGCTGTGACTTGGTACCCACTGTCTGCCACCATTTACCAACTGCAATAGGAGACCATTTTGGGGGACCTCCAGTAAGTCTTGATGACTTCTCCCATAAGGAGAACCATTCTTAATAACCTCTCAGGTATCATGTCAGGATTGTTGCATCCCTGTCCAAAAGCTAGGGCATAAGGAAAGGCAAGCTTCGTAGCTCATAATGATGGCAGGAATACCCAGATGCCTTCTCTTGAGGCCATTTTGGGTTCTTTGGAAAGAACCCCATGGGCTTAGCAGGAGGGACAGGCCTTGGTTTATCACTCCAGATGACAGCTGGAGAGCCATGATGTGTCTCCTTTCTCTCCTCCCAGTGGTGTCCAGTGTGACTCCCAGTAGTAAGAACAAACCATGAGGAATAGCTGGAAATATGTTGTGAGATATCACAGGATAAACTCAAATAGAAGATCAAAAGGTAGAAGAGATTACCTGCAGACTGGGTGTGCAGTCTGCTCTTTTAGAAGTCATAGGGCAAAAAAACAACTTCTGGAAGAGATGAAACACAGGCATGTGAGACTAGATGAATTTCCCAGATTAATTAGAAGCGGTGCCCAAGGTTTCCTGGAAAAAAATACACACTTTGAAACCAAATGGTCGCCGACATTTATGTAAATAGGTGTCCAAATTCTTCTCCAGAAATGCCTAAAGTCTTTTTTTTTTTTTTTGGTTTGGTTTTTGTTATTTTACATTAAGCCAAGGAAGCTTTCCTTTGCCGAACACAAGTACCATCTTGTCTTGAGGGGAAGTTGGTTCAAGAGTAGTTTGTTCATTTGCCACGAAGTCCCAGTGGGGAGCCTGCTTTGAATCCATTTGTGTCAGGAAGGAGGACATTCAGACGCACGGGTATGGAAACAGTGCTATTTTATATCCTTCCTTGTCTTTGTTCTAATAACAAGATGGGATGTCAATATTTTTTTTCTCACATCCTGGAAGGGTTTGAAGATGAAGCCCTTCCCTTCCTGCTCTCAAGAAGAGAAGCCAGCTTTGTAGACAGAGAAAGTGAGGATGGGAGATACTTTTTCCGGGAGACGGGGGGGAGTGGGGGCGGTGGAGGGGTGGTGGTGGTGGTGGTGGTGGTGGTGGTGGTGGTGGTGGTTTGAAGCTGAATGAAGCTGTTTGTTTGTTTGTTTGAATGCTAGTTTAGTCCAGTTCAGGCCAGACTTGGCTCAAAGAGAAGCGTTGGCCAGACTGAGAAAGAAAGGTGGGAAGACCAGCTCCCCTTGGATTTGGCTTCCTGTGTCTGCTGTGGTTTCCTGAGAGCAGACACACCTTCCTCCCAGAGCCGTTCCCATAGACGTAGGCATGGCTTTTCTTAATCCTACCTAGGGCAGCTCTACTCAGAGCCAAGTCCTTCTACAGACAATAGAGACTGGCAAAGAAGGGCACTGGAGAGAAAGGAGGAACGCGAACTTGTCAGGAGTCTGACACCAGTCTCCACTGCGGTCCCCCTCAGGCAAGGTCCCTGGCCTAGCTCTCTAAAGAATGAAAGAACGAGGCCAGGGTGATGGAAATCTGTATGTTTCTTTTCTTTTTGTCAGTCGTGGGGCTTGAACTCTGGGCCTGGGCACTGCCCCTCAGCAATTCAGCTCAAAGCGAGCACCCTACCACTTGAGCCGCAGCACCACTTCCGGTTTTCTGGTGGTTCATTGGAGATCAGAGTCTCACAGACTTTTCTGCCCAGGCTGGCTTTGAACCGTGATCCTCAGATCTCGGCCTTCTGAATAGCTAAGATGACAGGCGTGAGCCACCAGGGCCCGGCTTCCTGTGAATACTTCCAAAGATGCCTTTTAGAATTCTGCTGTGAATGTACTTTGACCCCAGGGCTGGCTATGTTAAATATCTTTTTTAAAATGTTTTTTAATTGTTATAAATATACAGAGGGGTTAGAGTTACGTAAGTCAGGTAAAGAGTACATTCCTTTGGGACGGTATCACCCCCTTTATTTTGAATATCTGAACGTTATCTGGTACAGGCATTCTTCCTGCGTGGAACATATTTGATTTCCTGAATCACTTCTTGATAGAGACGTCTCCTGATAGGGCATCGGGCCACCGTTTGGATTTAAAGCCTCTCCCTGTAGAAGGCTCAGGCAGAGCAGGCTGATTGGTTGAAGGAAGCCATCCATTCCAGGCCATATCAGATACTTGGCTTTGCTTCCTTCATCTTGTAGAAGGACAGAGAGACAGATTTCCTCTGAGGGGTGCCCCAAGAGCCCAATCTGATTCCTCCTTCTCCCATTCAGCTTCCAAGATCTCTGGTAACACCAAGAGATTTCTTTGTCCCTGTTGTATTAAAGGGTCTTCAGCTCCCACGACTTCCTATTGGTGAACTACCAGTCAGAACCGAGAATGAGCTATGAGTGGAGAAATCTTAATAAGGGCTGGGAAGGTGGCTCAGTGGTAGAGTGCTTGCCTTGCATGCCTGAGGCCCTGGGTTCGATTCCTCAGCACCACATAAGCAGAAAAATCCGGAAGTGGTGCTGTGGCTCAAGTGGTAGAGCTCTAGCCTTGAGGCAAAGAGCTGAGGGACAGCACCCAGGCCCAGAGTTCAAGCCCCACCACTGATCCTCCACCCTCACCCCTGCAAATCGGCTTCATGTGAAATGACTGTGCCCAACTGTAGGCTGTGGATATTCTAAGTGTGTTTTAAGGTAGGCTGGATGAAGCTATAACGTCTGGTAGGTTAGGAGAATCAAATGTACTTTCAACTTAGGATACTTTCCATTTCTGATGGGGTTTAATCAGAGTGAATCCCTATGGTAAATCAAGGAGCATTTGAATATATTCCTTGGCGTCTTTTCTTTTTCTCCCTGGGAAAAAGAAAAAATGTGGAAAGCCAGAATCCTACGTTTGCTAGACTACGCCCTGGGAAATAAATTGGGTTTGTTATTCAAGATGGCAGACAGAAGAGCTGGGTGTCAGTGGCTCACGCCTGTCATCCTAGCTACTCAGTAGACTGAGATCTGAGGATCATGGTTCAAAGCCAGCCTGGGCAAGAAAGTCTGTGAGACTCTGATCTCTAATGAACCACCAGAAAACCGGAAGTGGCACTGTGGCTCAAGCAGTAGAGCGCTCACCTTGAGCTGAAGAGCTGAGGGACAGCACCCAGGCCTAGAGTTCAAGCACCACGATTAACAAAAAGAAAAAGAAAGAAGAACAGAACAGCTGTCACCCCAGGGAAGACATGGAATAGCTCTATCCTCATCCATCACGGGAACTGTCAGCCGAGTGTGGGCGTTTGTGCCCAGGAGGGAATCCCTGCTTCTCTGCCAGCTTGCTCACCAGAGTGAATGATGTGATCGTACAAATAATGACAGAACCGTTAGTTGTTGTGAAACGTAGAGAGAAGCAGAGATACGAGTTAAACCGAGCGGACTCCTCACTGATTAATAAAAAAGAAAGTCTGCACTCTAGAGTGACAAGTCAGGGAAAACTGTAGACTAAGCATTGGTGTTTTGAGATATGGGGGAGATAATGGGAGAGTGATCGGCGACAAAGCTGGAAGTGGGAATCAGAGGTGGGTGTCTCCCTAAAACTGCAATACGGGGGTGAGTTCAAGCTGAGTACAGGCTTTTCAAAAAATTTTTTTTGTCAGTCATGGGGCTTGAACTCTGGGCCTGGGCGCTGTCCCTCAACTCTTCAGCTCAAGGCGAGTGCTCTACCACTTGAGCCACAGCACCACTTCCCGTTTTCTCGTGGTTCATTGGAGATAGGAGGCTCGGACTTTCCTGCCCTGGCTGGCTTTGAACCGTGATCCTCAGATCTCAGCCTCCTGAGTAGCTAGGATGACAGGCGTGAGCCACCAGCACCCAGCTTGAGACCAGATCTTGATTCCCAGAGGCTGAAAAAGCTAAAACAAGCATTACCTACAGTATCCCTTCCCTCATCCAGAAAATTCCAAAGTGGCCTTTGGCACATCCCCGAATGATGCCTGCATCCTGGTGTGGTAGGAGAAAGGTTTCTCCTTCCCTCTCTCCCTTCCTTCCTTCCTTCCTTCCTTCCTTCCTTCCTTCCTTCCTTCCTCCTTCCTTCCTTCCTTCCTTCCTTCCCTCCTCCTTCCTTTCCTCCTTCCTCCCTTCTTTTTCTTCCCCCTTCCTTTGATCCTTTTTAAAATTTACTTTTATTTCTCCCCTTCCATCTCCCTCCTTTTCCCTTTCTTTCTCCACCTTCCTTCCCTTTCCCTTCCCCTTCACTTCTCTTTCCTTTTATTCCCTTTCCTCTCTTCCTTCTCTTTCCTTCCTTTTTTTTGGGGGGGGGCCTGAACTCTGGGCCTGGGCACTGTCCCTCAGCTCTTCAGCTCAAGGCTAGCATGCTATCACTTGAGCCATAGCACCACTTCCGGCTTTTCTTTTTTCTGCTTATGTGGTGCTGAGGAATTGAACCCAGGGCCTCAGGCATGCAAGCGCTCTACCACTGAGCCACCTTCCCAGCCCCTCTTTACTTCCTTCTTTTTCTTCCCTCCTTCCTTTGATCCTTTGTTTTTATTTCTCCCTTTCCATCTTTCCCTCCTTTATCTCTTTCTTTCTTTCCTTTTCTTTCTTCTCTTTCTTTCCCTTTCCATTTGCTTCTCCTTTCTTTTCCTTTCCTTTCCTTCCCTTCCCTTCCCTTCCCTTCTCTTTCCCTCCCTTCCTTCCTTTCCTCCCTCCTTCCTTCCTTCCTTCCTTCCTTCCTTCCTTCCTTCCTTCCTTCCTTCCTTCCTTCGTTTCTTCCTTCCCTCCCTCCCTTCTTTCTTTCCTCCCTTTCCTCCCTTCCTTCCTTTCTTCCTTCCCTCCCTCCCTCCCTTCTTTCTTTCCTCCCTTCCCTCCCTCCTTTCCTTTCTTGCCTTTGGAAGAATTGCTCCACTTGGGTTGCTTTGACAGAGGCCTATCTGTGACAGCAGAGAACCTCCACAGAGGGGTGGAACCTCTTGTTCCCAAGCAGGAAGTCACCGGCTGCGGGCCTCGCCACCCCCCTCCCTCTCCTGCAGATTTTAATCCCTCCACACGTGGCGTCATCTCAGCAAAGTCACATCCTAGTGGTCATAGGAATCAGGTGAATTTTTTTGTCAGGTTTTGCTTCCGTGAGTATGTGCGTGGAGGCGATCGGAGCCTGTGGACAGCAGTCAGTTATTAACCAGACAATAACCCACAGGAATTGCGTTGGAGGAGTTCTGGGCCCAGGCCCCATGACCACGCAGAGATGACTGATGGAGCGCTGGTTAGATCTTTGTTTCAGTGTCTAGTGTGGAGAAGAGACTTCTTGTCTCACTGTGGCAATGAAAAGAAACCATGTCCCTTTGTCGTTCAGCCTGGGCTGTATGTAGGGGGTGATGGGAGGATGTGTCCTTACAGTTTACTCTTTATGGTTGTTTTACTCATCTTTTATTCTTTTATTTTATTTGTCGGTGGTGGGGCCTGAACTCTGGGCCTGGACGCTGTCCCTGCACTCTTCAGCTCAAGGCAAGCGCTCTATTACTTGAGCTACAGCGTCACTTCTGATTTTCTGGTGGTTTATTGGAGATAAGAGTTGCAGCCGGGCGCTGGTGGCTCACGCCTGTAATCCTAGCTACTCAGGAGGCTGAGATCTGAGGATCGCGGTTCAAAGCCAGCCTGGGCAGGAGAGACCGTGAGACTCCTATCTCCAATAAACCACCAGAAAACTGGAAGCGGCGCTGTAGCTCAAGTGGTAGAGCGCTCGCCTTGAGCTGAAGAGCTGAGGGACAGCGCCCAGGCCCAGAGTTCAAGCCCCACGACCGACAAAAAAAAAAAAAAAAAAAAAAAAGAGTTGCATGGACTTTTCCTGCTTGGGCTGGCTTTGAACCGTGATCCTCAGATCTCAGCCTCCTGAGTAGCTGGGATGACAGGCATGAGCCACTGGTACCCAGCTGACAAATGCCATTTCTATGACTTGCAAATGTCATGACTTTATAAATTCTAAATGATGAAGGACAGCACAACCAGATGAGTGTGCAGTCTGTATAAATATTCTTTTTTCTTTTCTGCCAGTCCCAGAGCTTGAACTCAGGGCCTAGGGCGTTATCCCTGAGCTTCTTTTTTGCTCAAGGCTGGCCCTCTACCACTTGAACCACAGCGCCACTTCTGGCTTTTTCTGTGTTATGTGGTACTGAGGAATCGAACCCAGGGCTTCATGCATGCTAGGCGAGCACTCTACCACTGAGCCACCTTCCCAGTGCCCCCACCCCTGATGGATTGGTATTCTTGAGCAGGGGTTACTGGTTAAGAATACAGGATTGAGCCATGTTACAGGCCTGGCTGCTGGTCCACGCCCCGGAAGACTCTGGGGCCTACTGTATGGAGACCTCACAACATTGTCATCTGTCCCCTCTGTCCCCCCACAGGTGTTTGTGTTCTGCCATGGTCTCCTGCAGCTCTCCCAGCTCCTCTACAGCGCCTACTTCAAGAGCAGCCTCACCACCATCGAGAAGCGCTTCGGGCTCTCTAGTTCCTCCTCGGGTCTCATCTCCAGCCTGAACGAGGTGAGCAGGAGACACTGGGCCATTAGACACCTGTGTGTCTCATCCTGACCGCACGGAATACAGAGCAGAGGGCCGGGTGTCCAGAGACCTCTTGGAAGAGACACAGAACGCACCTGCTACATGTCCCGTCGTCAGGTTTGACTTCGGTAGTGCCTCACACGTCCTCCTCACTCACAAATCACTGATGTGTGTGTGTCAGCATCGTCTTGCCCCGTGTCCCCTGGCATGTGTCACAAGTCTTCTTGACCTGCTCATTCTAGCCAACAGCTTCTGGATCTTTCTCAATGTAGTGTTCTAGGTCCCTCTGCTTAATCAACGCTAAAGTCGGCATCCAAGATGAAACTTTCTTCCAAGCTCAGCCCAGATGGTCACCAAATCTTTTTTTTTTTTTTGGTTGGTCGTGGGGCTTGAATTCTGGGCCTGGGCGTTGTGCCTGAGTTCTTCAGCTCAAGGCCAGAGCACTCTACCACTTGAGCCACGGCGCCACTTCTGGCTTTCTGGTGTTTCATTGGAGATGAGAGTCTCATGGACTTTCCTGCCCAGGCTGGCTTTGAACCGTGATCCTCAGATCTCAACCTCCTGAGTAGCTAGGATGACAGGTGTGAGCCACCGGCGCCCAGAATAGTCGCCAAATCTTTGAGCTCCCAGCATACATTCTTGTTTCGATGATCCAAGATAAAAATGTCAATCCAGGAGCAACTGGCTGTTTTCAAAGGGCATGAAGTAGCTGGGCTGGGGCATCTGCATGTTCTGTTTAAGACAGGAGGGAGCGGTCGGGCAAAGAGGGGGCATATTTCCCCCCATACTCTGGCCTAATCAAAATGAAAATAAGACACACATACACACACACACACACACACAGAGTTGTTGCACGCGGCTTATTGTTGTTCTGACTGCCAAACCGGAGTCCTTGAGTTCTTTACTTAGGATCTCTGGGTCTCACTCGGCCCCTTGGCTCTCTCTCCACAGATCAGCAATGCCATCCTCATCATCTTCGTCAGCTACTTCGGCAGCAGAGTACACCGGCCGCGGCTGATTGGCATCGGGGGCCTGCTGTTAGCTGGAGGTGCCTTCGTCCTCACCCTGCCACACTTCCTCTCGGAGCCGTACCAGTACACTGCGGTCAGCACTGGTGAGTGATTCCCCCAAACCAAGCAACGAATACACAGCTCCGGTGTAGCCAGGCAGCAGTGGCTCACGCCTGTCATCCCAGCTACTCAGGAGGCTGAGATCTGAGGATCGTGGTTCAAAGTCAGCCTGGGCAGGAAAGTCCACATGAGACTCTGATCTCCAATGAACCACCAGAAAACCGGAAGTGGCGCTGTGGCTCAAGTGGTAGAGCGCTCGCCTTGAGCTGAAGAGCTCAGGGACAGCGCCCAGGCCCAGAGTTCAAGCCCCACGACCCCCACCACCAACAGCAAAAGTCAAGGGTGTAGAGTAGATAAAGTCTAAGAGATGAATTGGTTGGAATGATGGAGGCGATTCCTCTATAGGAATGGAGCATTAATAGAGTGATCTCTGGGTTGTGCTTCGGGAAGCCTCTCTCCCACCTTCTCCGTATATCATCGGTGCCCTGGTCACTTCTCATAAGTGCACTGGGGTCTTGGATCTATTTGCATTTAAAAGCCGAGTCCTGCTTCATGGAGGTCGGGAAAGGTTGAAGACAGACCTGAGCTCACCCGCCCACCGTTCTTCTCCTGTACCTCCTCTCTTCCATCTAGATAAAATGTCAAGACCAGTAGTGAAGGAGTCCGAAGCTGACCTCCTCCCTTCCCTCCCGCCCCCATGCGTCAGGATGGGGCTTCATGCAATCAGGAAGGGAGTCTAGGGGGACTCTGGAGACCAGGCCACGGGTTAGGGCTCACAGCCCATTCACAGCACCATGGCATGGTGGCTAGAGATGGAGCCTCACTCTGTTCCTTAGCTAGTGGGATTGGATTCAGCTTACCATGTTCCCAGTGGGAAATGCCCTGTGGTGGGTCTAACGTGAGCCTCAGTACTCTTAGGGCCCAGATCATCTTGAAAGAGGACAGGAGGGGACCATGAGAAGGATTTGCCTCTCAGGGTCCCCCCCTCCCCAACTCCGCAGGGGAACAACCATCAGCCGGGAGGAATGGACTGTTTTGTTTGGGCAAATTCTGATTGCCAACAATGGGACTGAGCAGTCACGCTTTGGAGCCACAGCTGGCATTGGAGCCACAGCTGGAAGTGCTCAGGGGTTGGGCTATCTTCAGGGCATCTTCCTGTTGCCAGGAGGTGGGGTGAAGAGGAAACTTTGGCCCAGGAGCTGCATCTGGGGCGGGGGGGGGGGGTGGAAATCTCACTGGGCCCATCCACGGGGGTCCCCACGTAGCATGGGTGTGTGATAGGTGAATAGGTACAAAGAAACATACTCGTCGGTCTCACTGAGTGTGTGTGTATCGGAGGGAAAGACGGGCACGTGATTCCTATTTCGAATGTATTTTCTACGGGAAACATCAAATGATGCAAGCTTGTCAGGAACAAATGCCGCCCCCTGAAGAATGGGGGTGACCGAATGGCCCCCCCTGGAGCCTGGCAGTTGGGAAGTTGGGAGTTGAGACGCTCTTAGAAGGCCAGACTGGGAAAACCTCTGAGCCTCAGCTCCTCCCTGAGGATCTGTCTTATAGACCTCATAGCCTCACAGTTAATCTAAGGGCTGGTAGCGGGGTGGTTCTTTGTAGGCTAGTAGAGGCTGGTAGGGGGACATGTATGTCTCTAATGACACTGGGTACATGACTAAGTCTTTGGAATCCTTGATGAGGAAGCACCCTGCTACTTACTATTATTATTATTATTATTATTATTTTGTCAGTTGTGGGGCTTGAACTCTGGGCCTGGGCACTGTCCCTCAGCTCTTCAGCTCAAGGCAAGTGCTCTACCACTCAAGCCACAGCACCATTTCTGGCTTTAAATGTTTCTGTGGTGCTGAAGAATCAAACCCAGGGCTTCATGCATGCAAGGCAAGCACTTTACCACTGAACCACCTTTCCCAGCCCAAAGGGCCTCTCACTCTTGCTTGTCTTTTTCGCTCAAGACTGGTATTCTACTACTCTTGAGCCACAGCTCCACTTCTGCCTCTTGGCTGGTTAATTGGAGATGAGAGTCTCATGGGTTTTCCTGCCTAGGATAGCTTCAAACCACAATCCTCCCAGATGCCAGCCTTCCTAAACAGCTAGGGTTACAGGCGTGAGCCACCGGTCCCCAAGGTAGCCTGATGATTTTGGTGTGACAGAGAAACCATACAACTATGGCTTTTCAGTTCTAGCTCAGCCATTCAAGTCTCCTTAGAGAGACTTAGCAACTTTACCTTTCAGAACGTCTTTACCTGTGAAACAAGAACAGTAATCCCTTTCAGTGTGGTTTGAGAGCAGAATTAAAGTGGAAGAGTATAGGTAAAAAGTGCCTGGCTCAAGTTGGCAGTTAAGCAGATTTGTATTTGTCTACTTCTCGTGGCATTTGAAATCTGTTACTCATAAGTAACGGCTCCTACACTTATTATCATGGTGGACTGCTCACTTTCTCTCTGCTTGGAGCACAGCTATTCCAAAAACAAACATGGGAAAATTGAAGACTAACTATGCGTCTTGGTAAATAAATAAAATAAATACTTTTAAAAAAAATTAAAGAAGGGTTGAACATTTATGGGAAGCATGGAGACCTTTAACAACTAATGGGTCATTTCTGAAAAAGGCCAGGCATGCAGACATTTATGGATGTTTAGATTTTTTTTCCCCCTAAATGTCACCGGGGTCCAGAAATATGCCTTGGCGCCTTGGTAGAAGAAACTTAAGATACCCAGCCAAAGCCTTGTCCGAACCCACATCTAGAAAGCACACGGAGACTTTAGGAGATGGGAAACTGGCCAGCCGACCCGAATCCAGTTCTCCCAAGAGATAACAGAAAAAGGTCTTTGGAAAGTAGTATCTGCTAGGAGGAGGTGTAAGCCAAATCCAAGAGGAAAGTCTACCTTGCCAGACAATGGAGACGTCCGCCCGACAGGAAGCAACTCAGATCTTAAGCAGGAAAGGGGAGTGGAGATTGCATTTTTAAAAAAGCTTTTTTGAAAGAGCCCAGAAAAGAAAAGGAAGAGCCACTTTCTAGTTATTCATGAAGCTTCCAGTCACACACCCACTGTTCATCCATCCCAAGGCCGTGTTCTGGGAAGAAGGGTGATGCGAAGTCACCAGAATAGGTTCCTCAGTGATTGTCCCCACTTCCTTCCTATGCACAGGGCCCCTAAGCGCCCAGAGTGGAATCTATACCCCCAGAACACGTGAGCCATGAACCCAGGGTCCTGACACCCAGCTGTGGTGTGAAATGGAGAACATGAAGGGGCATGTGGCGTGTAGGGGACCGTGTGTGTGTGTGTGTGTGTGTGTGTGTGTGTGTGTGATTTCTAGTTTGTAGGATGAGGGTGGTAGTAAGGTGCCTGGGTATGGAAAGGTGGAGGGGGAGATGGAGGTTGAGTGGATAATGGAGGGGGGAGGGGGGATGTGTATATGGATCTGGGGGACGCGGATATTGGAGGTGTGGTGATACACAAAAATGCAGATATGACAGAAAATCAGGGAAGGGTGTGTATGCGTGGGTAGGGTTGGGGACCCAAATGGTAGGGTGGTAGGTGGCTGGAGGGTACCCTCAACTGCCAGCCAGATCGGGGCGTACCTGCCAGGAAAGTATGTGTGTGTGTGTGTGTACGCATATGAGTGTGTGTGTTGGGGGTGAGTGGATGGGCAGTCGGTGTGAGAATTACACAACTTGTCCAGTTGGGTATTATTAACCTGAAAAGGGATGAGAGAGAAAAAGAAAGACAGACAGAGATGGAAATCTCAAAAAACATATGGGTGTTATTAGTTCAATTGAAAGCGAAATAGCCATGAACCGATGAGCTAAGCAAGACCTAATGAGATTTGATGGTCCACATTTTAAAATTTTTATTTTCTTTTTTCTTTTTTGGTCGGTCATGGGGCTTGAACTCTGGGCTTGGGCGCTGTCCCTGCACTCTTCAGCTCAAGGTGAGCTCTCTACTGCGTTGAGCCACTGCACCACTTCTGGTTTTCTAGTGGTTTATTGGAGATAAGAGTCTCACGGACTTTGCTGCCCAGGCTGGCTTTGAACCTCGATCCTCAGATCTCAGCCTCCTGAGTAGCTAGGATGACAGGTGTAAGCCACCAGCACCCAGCTAAAAAAATTTTTTTTTTAATGCATGGCATGAGAGAAATAAACAGGAAGCTGAGATAGAAAATGGGTGGCTACTAGGCTGGGTTGCAGACAGGGCAGACTGAAGGAGCAGCAAAGACTTCGAAGATGGCAGAACCAGTGGTTTCCATGACAATGGGATGATGGATAGATTTTTCCAAGGGCCGCCGGCCGCAGCGGACTTGCGAGTAAGTTGATCCCCTCAGGTTCCTCTAATGTCTCCCTTTGTAGACAAGTGTGAGACGATTCTCTAGACCTAAAACCATGACCCTCATTTCTCCACTGGTCCGGTGAGGACCAGAAAGAATATGGTCCCCTTCCCCGTGTCTGGCCCTATGAGTATGTCCAGTTGTGTTCTTCATTCAAGAATGAGGATGAGGGCTGGGAAGGTGGCTCAGTGGTAACGCGCTTGCCTCACGTGCGTGAAGCCCTGGGTTCGATTCTTCAGCACCGCATAAGCAGAAAAAGCTGGAAGTGGCGCTGTGGCTCAAGTGGTAGAGCGCTCGCCTTGAGCTGAAGAGCTGAGGCACAGCACCCAGGCCCAGAGTTCAGGCCCCACGAGCAACAACAACCCCAAAAAAGAAAAAAAAATCAAATGGCTCACCTAAGCTGCCGCCCTACCTGTGTGGGAGCGTTCATAGCTCACACCTGTAATCCTAACTACGCAGGAGGATCTCAGTTCAAAGCCAGCCAGAGCAGGAAAATCTATGAGACTCTTATCTCCAAGGAGCCTGAAAAAGCCGGAGATAGACCAGTGGTTTAAGTGGTAGAGCAAAAAAGCTAATAACAGTGTTGAGGCCCTGAAGTTAAGCCATGTATCGTGACATAGATGTTGGTTTTTATATCATCATGAAGACATTTACTCCTTTTTCTAATTTTATTTTATTTTCTGCCGGTCCTGGGTCTTGAACTTTGGGCTTGGGTGCTATCCCTAAGCTCCCTTGGTTCAAGGATAGCACTCTACCCCTTGAGCCACAGCACCACTTTCCTCTTTTTCTGTGACTAATTGGAGGTAAGAGTCTCACAGACTTTCCTGCCCAGGCTGTCTTTGAAGCACTATCCATACATCTCAGCCTCCTGAGTAGCTAGGATTATAGACGTGAACCACCCATGACCGGCTTGTTTCTATATATGTTGGGAATATTCAAAATCCCATTTTGAAAAGTATTCAGTGGTTGTCAACCATAGCTACCTTATTTTATGCATTAAAAAAACATTTTTTTGTCAGTCATGGGGCCTGAACTCTGGGCCTGGGCGCTGTCTCTCAGCTCTTCAACTCAAGGCTAGCGCTCTACCACTTGAGCCACAGCACCACTTTCAGCTTTTTCTGCCTCTGTGGTGCTGAGGAATTGAACCCAGGGCCTCATGCATGCAAGGCAAGCGCTCTACCACTGAGCCATCTTCCCAGCCCGCTCTATGCATTATTTTTAATGGTCATATATTTAGTTCTATTTCATCATCATCATCCTATTTTTAATTGTCATGCAGATATTGCAAGGCATTATTCTATGATGGAAGTTAGGAGACTGAACTTCTCAGAGGCTCCTGACTGCCAAACAATAGAATTGAGATTCTACTGTACATTTCTTCTGCGTTCCCACCATGGGACAGTCAACTCTGACTTTTTTTTTTCTCTGCTAGAGCAGAGGATGATATTGTCCTAGTTGCCCAAGAGGAAACTCAGAATGCCTTTGCTCATAGGAGAAAAAGTGTTTTGCAAAAGTAGCTTGGAACACATGCACATATATGCACTACTCATACACACAGATACCCCCATCACACACATGTGCATAAGCACACATGCACACTCACAAACACACATACACATCTATACATAAGCATGCATCAAGGTTTACTCCATGTTTAAGCTTTGAATTTCTTTTCCTGGAAAGGAAGTTATAAGCCTACAAAAGGAAGAACAAGAGAACTTCAGGATTTAAGTCACCTGATTTTGAAAACTTACTACAGATAGAGTATCTACACACATACATACATGGATGGACAGAGAGAAACAAAAACAAGCAGGGACCTGGACAGAAGGCTGGATAGAGAGATGACTCACTACAAGAACCTGCCTGCACTGTTACATCAGGCTGAGAAGTCCCATGCTGTGCCATTGTATTGTGGAGAGCCTGGAAAACCTTTGGTGTAATTCAGTCCACGTCAAAAATCCCGACAACTACAGAAGACAAGAGTTTGGGTCCCATCCCGAGTCCAAAAGGCCTCAGAGCTGGACAGTCTGTGTACGTCCTGGTTCAAGTTCAAAGTTCCAAGACACAGGAATATAAAAGTGTAAAGGTAGTGGAAGGTGAATGTCACAGCAAAAGCAGGAGACAAATTGGTTCTGTCTTAGCTTCCTTGTTCTGCAGAAACACCCTGGTAGGTACCCCGACAAATAATGTTTTATGAGCTATGTGGGAAGTCCTTCATCAAGCGATAGATACTCGTCACATAAACATGAACATGCATCTGCTTTTAGCATCCATCGATAATGAGCTTTGTTAAGGCTGACAGCCACCGAGAAACATGAGTTATGACAAAATAAGATTTAATTCATGATACATTTCATTGTTAGGATTGGCTCATCATCTTAAAAGCTAATATTCTGATTAGTCCCATGGCAAAAATCGTGTTCTGATTTCAAGTTAAAACAAAATGACCAAAAAGCACTTTGGGCCACATTCTAAACAGATTTAATATTGAGGAGACCGTCCTGTGGCAGGCCGTGCTGACGGGCTTCACTTGGGAGAGTGCATACTCATAAGACGAGGAACATCATTTGGAAGATGACAACATTCACGAAGACAATGCTCTTGGCAGGGAGTTAAGGACAAAACACTCTCCAATCGTTTGTTCAATGTTTTAGGCTCATATTTCCTAGTTAACTCAAATAAAATTGCCTATTAAGACAAAAAAAAAAAAAAAAAAAGTAGCTTGGAGTGGAAGATGGATGCCTGATTACAGGGGGTGTTATGAATGAACAGGGTCTTAGATGGGTCGCTTCTGATTTGCCAACCATTTAAATGACGAGCAACTGAGAGCTCAGATCGTGAGTGAGTTCAGAACGGCTTGTTCCAGGCCTGCTGATGGGTGTTGCCAGAGTTTCGGGAAGCACGGTCGCAAGGAGCCGAATTAGAAGGATGAGGAAATAGGTCCTTCACTCTTAGAGGAGGATTCGAGATTTGTGCTGATACCCCAGGGGTTTTGGCACTTTGGCCATGCTTCTGAAGATCTTTCCAGAAACACCCCGGTCTGTCTCTACTGTTTTCATAGAGGGCTGCTTGAGGGCTGCATTTGCTAACCTCCTTCTTCTAATACCCTCTCTGTGCACGAGCTCTTTAAAGTGAGACCCTCAGGAATCATTACTCCAAGGTGGTTCATCGCTGCCCTGTTTCCTGTTTCCTGGCAGAATTCCCTCTTGACAAAATGACAGGCAGGGGCTGGGAAGGTGGCTCAGTGGTAGAGTGCTCGCCTAGCATGCAAGAAGCCCTGGGTTCGATTCCTCAGTACCACATACACAGGAAAAGCCAAAAGTGATGCTATGGCTCAAGTGGTAGAGCATTAACCTTGAGCAAAAGAAACTCAGGAACAGTGCCCAGGCCCTGAGTTCAAGCCCCAGGACTGGCAAAAAAAAAAAAAAAAAAAAAAAAAAAGATAGGCAAAGGGACTGGGTCTCTTCTAGGTCCTTCTTTCTTTCTCTACCCCCCAGCTCCAAACCTTTGGACAGACGCTGCTTCTTCTTCTTCTTCTGTCAGTCATGGGGCCTGAACTCTGGACCTGGGCACTGTCCCACAGCTCTTCAGCTCAAGGCGATCACCCTACCACTTGAGCCACAGCGCCACTTCCTGCTTTTTCTGCTTATGTGGTGCTGAGGAATCGAACCCAGGGCCTCAGGCATGTGAGGCAAGCACTCTACCACTGAGCCACCTTCCCAGCCCAGGGCAGACGCTTCTTATTCAGCTCATGATGGTCTCCCAATGGCTGTGTAGCCTGGTCTACTCCATCTCTCTGGGTCCCTACCCTAGGGCAGCAGAACTTCCTGAACAAGTCTCCTGTACCTTCAAACAGACTTGAGAAGGTCCAGAAATGAGACCTAAACATTCTGCATATTTAAATTGTGGATTGAGTCAGAGGGTTGGCTCCCATGCTGTTGGGGTTGGGACTAGAGTAAGCTGGGAAGAAGCAGGGAAGGCCCTGGCCTGTTTCTACTTAGTACCATAACCCTGTGAAAACTGGCAAACCAAGCCTCTGCTGTCCTCAGGGGGGAAAAAGAATCAGCTCTTGATGTCGTTGAACCTTCCAGAAGCCTGCCTGGGGAGCAGATGAGAAACAGGCTGACTCTGGTTCATGAAGAACCTTCTTCTGAGCCCTTAAAAGCTGGTGATGGTTGCTCAGGGTGTTGCTTGGTGGTAGTTGGCCTTTCTTGGCTGCATTATCATGGGATTTGACATCGTGGGAAGATGGGAGTGGGAAACTTGGGGAGATGAGATGCTTTGGGTAAGTCTCCAGGTATAGGATTTAAGAAATCTTATGCTGGGCCGGGTGCCGGTGGCTCAAGCCTATCATCCTAACTACTCAGGAGGCTGAGATCTGAAGATCGCGGTTCAAAGCCAGCCCAGGCAGGAAAGTCCGTGAGACTCTGATCTCCAATAAAACACTCAGAAAACCACAAATGGCGCTGGGGCTTAAGTGGTAGAGCGCTTGCCTTGAGCTGAAGAGCTGAGGCATAGTGCCAACCGACACACACACACACACACACACACACACACACACACACACACACACACACATCATATCTTATGCTTGGTGGAAAGCTAAGAGAAGTAAGGAGTAGAATCCAGATATCTGAGCTCTCCAGTTCTATGGACAGAGGCCGTCCACTGTCAATGTTCCTAATTAAAAGCCTGTCCATAGGGCTGGTCTTGTCTGAGGTCATTTCTTCCCCTCTTCCTTCTTCCTGTCTCCAGCATTCATGTATACCTGCCTCTTATTTTCAAGAGAGGAGCCTAATTGTCTTCCGTTCTAGAAGACTCTGATCCGTGGGGTTGTATTTTAAAACCGCTGTCCCTTTTTTCACAAATTTCAGAGTTTAATCACGGATGGGCTTAGGTCCATTCAGATCTGGCATGAAGAAAAGCCAGTTCTTGGAGTGTTCTCGAATCCATGTGGGAAGCAGAAACAGGCCAAGAGAAACGAGCAAACTTGGATGGAATTGGAGCCAACTGATTACTATTTTATTTTATTTTATTTGAAGTTCACATTTTTTAATAAAAACAGTTTCTGACATGTAATCTGACATTTTTTGAAAGTTAATAATAGTTAAGGGGGCCCTAGAGGGTTGCCTTCTGGGCATTGCATGAGGTCAGACTTCATGAGGATTTTTGTGGCATTGTTGTAGCATGCCACATGCACGGTGAAGACTTAATAAAACAGTCCACATTTTTGTGATCTTTGATGACCATTAAATGTCCCCCCCACACACACAAAAAAATGCTTTTGCCACCCATGCCAGCAACCATGTCCTAATAAATGTGAATTCAGTTAAATAATGAGGACTAGCGAAAGCAAAGGGAAAGCAAAGGAAGGGGGTAACGTCGTCCAGAAAGAACTATACTTGTTACCTGACTTGTGGAACAGTAACCTCTCTGCTGCTAATATCAATTAAATTATGTTTTAGGGCTGGGAAGGTGGCTCAGTGGTAGAGTGCTTACCTTGAAAACCTGAGGCCCTGGGTTTGATTCCTCAGCACCACATAGGCAGAAAAAGCCAGAAGTGGCGCTATGGCTCAAGTGGTAGAGTACTCACCTTGAGCTGAAGAGCTGAGGGACAGTGCCCAGGCCCAGTGTTCAAGCCCCAGGACCGACAAAATAAATAAATAATGTTTTATTATTTTTTTAATTTTATCATAAAGGTGATGTGCAGAGGGGTTACAGCTCTCTATATAAGGCAATGAGTACTTTTTTTTTTTTTTTTTTGTCAGTCGTGGGGCTTGAACTCTAGACCTGGGAGCTGTCCCTCAGTTCAAGGCTAGCACTCTACCGTTTGAGCCCCAGTGCCACTTCTGGTTTTCTGGTGGTTTATTGGAGATGAGAGTCTCACGGACTTTCCTGCCCAGGGCTGGCTTTGAACCATGATCCTCAGATCTCAGCTTCTTGAGTAGCTAGGATGACAGGTGTGAGCCACCAGCGCCTGACGTGAGTACATTTGTTGTTGAACATTGTTACCTCCTCCCTTGTTTTTCTCCAACTTAAACTATATTTTTAAAAAAAATCAGAGACTAGCATTTTATTTTGCCAGGGGAGTTACACACACACACACACACACACACACACACACACACACACACACACACAACCATTTTCCTACGACAGCTACAACTGTGTCTCATACACACCCCCTACAATCTCACCACCACCCAGCAGCACCAACAGTTCTGGTGAAAACTCCCCTCCTTCCACACAGCCCTTGACAACTGCTATTAGTTGCTGAGCATTTTCACTGCCCTAGCCCCTACCCGCTTCCTCACTCTGGAATTTTCCTTCCGTGCAATCAAGTCCCTTTCTAGGATGTCTGGGAAGGGGGCTCAGTGGTAGAGCGCTTGCCTCGCATGCGTGAAGCCCTGGGTTCGATTCCTTAGCACCACCTACACAGAAAAAGCCAGAAGTGGCGCTGTGGCACCACTATTCTATTTGCCTTGAGCAAATAGAAGCTCAGGGACAGCGCCCAGGCCCTGAGTTCAAGTCCCAGGACTGGACAAAAAAAAAAAAGAATTATAGATGAGGTGAGACATAAAGACATCCTGTATGCTCACAATTCTCCAATGTATTCTGTGTGGCCCCCAGGTAGAGGACTGGCAGGGTTTGTGTGTGTGTGGAGGGCGCAGGGGTAGAGGTGAGTGACGGGGTGGGAAGGACCATGATTAGAAGCCTGGTGGTGACAGAGGCTCCTGTGGTTACAGGGAACCGCAGCCACCTCCAGGAGGAGCTCTGTCAGAAGCATCGGCCAAATCTACCCCCCAGCAGGTGCCACAGTGCCACGCAGGACACCCAGAAGGAGATGGGCAGCATGTGGGGTCTGATGGTAGTAGCCCAGCTGCTGGCTGGCATCGGGACGGTGCCCATCCAGCCATTTGGGATTTCTTACGTAGATGACTTCGCAGAACCCACCAACTCTCCCCTGTACATCTGTGAGTCTTGAGTTTGTAGAGGGTGGTGGGGAAAGTAGGGGCGGGGATGGGGGGGGAGGAAGAGATGGGGGGGTTGGTGCTGGGTGTGGTGGTGCTTGCTGAGGTCCTTTGGGGTATGGACATGAAGTCTGATGCTCTTTGTCTTACTGAACAGACCTGGTGGTGAATGGTGGGCTGTGTTAACTGCCCAGCCTCTGTAGCTGACTTCAGGCTTCCAGATGCCTGACCCACGGGGTAGAGCCAAGCATAGCAATGTACCATGAAGCTGAAGGTTTACTTAAGCTAATACACATGCCCAGCTAATGTAGATCTTAGACAACAGCTGCTACTCCTGGTACAGACCCTGAGTACATATCTTCTCTAAGGGGGCAGGTTGGCCCTTAAACACGGGCCCACAAAGAAAGATAGCAGATGGCCGTTGGAATGCCCAAATCCGTTTCCCCCTGGACCATTTGACGGCTCAGATCACTCAGACACCACACCCACAGACTCACCCCATAACTTCCTGCTAGGGTCACCAAGCTCTATATACCCAAGGGAGGTTTCACCCATCAATGTACCACACCCTGAGCTGGCATTTCTCCCCAGGCTAGCAGGTTTAACTGGTAGGTCGCTGGAGGAAAAGTAGGTTTTAATCCCTACATGTTGGCGAATCGTGAGTGGTTCTGGCCTTGTCTGTGGGAGATGCCACAGGCACCAGCTTGTTAGTACCAGGGGACCAGAGGTGACATCTCAGGGATTTCCCCCTCAGCTTGGAAAGTCTAAGATGCTGAACTGTCTCAGTCATTCTCAAACTCCCTTCCCCTTGTTTCCATGTCTAGCCATCTTATTTGCCATCGCCGTCTTTGGACCAGCTTTTGGGTACCTGCTAGGGTCTGTCATGCTGCAGATCTTCGTAGACTATGGCCGGGTAAACACAGGTAGGTGTGTACAGGACATACATCCCATCGCCAGATCCAGGGAGCATAAGCCTGTTTCCCACTCAGTCAACCCGCAGCTTGGGATTCAGGTTGTCACCTCATTTCCTGGCTTATTCACTCCTGCAAGGCCCTCAGATTACTGAAAGCAGGGAGTCTGTGCCTCCCTGCATGCCCCCCCCTACCCCACCTGCCCCACCAACTTCTTCACGGCTTCCCAGGCTTTAGATCTCTTGGTGAATGAGTCAGAGAATCAGGAAAAATAATTTTCTACTTTGTTGCTGATTTAGGGGAAAAAAATCAGAGTTCTTTTTTATTGTGTGGGGTGGGGGGGGATGTCGTAGAATGGGGAGAAAGAATGCTACATAAAATATAGCTGTAGAGCTGGGCACTGGTGTCTGTCATCCTGGCTACTCAGGGGGCTGAGATCTGAGGATCGAGGTTCAAAAGCTAGCCTGGGCAGGAAAGTCCATGAGTCTCTTATCTCCAATAAACCACCAGAAAACCAGAAGTGGCACTGTGGCTCAAGTGGTAGAGCGCTTGCCTTGAGCTAAAGAGCTGAGGGACAGTGCCCAGGCCCAGAGTTCAAGCCCCACAACCCCCCCCCCCACACACACACACAAAGATATATCTGGGTCTATACTTCTTATCCAGGCATAACCTATAACCATGTGGGCCTCATATTGGGCTGCCTGTATTTAATCCCAGACCCACCTCTTGCTAGTGACATTAGCCATGTAACTTTTTTTTTTTTTTTTTTTTTTGTCAATGGGTGAGGCTTGATCTCAGGGCCTGGGTGTTGTTCCTGAGCTCTTTTGCTCAAGGCTTATACTGTACTACTCTGAGCCACAGAGCCACTTCTGGTTTTCTGGTGGTTAATTGGAGATAAGAGTTTCACTGACATTCCAGCCCTGGGCTGGCTTTGAACCATGATCCTCAGATCTCAGCCTCTTGAGTAGCTAGGATTACAGGCATAACCCACCAGCACCCGGCATAACTTCAACTTTCTGTGATTAAGTTTCCTCACCTGGGCCCAGTGATAGTAAAATACTGTTGCTGTGAGGATCAGACCAGATTGAAAAGAAAGGAATAGAGAGGAAAGGAACAGTGGCAAGCCAGGAGAAGTTTGTTCCTTGAGATCAAGCCATCTTTGCCTTCTTGCTGGTACTCTATGAGTTGGTTCCTGATTCTTTGGCTACCCAAATTGATCATCAACTGAACTTCTGGTCTACCTGATATAGCACCCAAGGGTGCTTATCATTGTGACTGGGAACTGTTCTGCCACCTTCTCCTTCTGTCTGTACCCATGTGGATTGTTTGCATGGGGGAACAAAATGGCAGGCTTCTAGCTAGGTGAGAGGGAAAAGCCTATCCCAAGGTTGCTGTTAATGACTGTTTCCTCAGACCCCTATGGATTATCAGGGCCCATCTTTTGTATGGATCAGTACAGTTGTGAATTAGTAAAGTTCAGTGGTTAAGAGTATAGGCTGGACAATAGATGAGTGGATCCAAAAAATGTGGTACCTAGGTACAATGAAATTTTCCGTCACCATTAGAAAGAATAAAATAATGTCATGTGCAGGGAAATGGATTGAACTAGAACAAATCATGTTAAGTGAGGTAAACCGAGATCAGAGAGACAAACAGTGCATGTTCTCCCTGATATGTGGAAGTCAGATCTAAAACGGCACTGAGATCGGACAAGTTGCATAGACTTCTAGATGCTCACATACAGCGAGACCAAAAGAGGGTAGTCTTAGGAGAGAATCACAAAGGTACAATACCCATATATATATATATATATATATATATATATAATGTTATATATATTATATATAATATATGTTATATATTATATATATTATTTACATATGTAACATATATTAATATATAATATATATGTATATATATATATATATATATGATAGTATACATACTGAAAGGAACTCCAAAGATATGGAAACAAAGGACTTCTTTCCTTAATTCATTGTTTTCTTTTTCTGATTCTGTATTCCCTACCTCATATGTGGTGTATTCATGCACACATCTGTAGGAAGGTGGGGGGAGGGCACAGAATCAGAGGGAAAAGGGTAGAAAAAGTGCAGCAGTGGAGAGCACTGGACATGGAGGAAAGTGAACTATGCAACTCATAGATGGAGACGGGAAGAGAGGGAATGGGAGAGAATGAGGGAACAGATGAAACTATGCAAAAGGAAACATACTTATTCCCAACATATGGTATATATCACCTCTAAAACAACAATAAAGTAAATTAGAAATAAAAAAAGAGTGTGGGTTGGGTTACTAGGAAGGCAGGTTTGAAATTTTTTGGATAAAATGATACTTAGCCTTAATCATGGACAAGGGCCTCAACCTCTCAAATGCTCAGTTAGGTTAGGGGTGGAGAGATGTCATTCCCACTTCACAGATGTGCTAGGAGAAAACGGTAGGATGAAAGTAAGATCTGAACAGTAGGATCGATCTGTACCATGGTAAACCCTCTGGAGAGACCATGGCTGCCACTGTTATTTGTGCCAGGGGCTGCGACCTTATGACCTCCTAATTCTGGGGATTCCTGTACTGTGGCCTTGGCTCTTTGGAAAGACTAGAATGGCCTGGAGAAGAAACGTTGTCCTGATCAAGGTCCTAGCTAATAGCTTGCTTTGTCTCTAATATGAAAAGAAAGCTAATTAATCACCCTCTGGCCAGGCGCCAGTGGCTCATGCCTAGGATCCTAGCTAATCAGGAGGCTGAGATCTGAGGATCACAGTTGAAAGCCAGCCAGACAAGTCCCTGTGAGATTCTTATCTGCAATGAACCACCAGAAAACCACAAGTGGCACTGTGGCTCAAAGTGGTAGGGTGCTATAGCCTTGAGCAGAAAAGCTCAGGGACAGCGCCCAGGCCCTGAGTTCAGGCCCCATGACTGACAAAAACAAAAAGCAGGAAACACCCCCCTGAATGGTTTCCCTTCCCCATACAGTGAGCTCATGTGTACATTCAACACTTGTCTTCTTTGGTTTCTCTGTAGCTACAGTGAACTTGAGCCCTGGTGACCCTCGGTGGATTGGAGCCTGGTGGCTGGGCCTGCTCATTTCTTCAGGCTTCCTGGTTCTCACCTCTTTCCCCTTCTTTTTCTTCCCTAGAGCAATGCCCAGAGAGGCAGAGGTAAGTTTCTGACAGTCCATGACTCTACTGACAGGAGCCAGAAAAGAGAGGCATGTGGACTGGAGGTGTTGCTCAAGTGGTAGAGTGCTTACTTAGCATGCCTGAGGCCTGAGGAAGGAGAGGGAAGGAAGGAAGGAAGGAAGGAAGGAAGGAAGGAAGGAAGGAAGGAAGGAAAGAAGGAAGGAAGGAAGGAAGGAAGGAAAAGGAAGGAAAGAATTGAATCAATAAATCCAGGTGCCAGTGGCTCATGCCTCTAATCCTAGATATTCAGGAGGCTAAAGATCTAAGGATCAGCCGGGCGCCGGTGGCTCACGCCTGTAATCCTAGCTACTCAGGAGGCTGAGATCTGAGGATCACGGTTCAAAGCCAGCCCGGGCAGGAGAGACCGTGAGACTCCTATCTCCAATAAACCACCAGAAAACCGGAAGTGGCGCTGTAGCTCAAGCGGTAGAGTGCTCGCCTTGAGCTGAAGAACTGAGGGACAGCGCCCAGGCCCAGAGTTCAAGCCCCACGACCGACAAAAAAAAAAAAAAAAAAAAAAAAAAGATCTAAGGATCAGGGCTGAGAAGGTGGCTCAGTGGTAGAGCGCTTGCCTTGCATGCATGAGGCCCTGGGTTCAATTCCTCAGCACCACATAAGCAAAAAGAAAAAAGCCGGAAGTAGCGCTGTGACTCAAGTGGTAGAGTGCTAGGCCCAGAGTTCAGACCCCATGACCCCCCCCCCCGCAAATAAAAAAAAAAAAGAAAGATCTAAGGATCAAAGTTTGAAGCCAGCCTGGACAGGAAAGTCCATGAGACTGTTATCTCTAAGTAATCACCAAAAAGCTGGAAGTGGAGCTGTGGCTGAAGTGGTAGAGTGCCCGCCTTGAGCAAAATAAGCTCAGGGACAGTACCCAGGCCCTGAGTTTAAGCACATGCACGCGCGCACACACACACACACACACACACACACACACAAGCCAATAAATATGAGCAGGTAATGTGGCATGATTTCCTTTTACACTTAAAAAGCCTTTGAGGGTTTGCATATGAAGGGCTGAGGGGATATCCCAATACTAGAAGATATTAAATGATGCACCCTTGGGTGCTGTGGGAAAGAAATGAGGGCTCAGGAGACAGGGTAAGCCTTAATGTGACACGACAGGAGGGTCTCAAAGCTTGTTTTATGCCGGTGAAGTTCTGGCAGCTAGGTTGAGGATGGGTGTTAGGAAGGAATGAGAAAGCTAGAAGATCTGAAAAGGCCCAGGTGAAGAGGTGGAGAGTCAGGTAAGGACTCAGGAGATCAGCACAACCAGGAAGGACCTGCCGTCGGCAGCTAGGACAAGGGCCAGACTAGATGTTCCTCCAGGGGTGCCAGGAAGAGCTCAGCAGTGAGCTGGGTCGGAAAAGGAGATCGTGTTTGCCTGTGTTTTCAATCAGAAGTAGAGCTCAATATAGAGCAATGAGGTATAAGAAACCCTGGGCCCAGCCGGGCGCTGGTGGCTCACACCTGTCATTCTAGCTACTCAGGAGGCTGAGATCTGAGGATCGCGGTTCAAAGTCAGCCTGGGCAGGAAAAGCCCATGAGACTCTTATCTCCAATAAAGTACTCAGAAAACCAGAAGTGGCGCTGTGGCTCAAGTGGTAGAGCACTCGCCTTGAGCTGAAGAGCTGAGGGACAGCGCCCAAGCCTAGAGTTCAAGTCCCACAATAGAAAGAAAGAAAGAAAGAAAGAAAGAAAGAAAGAAAGAAAGAAAGGAAGGAAGGAAGGAAGGAAGGAAGGAAGGAAGGAAGGAAGGAAGGAAGGAAGGAAGGAAGAAAAATAAACCCTGGGCCCATCAGTGAGGAGGGAAATGGTGTGGGGTGGGGGTTGGTGGGAATAGGGATAAAGAAAGCTTAGTTTACCCTGGGAAGGAATTTCAGCAGCACTTGACAACAACTCTTAGTGGTTTGGGGTGAGGCTTATACCTGGATTTCAACGCAGCGTTGCTCCTTAAAAGCTAGTTGAGTGATCTTAAGCAAGCGGCTTTGTTTCTAAATCTTCCTCTTCTTTTTTGAATACTGGAGATCATTAAAAGTGTCTACCTGGGAAGGAAGTGGTGAGGAGTGAGACTGTGTGTGTGTGTGTGTGTGTGTGTGTGTGTGTGTGTGTGTGTGTGTGTGTGTGTGTGTGTGTGTGTGTGCAATGCTGGGCACGGCGCCCAGCTTGGAGCAAGCACTCGCTGAAAGGGAGCGGTCGGTCTCTTCCCCAGGGCAGAGCTGCCCTGGTGGATTCTATCAGTGGCAGGGCTCCAGAGTTGAGCGATGAGTTCTAGCACCACTGAGACCGTATGCCAGTGGTTAAGCACTAGCTTAAGGACAGGTTAAGGACAAGAATAGAGCTTGGGGGAGGCAGGATTTGCCTTTAAGCCTAGGAGGAAGTAGGAACCTCAGATCTCAGAGAGGGACACAGAAATGGAGACTTGAAAACAGGGAAATGGCTAGATCATAGAGACCCAGAAACCTGTAGCCCATGGAATCTGGGGTATAGCTGTGACTAGATAGACAAGAAAAGGGCAGGGGGGTCCAAGAAGATACTCTTGGCAACAGTCATGGGAAAGTTAGATATTAAGTAATATGCCCATAGGTGCTGTAGGAGGCACTAGCACAGAGACAATCTGGCCTCCTGCCAAGAAATACAGGTGGGTGTTTACCTCCAGAGTTCATGCTTGCCGGCACCGGTAGCTCATGCCTGTCATCCTAGCTACTCAGGAGGCTGAGATCTGAGGATCGTGGTTCAAAGTCAGCCCCAGGCAGGAAAAGTCCGTGAGACTCTGATCTCCAATAAACCACTCAGAAAACCACAAGTGGCACTGTGGCTCAAGTGGTAGAGTGCTCACCTTGAGCTGAAGAGCCGAGGGACAGCGCTGAGCCACGGTGGGTCAAAGTCCACCAAGGATAGGTCATTAACATTCACCCCTTTTGCTGCTATCCTCAGAGATCCCCAGCCATAGCAGATGAAGCCAGGAAGATGGAAGATGTCAAGTCTAGAGGCTCCCTGCTGGAGTTCATTAAACGTAACTATCCAGCCCAGCAGACCTGCTGGGTGGGGTGGGGGGGTGGGGGTGGGGGGGGCTGGCTCTGGGGAGAGGAGGTGGTCAGGTGTGCAAGAAGTCTGGCCCGATCTCCTGGGGGAGAGGGGTGGCTGTGGCTTAGAACTGCGATCCCGGTGACTTTCTCACAGGTATCAGGAGACTCAGTTCAAGCAGTTGGTCCTCACCCCCCCTCCCCCCATGATCTAGCCCTCCTTTCTTTCTCCCATCTCTTCGTGGGTGTGGAAGCAGAAGTCACGAGAGGAGACTGCTTCCAGCATTGGTTCTATTTTCATCTCTCCGCCACCAGATTTCTCAGTGACATCCTTGTTCCCATCAGCCCACTGGGCCCATGGAGTGGGGGTGTTCCCCGTGCTTCATGGGGGGTGGGGGGCGGGCACCCTAGACTGGCTGCTCGTACATCATGTCCCTTGGATTCAGCTCTGGGGAAAAGGCCACACAGGTGGCGAGGAGGTGGTAGAGTGGTGGACCATCCTGAGATAGTTTTTTTTTTGGGGGGGGGAGGGAAGGTAACCCCCAAGACCTGGCTCCTGACAGCCGTCTCCGCTTTGTAGGGTTCCCTCACATCTTCCTGAGGCTCCTGATGAACCCCCTGTTCATGCTGGTGGTCCTGGCTCAATGCTGCTTCTCTTCTGTCATCGCTGGCCTCTCTACGTTCCTCAACAAGTTCCTGGAGAAGCAATACGGAGCTTCCGCAGCCTATGCCAACTTCCTCATCGGTACTTCCAGCAGGAGCCGGGTGGATCGGCCTAAAGGAAAGGAGGGAATGGGCCCTCTGCTGTCCATCCAGGGAGAGCCAAAGGCCAGACCCGATACACAACAGGAGAGACAGGAGGGCTTGCCCGGGAGAAAGAATGTTAAGGACATCTCCCCCCCCCCCCCCCACCTCCCCGTTTGGCATTCTAGAATGTTCTTGGCAGGCTGCTGAGAATGCTTGCTGTTCCATTCGGGGAGTGGGTGGAGGCCCCGGGGCTACCTCCTTCCTCCCCATCAAGAGACTGCAAGTCTGGTATGCCTCACCAGAACCAAGCGAAGATGGAATTGAGGTTGGGTGGGAGGGTGTGGGAGTAAACGCAGTGCCTCCTGGGTATTTTCCCTGCGTCTGAATACCTTTGCTTTGGTAAGAGGATGTGTGTCCGGTGAATCCAGCCCTGCTGTACTTCTGGTCTCTCTGAAGAGCTTTACTGAGTGCAGATGCTCAGCCCCATGCAGGGAAACAAATCCAGAATCTACAGGGAACAGAGGCGGCTTCAGTATCTTATTTGATTGATTGATTATTTTTTTTTTTTGGCCTTGGGGCTTGAACTCAAGGACTGGGCGCTGTCTCTGAGCTCTTCAGCGGAAGGCTGGCACTCTACCATTTGAGCCACAGTGCCACTTCCCGTTCTCTGAGTGGCTCATTGGAGATAAGAGTCTCATGGACTTTCCTGTCCCGGGCTGGCTTTGAACCACGATCATCAGATCTCAGCCTCCTGAGTAGCTAGGATGACAGGTGTGAGTCACTGGTGCCCAGCTATTTTATTTTATAAAACCAGGGGCATGATCCACCAAACTTCCAAGTGAATTCCTCAGGTGAATTCAACCCTGTGGTTTCCACAAGGTGGTTAGGGTATCCAGAGCATGAGATTTGTGGGTGACATTTTTTTGTGTGTGGCCATAGTCTATCATGAAACCCTTTGGTCTTCAGTCTCTGAACTAGCTGGTCAGAAGCCATCAGACCTTCTATTACTGGAATCAGGGTGGGACCTGGTAAGGAAAAATGAAGGTACTACTTCTAACAATCCTCTCACAAAGATAACTCTCGAAAGCCAGGTCCCAAGGCTCATGCCTGTAATCCTCACACCACCCCTCTCAGAACACTGATATCTGAAAGATCACAGTTTAAAGGTAGCCTGAGTAGACAAAAAAAAAAAAAAGTTAGAAGTTACGGAATAGTTTAAGAAGCAGCATACCAGCCTTGAACAGAAAAAGCTAAGCAAGAGCATGAGATCCTGAGTTCAAGTCCTAATACTATCATTAAAA
Source organism: Dipodomys merriami (assembly GCF_024711535.1). Taxonomy (NCBI): domain Eukaryota; kingdom Metazoa; phylum Chordata; class Mammalia; order Rodentia; family Heteromyidae; genus Dipodomys; species Dipodomys merriami. The sequence goes on along the minus strand of NW_027206268.1, from coordinate 2,195,549 downwards.
AAAAGAGAGAAAGTAGCTCTCAAAAGTGCCTAGCCAATAGTAAGCAGTCAACTAATTTCAATGAATTAATTCTGTACAGTTACAAGTAAAACTGAACATATCCAGGGTTCAGGATGTAATGCGCCCTTTTTTTTTGCTGTTGTTTTGTTTTGTTTTGTTTTTGGGTCCGGTCGTGGGGCCTGAACTCTGGGCCTGGGTGCTGTCCCTCAGCTCTTCAGCTCAAGGCTAGCTCTCTACCACTTGAGCCACAGCGCCACTTCCGGCTTTTTTCTTTTTGCTTATGTGGTGCTGAGGAATCGAACCCAGGGTCTCAGGCATGCCAGGCAAGCGCTCTACCACTGAGCCACCTTCCCAGCCCCGCACCCTTCTTTTCTTACATTTCAATATAATTATACATACATATTATATATATAATTTTTTGTAAATGTAAAGAGACACATAAGCAGTGCTTATGAGTTTGTCCCCTAACAGTATCCTATTTCGGTCTCACTGAGTGTGTCTAGAAGCCTGTGTAGTTTATCATGTCCCAGGATATTTTAGATCCATCTTCCACATACGAGAGAAAACATGGGCTGTTTGTCTGTCTGAGCTTGGCTTGCCTCCCTCAACATTATTTGTTCTAGGTCCATCCATTTCCCCCTCAGACGATACATGATTCTTTCTAACGGTTGTGTAAAATTTCACTGTGAATAGGTACCACATTTTTGGAACCATTCTTCTGGCAGGGCATCTGGGGTGTTTCTGTATTTTGGCTGTTGTGAGTAGTGCAGTAATGAACGTGGTTGTGCAGGTGTCTTGATGGTATCCTGACTCATAATGTTCTAGATAGATGCCCAGGAGTGGTATGACTGGGTCATAGCAAAGGTCTATGTGTAGCTTTCTGAGAAACCTCCAGACTGCTGTCCGGAGTAGTTGTGTGCAAGTTTACAATCCCACCGACGGTGCACGCCCCCCTTCCCCCATTCCCACCAACATTGGTTGTTGTCTCAATTCGCGGCGTTGGCTGCTCTGACCGGTGTGAGATGGTATCTCAGGGTTGTTTTGACCTTTTCTTTTGGAGATCCCAGCTCCTTCTCACCATTTGTAGGTGCTGTAAACCTCCCCGCGGCAGCCTTGGGGATGCTGTTTGGAGGAATCCTCATGAAACGGTTCGCTTTCTCTTTGCAAACCATCCCCCGTGTGGCCGCTACCATCATCACCATCTCCACCATCCTCTGTATCCCCCTCTTCTTCATGGGATGCTCTGCCTCGGCCGTGTCTGAGGTCTACCCACCCAGGTAACGGGAGTCAAGGGCGCTGCTGCCCAGATGGCCTTGATTAAGCCAGAGCCTGAATCCTGCTGACAGATAATCTTGCTTTTTGACCCTCCCCACGCGTCTTCTCACCCCTCCACTCCCCTCTCTTCCCATCTCCTCTCCTCTTCTCTCTTCTCTTGATCTGATCTCTCATAGGGCAACCTAGGAAATCAGATCTTTAATAGTAGGTTCCGTTATGAGTGAAGATCACAGTGTTCTAAGGAAGCTATCCACAATCAGGGCTCTGTTGGGTTGTTTTCTTTTTTTCAGAAGCACCCCCTCCCACCAAAACTAATTAGCTTGGTTTCAGGGTAAACCTGAGCCTCAGGAACTAGGAAATAATCTCTGTGTAGCATCAGCTCCAAGGGCCAGCTAGAATTACTCATTGAGCAGGTGAAGAAAGACAAGAGGGCTTCTTGAAAAGCCTGGGAGAACAGTGAAGGCTGTGGGAGATTGGAAATTAGAGTGGGTGAGGTGGAGGGGCTGAAAGGAAGTGGTAAGTTGAGGGGAGGGGGTGTATGTTTGTATGTTTGTATGCTGGTACTGGGGCTTGAACTCGGGATCTGGGCACTGTCCCTTAACTTTTTCGCTCAAGACTGATGGTGCACTCCCGTTTGAGCCACATGTCTACTTCTGGTGGTTAATTTTAGGGGTAAGTGTCTCATGAACTTAACCTGCCTAGGCTGGATTCAAACTGTGACCCCTCAGATCTCAGCCTCCTGAGTAGCTAGGATTATAGA
>NW_027206268.1:1512500-1593414 GCF_024711535.1 Dipodomys merriami | reverse complement strand
TTGTTCACCAGCTTAAAAACTCACAGAGCATTTTTGCCTAGTGACCAAGCCATTTCTCATCAGGTGCTTACTCTCTGTGCCATGCCTGGTTATCGACAAAGGGTATAATGGGAGAGCAGATTGGGCAAGAGTTGTTCTGTCAATGAGAACAGCAGGCTGGCTGGGGGTTAAGAAAGATGATGTCCCAAGGATGATATAAAATAAATAAAAAATAAATATGGTAAAAATAAAAACATCCAGTCTCATAGAAAAGACAGGATTCCAGCTCGGCTTCCATTAAGGATTCATAGAATTTCCATTGAAAACAATATTGGCTGGAGGGTATTGGAGGAGGTTTATTTCCAGTGCTTCATGTGAAACTGTTCACTTCATCTTTTGTTTGTTTGTTTGTTTGTTTGTTTTAGTCAGTGGTGGGGCCTGACCAGACCCCAAGATGGTTATGAAAAAGATGGAACCAATCAAATCTAGGCACACTGGTGGCTCAGGCCTGTCATCTTAGCTACTCAGGAGGCTGAGAACTGAGGATTGTGGTTCAAAGCCAGCCAGGGCAGGAAAATCCAGGAGACTCTTATCTCCAATAAACTATTCAGGAAAAGCTAGAAGTGGTGCTGTGGAGCCTTGAGCACAAAGAGATGCAGGGACAGTACCCAGGCCCTGAGTTCAAGCCCCAGGACCAGGCAAAAAGAACTATCAGAGCATCTACCACTAAGAGCACTCTGCCTCTGAATAGATGTAATCACCTTCAAATTTTTGGCTGGTCCTGGGGCTTGAACTTGGGGCCTGGGCGCTGTCCCTGAGTTCCTGAGCTTCTTTTGACTCAAGGCTAGCGCTCTGCCACTTGAGCCACAGCACTATTTCTGGCTTTTTCTTGGCCTTTCTGGCCTTTCCCCCTTCTACCCCACCCCGGCCTTTCTTGCCTGGGCTGGCTAAGAACCATGATCCTCAGATCTCAGCCTCCTGAGTAGCTAGAATTATAGACATGCACCACTGGCGCCTGGCTGAGATTTTTTTTTTTGAAGTCTTTTCTGTGTAACTCATAATTGATTACTGGCTCCTTAACCATCTTTCCTTTGTCCCAGTTAATCTGTTGTATCTTTTGAAAATAATGAGAATGTCAATCTATTAATAATTATATAGTCCAAATAATATCACTGATTATTTGCTGAGGACATTAGTAGTGATTTATCAATTAAATATGTTGAGAATATTTCTACAGTACCAAGTACAATTCTATGCATATCATTATTTGCCAGTAATATTGATAGTGATTTATTAATTAAATATGTGGAGAGTATTTATGTAATATTAGGTTCTACTTTACTAATATTAATACCATTTGCTAATAATATTAACAGTGATTTGCTTGTTAAACATATCAAGTATTAATACAGTATCAGGTATTCTCCCAAATACTTTTTATAAAATTTTTTGCCGGTCATAGGGTCTGAACTCTGGGCCTGGGCGCTGTCCCTCAGCTCTTCAGCTCAAGGTGAGTGCTCTACCCCTTGAGCCACGGCGCCACTTCTGGTTTTCTGGTGGTTCATTGGAGATCAGAGTCTCATGGATTTTCCTGGCCTGGGCTGGCTTTGAACCGTGATCCTCAGATCTCAGCCTCCTGAGTATCTAGGATGACAGGTGTGAGCCACTGGCACCAGGCCTCCAACCCAAGTGAGGTTTGATCTGCTCTTCTGGCCCTACTAAATCTCTGACTGACCACTGGCATCAACCTGGGGAATCTCTCTCAAGTTCTAATCTCTCAACTCAGCATCAGAGAGAGAGAGAGAGGAGAGAGAGAGAGAGAGAGAGAGAGAGAGAGAGAGAGAGAGAGAGAGAGAGAGAGAGAGAGAGAGAGAGAGAGAGAGAGACCCCATGCTGATAAACTCCCTTCCCATTTTATTTTATTTTATTTTATTGCTTTGGTGTTCACATCAGTTTTCACTCATTCAGCTGACAAAAATGACAAGAACATTCTTCCCTTCTGGAAATCCTAGGCTTTCTTGGGGTCAAGGTATAGGCTAATGAAATACTTTATCTTGATTCAGGTTCCTGGGTAGCTCTGTTTTCCACATTTTGAGACTTTTCCTCTCATGCCTGAACATCTTAATCCTCTGTGTTTTCTTCTTGAGCATGCAGGTTGAGTGCTAGCAGGAAGATTACAGTTTATGATTGTATATTGAAGGAGGAAGAAGATTGGATGTCTCCTCACTACCCCTCCTCCTTGGATTGGTGTCAGCCTCTGTGTGTGTGTGTGTGTGTGTGTGTGAGAGAGAGAGAGAGAGAGAGAGAGAGAGAGGTGTCAGTAGTCCTGGGACTTGAACTCAAGGCCTGGATGCTGTCCCTCAGCTCTTCAGCCCAAGGTGAGCGCTCTACCACTTGAGCCACAGCGCCACTTCTGGTTTTCTGGTGGTTTATTGGAGAGAAGAGTCTCATGGACTTTCCTGTCCAGGCTGGCTTTGAACTGTGATCCTCAGATCTCAGCCTCCTGTGTAGCTAGGATGACAGGCATGAGCTACTGGCACCTGGCTTACTTTTATTTTTTTTTAATTTTAAAAATGACTTCAGTGAGGACTGGAGTCATAGTTCAAGTAGTAGATCACCAGCTTAACAAAGCCCTCAGTCCAAACTTCAGTACCACAAAGTAATTGATGAGAAGAAGAAGAAGGAGAAGGAGAAGGAGAAGGAGAAGAAGAAGGAGAAGGAGAAGAAGAGGAGGAGGAAGAGGAAGAAGTTGTTTAAGAAGTTGTTTAAGCTAGGTGCTGGTGAATCACATCTGTAATCCTAGCAACTCAGCATAGAGACCCGAAGGACCACAGTTCAAAGTTAGCCTGGGCAGAAAAGTCTATAGAGACTCCCATCTCCAGTCAGCAAAAATCCAGGCATGGCTCAAATGGTCGAGCACCCAACTGTGAGCAAGAAAACCAAATGAATATGTAGTCCCAAAGCCCAGTTGCTTCTCTGAGATGATCATACCCATGTATTCCTACCTAAGGGGCCAGAGAGGAGACAGACGCAATGCTCTGATGAGTATTTATAAGATTTTGAGCGGTAACACACAGACATCCCAATTCTTTTGCCACCCCTGGCTGTGGAACACATTTCTTCCTCACAGAGGGAAGGACTGAAACATACTCCAACATGCTCATCACGTTTTAGCCCCCCCCCCTCCCAAACCAGCACTGTATGCATGAATAGAGCCATATAACACCACTGGCATCATAATAACACTCTCATGTACACAACCCAGCCCACACATACTCTAATAAACAAGTGTGTGAGTTTATGTGAGAGTTGGTGTGTGTGTGTGTGTGTGTGTGTGTGTGTGTGTGTGTGTGTGTGTGTAAATGAATCCAAAACGCCTTCTAGATTGTCATCTCTTTCAATCTGAAGGCTTTCTAGGCTTTGATGCTGTGGGTTATTTATAAAGAGAGGAAGAGAAATTGATTTAATAACCCCGTCACATTATGCAACACTAGAAGAACTCGAGACCGGAGAAAAAACAAAAAAGTGCTCTTGTGTATGCTGGGTGGGAAGGAAAATATTGTGATAGCTGCACGGACCGTGTGTGTGTGTGTGTGTGTGTGTGTGTGTGTGTGTGTGTGTGTGTGTGTGTGTGTGTGTGTGCGTGTGTGTGCGCACGTGTGTGTGTGCGCGTGTGTGTGTGTGTGTGTGTGTGTGTGTGTGTGTGTGTTTGGAGAAAGGAACTGGTAGAAATGATGGAAATGACTCAAGGATGCTTGAAAACACCATTTTGCTCCCTGTGGGATAGATTTGACTGTGACACCACAGACTTTCTGCCATGGAAGATAGTGATTGCTAACTCTTTTTTTTTTTTTTTTTCTGTTGGTTATGGGGCCTGAACTCTGGGCCTGGGCGCTGTCCCTCAGCTCTTCAGCTCAAGGCGAGCGCTCTACCACTTGAGCTACAGTGCCACTTCCGGTTTTCTAATATTATTGGAGATAAGAGTCTCATGGATTTTCCTGCCTGGGCTGGCTTCGAGCCACAATCCTCAGATCTCATCCTCCTGAGTAGCTAGGATGACAGGCGGTGCCCAGCTTCACATCTCATTTCTTAAGCAAGGTTCCAATGAGTGGCATCTCGGAGGAAGTCATCGTTTTCAAAGATCTCACTTCCAAAGCATTTGCTGGCCAATGACCTTCAGCAAGCAGTGATTTAATACCAGCCTTGTACCCTGCACATCCCTTACCATTCCGTGTGGGGACGACCAGCTATGGTCCTCAAGGGACTAAGAGAGAGATACACACAAACCCAGACCTTCTTTAAAAGTGTGGATAGGGCTGAGAAGGTGGCTCAGTGGTAGAGCACTTGCCTTGCATGCCTGAGGTCCTGGGTTTGATTCCTCAGCACCACATAAGCAAAAAGAAAAAAGCCGGAAGTGGCGCTGTGGCTCAAGTGGTAGAGCGCTAGCCTTGAGCTGAAGAGCTGAGGGACAGCGCCCAGGCCCAGAGTTCAGGCCCCATGAGTGGACCCAAAAAAAAAAAGTGTGGATAAGCCGGGTGCTGGTGGCTCATGCCTGTCATCCTAGCTACTCAGGAGGGTGAGATCTGAGGATCACAGTTTGAAAGCCAACCTGGGCAGAAAAGTACCCGTGAGACTCTTATCTCCAGTAAACCGGAAGTGGTGCTGTGGCTCGAGGGGTAGATCACTAGCCTTGAGCAAAAGAAGCTCAGGGACAGCACCCAGGCCCTGAGTTCAAGTCCCAGGACTGGCAAAAAAAAAAAAAAAAGGGAAGAAAGAAGGAAGGAAGGAAGGAAGGAAGGAAGGAAGGAAGGAAGGAAGGAAGGAAGGAAAAGAGCATGGCTCAGTCAACTTCTTATTTTAGCCTGGGGTGACACCACCCCCAGAAGAATGTGACGTGGCCCTCACTGTATCCTTCTGATGGGTGGTGTGGTACCCATGCTTCATTAGGCTCCGCCATATTCTGCCAGCTACCTGCACAGATCAACCTTTAGTGGAATTGATGATGATGATGATGATGGTGATGATGATGATGGTGATGGTGATGATGATGATGATGAGAAGAGGAGGAGGAGGAGGAGGAGGAGGAGGAGGAGGAGGAGGAGGAGGAGGAGGAGGAGGAGGAGGAGGAGGAGAAGGAGGAGGAGGAGGAGGAGGAGGAGGAGGAGGCGGCCATGCATTCCGTTGGCCTTTTTCCCTCTCCCCTCTTTTCCTTGACTTCTGTCTTCTCCTGTCCCTGGCCCTCTCTCCAGCTCCTCATTGTTGGTTGGGTCTTAGCTCCACCATCATAAGGAAAAGCGTGGCATGCTGTGGCAGATGCTTGGTGAATATTTGATGGTGATTGGATGTGTTAACAGGTAATTAGCAGGTGGTGGTATTTTACCCATGGGGGGCGGGGGCAGGAGGTTCCTGTGGGACCAAAGATGGTGCTCAGAGAGGACCTTGCTAAGTTACACATGTGGTTTGTTCTTCTGGGGAACCGTGTTCTCTTCATCGTGGGTGGGTTGTTGTGTAACAGGGCTCTCCAAACAAACTTTGTCCTCCTCCCCTCTCTCCTTCCTTCCTTCCCTTCTTCCTTCCTTCCTTCCTCCTTCCCTTCCCTCCCTTCCTTCCTTCTTTCTTTCCTTCCTTCCCTTCTTTCCTTTCTTCCTTCCTACCTTTCCTCCCTCCCTCCTTCCTTCCTCCTTTTCCCTTCTTCCTTCTCCCTTCCCTCCCTCCCTCCCTCCTTCCTTCCTTCCTTTCCTCCTTCCATCTCTCCCTCCTTTCTTCCCTCCCTCCCTCATTCCTTCCTTCCTTTCTTCCTTCCTTCCTCCCTCCCCTCCCTCCCTCCTCTCCTTCCTTCTCTACTCCCTTCCTCTTTCCCTTTCCTTCTTTCTTTCCTTCCTTCCCTCCCTCCTTCCTTCCTTCCTTTCCTCCTTCCATCTCTCCCTCCTTTCTTCCCTCCCTCCCTCATTCCTTCCTTCCTTCCTTCCTTCCTTCCTCCCTCCCTCCCCTCCCTCCTCTCCTTCCTTCTCTACTCCCTTCCTCTTTCCCTTTCCTTCTTTCTTTCCTTCCTTCCCTCCCTCCTTCCTTCCTCCTTCCTCTCCTTCCTTCTCTCCTCCCTCCCTCCTTTCCTTTCTTTTCCTTTCCTCCTTCCTTCCCTCCTTTCCTCCCTCCCTTCCTCCTCCCTTCCTTCCTTCCTTCCTTCCTTCCTTCCTTCCTTCCTTCCTTCCTTCCTTCCTTCCTCCCAGTTAAGGACTCCCTTAGGCCCCCCATGGTACAGAAAGGGTTGTATCTGATCAGTTGTTTACTAGTGATCTTCAATTACCTTCACACTACTGGCTCTCAGAGAGAAATTCCATACATATCCTGTCTCATTCTGTTCCCTGAAGTCAAACTGGCCTCTCCATCTGCCACTGGTCTCTCCTTGAACACGAGTAAAAAGCACGCGGGATCGTTTCCTGGGAGCAGGCCCCTGTCCTGCGGATGTTGGAATCACCTTCTTCTTCCCTTTTGTGTTCTTCTCCCAAGACACAGCCATAATCACCCCTGTCCTTACGACCCTTGCTGGGTGAAGAGAAAGGCCACAATATATAGGACACCTTCAATGCATTGTTCACACCCCCACAGCATCTTTTATTGATACCCTCTGTCTAAAAATACTCCCTTACTATAAAATATGTAGACTTGGAGGAAGATCCTAGGCCGACTTCACTCAAGAGGCCCTGGCTATTTCGAGCGTTATATAAGGTGCCATTTATCTACCAATTAGAGGAGAATATCATGCCTTTTTTGGGGGGGTCGGTCGTGGGGCTTGAACTCAGGGCCTGGGCGCTGTCCCTCAGCTCCTCAGCTCAAGGTGAGCGCTCTACCACTTGAGCCACAGCATCACTTCCGGTTTTCCGTGTGGTTTATTGGAGATAAGAGTCTCATGGGCTTTCCTGCCCAGGCTGGCTTTGAGCTTCTTCTACCCTCTAGGCTTCAGCCTGCTGAGGAGCCAGGATTACAGGTGTGAGCTACAGTGCCTGGCTCTTCCTTTATTTGCGGAATTCACTGCTTTTCGTGCTACCCACAAGGCTGAGGTGGGGGAAGAGGTCCCCCCCGTCGTCCCCCCCCCACTTCTCCCATGAAGTAGAGAATAATTTAAAACGAGCAACAGACTGAGTGTACCCTCTGCCGAACACCTGCATCTTATTTTAGAAGTAATTGATGCTCTTGGCCCGGTTTGCGTTCGGGCAATTTAGAACGATGAGAAAAATAAAAAAAAAAAAAATCTTACATTTCACAAGTCCTACTGCATTCAGAAAGCCAAGAAGGAGTTTGGCACAGATCTTTAGAGCTTTTTAAAAAAAGAATTTATGTACTTTTAATTACTAATTGCCTTTAAAAAAAAGTATAGCCAAGAGGCAACATTTCCAGCATCTGCATTTAACTTCATAGCGACACAAATTTAGAAGCTTTCTTGGCAAGCTCCAATTCATTGTCTTGATGATTTTTTTCCCTTTATTTTTTTAAAAACAATTTAACTATAAGCTCTTGCCTCTGTGTTTGTCATTTTTGTTCAGAGGATGTGAGCTTGAAGGAACCCAGCTTCAAAACTCATGCTCACAAGCCGGGCGCCGGTGGCTCACGCCTATCATCCTAGCTACTCAGAAAGCTGAGATTTTTTTTTAATTTAATTTAATTTTATTTGTGAACATACTGTACAGAGGGGTTACAATTACATGGGCAGGATAATGCGTACATTTCTTACCAAGCATTGCACCCTCCTCCTTTGGTTTACCCTTCACATCCCTTCCTAGCCTCCCCCCTCCCCCCCAATCCCAATCTTTCCCCTTCCCCTCCCTCCTCCCCCCCCCCCCCACCCCAACCAACGTTGTAAAGCTCATTTTGGACATGACAACTTGTACTTCTCATTGTTGCAACAGGTCCACCTGTATCCTTAAACAACTGGTTTTTCCCCATCTCCTCCACAAGTTATACTGACATCAAATATAGTGAAAGCAGGGGTTACACTGTGGGGGAGGGACATACAAAGCAACAAAGAGATAATCTTATAAATGTGTTAGAAACACATGCATGAAAGAAAAAAACATTAAAATACATATCTAAGGGTTCATTTTCCTGACCTCACATTATCTGACCTTTTCCGCTTGACTCATACATATACTAGATATTGCAAATAAGGGAAACCATGGGACCTATGTTTCTTTGGGCCTGGCTTACTTCACTTAATATAATTTTTTCCAAGTTTTTCCATTTCCTAACAAATGGGGCAATGTCATTCTTTCTGATGGAGGCATAGAATTCCATTGTGTATATATACCACATTTTCTTGATCCATTCATCTACTGAGGGGCATCTGGGTTGGTTCCATATCTTAGCTATGGTAAATAATGCTGCAATAAACATAGATGTGCTGGTAGCTTTAGTGTGGTCTTGTTTGTAAACATTTGGGTAAATGCCCAAAAGTGGGATTGCTGGGTCATAGGGGAGATCTATGTGAAGTCTTTTGAGGAACCTCCATACTGCAGAAAGCTGAGATTTGAGGGTCATACTTCACATCTAGCCTGGGCAGGAAGCTCCATGAGGCATGGAATCTCCAGTTAACCGGCAAAAAAGCCACAAGTGGAACTCTGGCTCAAGTGGTAGAGCACCAGCCTTGAGTGAAAAAGGCAAACAGACAGCATCCGGATCCTGAGTTCAAGCCCCAGGACTCAGACACAACACAAAACAAACAAAAACGTTCTCTTAAATGCCAAGTAAGTGGGAGGGGAGGAAGAATGGGGACGGAATCAAGAAGACAGCTAAAGAGGAGGATAGTTTGGAATATATATGAATATATTTCCTTTCCCTCCCTTCCTCCCCATCTTTTCATTTGCTTGTGACCTCAGTAGTCAACCAAAAGAAACCTTTTGCCTTCAGGAAAACTTGGGATTATGAAAGCCACAAAGCAAACAGCAGAGAGGTAAGGAGCAGCTTTGGATGTACCAGATGCTAAAAGGCTTTCTGAAATAGTAAAAGCTTGATTGGTGAGGACTGAACCCTCTTTAGCCATGATCAGAATCCTACCCTCTATACCTTGTTTGTTTGGTTTGGTTTGGTCAGTGGTGGGGCTTGAACTCAGGGCCTGGGTGCTGTCCCTCAGCTCTTCAGTACCAGGGGGGGGCGCTCTACCCCTTGAGCCACAACACCACTTCCGGTTTTCTGGTGGTTGATTGGAGATCAGAATCTCATGGAGTTCCCTGCCCAGGCTGGCTTTGAACCGAGATCCTCATAACTCAGCCTCAGGAGTAGCTAGGATGACAGGCGTGAGCCATCAGTGCCCGGCTATTCCTTAGTTTAGAGGCGACCCTGAGTGTGCTCAGAGAGACAGGCTTTCTGACAAAAATGTAGAGTTGGAAGTGGTTTGCATGATGAGGAGCTGGGGTTACCGAGGGTCCCGCCAGTGATCCTGGGTACGCTGAGACCAGACACTCCCCCACCCCCACCCCTTTCTGCCTCTCCTCAGCCTTGAGTTATACAAGATCCACGAAGACAGAGCGCAGGACACCCATTCCCTGGAACGTCCACTGCTCCCAGATCAGCTTAGAGAAAAGTAGGAGCGGCGGAAAGACAGCTTAGGAAAAGATAGAAAGGGTAGGGGGTACGGTGACACACCTCAATCTTCCTCAGAAGGAAGAGGTGATTGGAGGCTGAGGTGATTTGGGTTGAAGGAGACCTTCAACCTCAAGATTGATTTCCTAGCTTTCTTAAAGATTCTGTGAACTACATTCTTTTAACATAGTCTTTTCCTTCCTCCCTCCCTCCCTCCCTCCCTCCCTCCCTTCCTTCCTTCCTTCCTTCCTTCCTTCCTTCCTCCCTCCCTTCCTCCCTCCTTTCCTTCCTTTCTTCCTTCCTTCCTTCCTTCCTTCCTTCCTTCCTTCCTTTCTCCCTTCCTTCCTCCCTCCCTCCTTCCCTTCCTTCCTTCCTTCCTTCCTTCCTTCCTCCCTTCCTTTCCTTCCTTCCTTCCTTCCCTCCTTTCTTTCCTTCATCCTCTCATTCCTTTCTTTCTCTTTCCCTTCTTCCCTCCTTCCTTCCTTTCTTCCTTCTTCCTTCTCCTCCTCCTTCTTTCTCTTATAATCCTGCTGCCTGGCTGATAGACCAAGATTGCTTCAAATAGGATGGTACCCCAATAGATACATGGGTACACGCTATGAATAATTACACAGCTAATTCCTAAAGCAGAGTCTTAAATGACTAATAATTACATAGAAGCGTTCTACTTATTAATAATCAAATGAGGGTGGATTTTTTTAAAAGACACAAATTTTTAATGATCATAATTGCTTAGGCTTTTATAGATCGTAATATCCAGTCTTGTTGAAAGTGAGAGAGGAGGGAGATATTCTCAACAGGAGCTAATGAATATGCAAACCTTGTATTTAGGGGAGATAGCCGCCCCCCACAATTTATTTATAATAGCAAAAATATGAAAACAATCTAAGTGTATGACAATAACGAAGTGATTATATAAATTATGCTCATTCAGTTCCATAGTGTTCAGCCAGTAACAGTGTGACCTGCAAACAATTTTCCATGACAGATCATGAAATGATATTGTTTCAAGAGATACTTAACTTCAGGAGGTAAGATCCTTTTCTCTTAAAAATATTATTTTTTGTTGGCCATGGGTCTTGAACTCTGGGCTTGAGCGCTGTCCCTCAGCTCTTCAGCTCAAGGCAAGCACTCTGCCACTTGAGCCACAACGCCACTTCCGGTTTTCTGGTGGTTCATTGGAGATAAGAGTCTCACGGACTTTCCTGCCTGGGGTTGGCTTTGAACCCCAATCCTCAGATCTCAGCCTCCTGAGTAGCTAGGATGACAGGCGTGAGCCACCAGCACCTGGCTCTGTTAAAATTATTTTTTAAAAAATATGTTTTATGATGTACAAACTTACTCCAAAAAAATCACACACACACAGATATATTTGTTGATGTCTGTATCTATCTGGATTATGCTCAAACAGGAGGCTTTAATTTTCTCCTTTATTCCAAAAAGTCTTCAATGATGAAGGAAAATCATATATTGCACTGGGGGGGGGGGGGTGGGTGTGGGGCCTGAACTCTGGGCCTGGGCGCTGTCCCTCAGCTCTTCAGCTCATGGCGAGCACTCTACCATTTGAGCCACAGCGCCACTTCCGGCTTTTTCTGCTTATGTGGTGCTGAGGAATTGAACCTAGGGCCTCATGCATGTGAGGCAAGCATTCTACCACTGTGCTACTTTCCCAGCCTGAAAATCATATTTTTAAGGCCCTGATCATCATATTTCTTTCTCTCAATCTGTCCAAGAGCTTCCCTGCAGCAATTAGCGTTTGTTTACCTCCACCATTTGAGTCTTTGAGTGTGTGTGTGTGTGTGTGTGTGTGTGTGTGTGTGTGTGTGTTCTCTTGAAATAGTGGCAGTTTATTTGATTTGTTGAAGAACGGATTCTCTAAAGTGGATGCAAAATGTGTAGGTCCCGGTCCCAGGTCTGGATGTCCATTTTACCCATTTTTGGTATGTAGGCCAGACAGAACCCTGTGTTGTTTCTACACCATCATTCCCAGTTCCACGGCAGTCCTGAAGTTAACTGCTGATTCCCTCCTCCCTCCCCAACTCCCTCCCCATGCGTTCCCCAGCTCTGCCTCAAGTCAGAAAATAATCAGATTTGCAACAGTGCATTCAGTTAGGTTTAATCATAGATGCCCAGAATTGCCGCATGATGAATTATTGAAAACATGGCTTGGTAGTACCTAACCTGGTGATAGCCGTTAGGACTTGAATGTATTGAAAAGAAAGGGAGTTGGCTTCTTTGCTGGAGGGGAGACAGGGAGGTGGGGACGAGCGGCTCAAAGTGACATCGTGTGGAAGTTTCTTGGTCCTTTCCTTTTGTCTTGTTTGGTGGTGAGAGGAGGCCCAGAAATGGAGGCACCAAGGGTAAACAAAGGCAGCTGTGGTCTCACCGGACACCATGTGGAAAATGGACTCTACCTACTTGGGGAGGGGGGGGGGAGGACGGGAGGGAATGGGAAGGAACACAAAGAACAAAAAGGAAAAAAGAACACACATATACACACACACACACACACACACACACACACACCACACACACACACACACACACACACACACACACACACACTATGGTGGAACTATGTAGAAATGATTAATTTCCTGTCCCAAACAACCTGTTGAGTGGCAAAGAAAGTCAGGGCCATTGTCAACATCCATGACTTCATCTTTTTTTTTTTTTTTTTTTTGGTCAGTCGTGGGGCTTGAACTCTGGGCCTGAGCGCTGTCCCTCAGCTCTTCAGCTCAAGGCGAGTGCTCTACCACTACAGCCCTGGGCGCCACTTCTAGTTTTCTGAGTGGTTTATTGGAGATCAGAGTGTCATGGACTTTCCTGCCCCGGGCTGACTTTGAACTGTGATCCTCAGATCTCAGCCTCCAGAGGTAGCTAGGATGACAGGCGTGAGCCACCGACGCCTGGAGGCGACTTCATATTTTTCAAAAATGTACCCCAAAAAGAGTGCCGAATTGGTTAATAAATACTCAATCAGTGTAAACACTCCGCAGGGCTTTACCCTTCTGTATGGGACCAGTGTCTCCCTGCAGTGTGTGAATAAGAGATGTCAACTCCCGGCATAGATGGGGGAGTGCAATGGATTTGACTCAGAAACAAACAAACAGAAATATGCATACTTCACAGAGCAAGCCTTTTTGAGTTTTTCTTTCTTTTGTGTAAATAATTTGCAGTGTCTTCTGGGTTTCTACCAGCCCTATTTCCTCTCTTACCACTGACTTCCAGAAAACTCACAGAGCAATAATCAGGCACAGGGCTAGGGAGAGGAGGTGATGTGGATAACATGTGTTTTCTCTGAATCTTACTTATGGTTATTTAGCATTTTCTTTCCCTCCCTCCCTCCCTTCTTCCTTTCCTCCCTTCCTCCCTTCCCTTCTTTCTTTCTTCCTTCTCTCCCTCCTTCCTTCCTTTCTCTTTCTCTTTCTCTCTCTCCTTCTTTCTTTCTTTTCTTCCTTTTCTCCTTTCTTCCTTTGTTTCTTTCTCTTTCTTTGTTTATTTCATTCTTTCTTTGTTTCATTTCCTTCCTTCTTTCATTTGTTTCTTTCTTTATTTCCTTCTTTCTTTGTTTCTTTCTTTTCTTCTTTATTTCCTTCTGTACTTCTTTCTTTCTTTGTTTTTCTATTTACGTCCTTCTTTGTTTCTTTCTTTCCTTTCCTCCTTCCTCCCCTCCCTCTCTCCCTCCTTCCTTCCATCCCTCCCTCCCTCTCTCCCTTCCCCTCTCCTTCCCTTTCTCCCTCCCTCTCTCCCTCTCTCTCTCTTTCTTTCTCTCCCTCCCTCTCTCTTTCTTTCTTTCTTTCTCTTTCCTTCCCTCCCTCCCTCCCTCCCTCCCTCCCTCCCTTCCTTCCTTCCTTCTTTCCTTCCTTCCTTCCTTCCTTCCTTTACTTTTGTTGTTACTGTTGGTGTGAACTCAGGGCTTGGGCTCTTTTGCTCAAGACAAGCACTAAATGTGAAATGTGGGCTATCCCACGCCTGAGAACGTTTTCTCCAAAAAAAAAAAAAGGATAACATATCTAAATAAATGGCCCATCTAAAGTCTCCCTGAGATGGTACAGTTGTTTGTTTGGGTCATTCAAACAAACAAACAGACAGCCACCACCACGACCACAGAAAACGCCCAAGTACATTTGTTACAGAGTTGGATTGTTAGCAATCCAGATTTTATTTTATTGTATTTTCAGTTCTGGAACTCCCACTGGGCTGCAAGGAGGCTAGAGTGGTAATCATTTTATTTTTTAATCATCCTTACTCTGTTCAATATTCTAGCTCATGAACACCCCAAAGCATTTCTTTTGGGGGGGGCTGCCAAGGACGTACCGTAGCATCTCACATTAGCAAGTGCTGTACCAACACACCCATTTGCCTGGCTGCTTTGACAGTCTTTTGATTAGAAATCTAGAGTTCACCAGCTAGCGGTAACCATACATACACACAGTCAGCAGAAGGAAAAAAAAAAAAAACCATATCTAAATCACGCTGTAGAATTCAAATCCTGTTGATAAATATTTTGGCTGATGCTTTCCTCCTCGAGCCCGGCTTTGAGCCAACATCATTTTAATTTTTTTTTTCTTTTTGTTTTGGTTAACTGAGCTAGGATTTGTTATTTTTTTCCATTTCTGTCCTCTGCTTCTGTGTCATCCTTTGGCTGCCGAGGGGGCCTCCCTGTATAGAGCAGATTGAAATTTAAAAAGAATTAATAATGATACCAGACGACAAGTGGAAGGAAACGGGAAACCAAAGTGAAAGAGAGAAAAAATACAGAGAGAGAGGAAAATCGACTGAGAATGGAAGAGAGCAGGCCGGTTGGGACCACTGTCTCATGAAAACATCCCTTCTCATCCTGGTATATGTGACTCCTCTCTTGCCTAACCCCAAGGTTGGAGAAAGTCCTCCCATGTACCCCGTGGCTTTCAACGGGTACCCAATTTTACAACTGGCACTCTAAGCCAGAAGCCCGACTTTGAGGGTCCCAAGACATCACAGGAAGAGACAGGCTGTGGATAAAAGATTAGAGAAAGGAGATTTATTCCCCACCAGCGCCCTCTCGCCTGAGTTTTGTCCCCACCCCCCAACCCCCATTCAAGACCAGCACTTTACCACTTGAGCCACAGCTCTATTTCCAGCTTTTGGCTGCTTCAGTTGGAGACCGGAGTCTCAAGGAGTATTCTATCCAGGCTGGCTTTAAACCCCCTTCTCGGTCCTCAGATCTCAGCCTCCCGAGGAGCTGGGATTACAGGGGGTACCTGTCTGTGAAGAGAGCAGGAAGGGCTAAAGGAAGATGCTCCCTCACTCAGACCTCTAGATAACAGGCCTTTTCTTTTCTTTTCATTCCATTGTCGGGGGGGGGGGGGGGTTACAGTTACATAAGTAAGGTAGTGAGTACATGTTCTGTCCAACTTGTTACCCCCTCCCTCATTGTTCACCCTCCTTCCCCCCCCCACTCCAATTTGCACAGATCATTTCCAACCTATTGTCTGTCCCATTGGTTCCCCCTTTGTCTCACCATTCTGTGGTTCCCTCTCCTAGTTCAGATAAACGTATCTACAATACCCAGGGTACCAAAATCAAATACAGTGACAACAGAGGATACACCATAGGGAGAAGAACATATAAAAGAAACAAAAAAAAATCACATAGTACATTAAAAAAATGCAACAACAAAGGAAAACCTCTTGTGTCTGTGTCCTGAGGTTCATTTTGCTTAGCATCATCTTATATGATCATATGCATGTCACTATTGAGCTATTCTGCTCATCTGCTAAGATTTTCCTAGACGTATACTAATGATGAAAAATAAGGGAAACCATGGGACCTATGTTTCTTTGGGCCTGGCTTACTTCACATAATGTGATTTTTTTCCCCAAGTCCTTCCATTCTTTCTGATGGAAGCATAGAATTCATTATATATATATATATATATATATATATATATATATTATTCATTATATATTATATATCATATATATCACTTGTGATATATAATATATATGATATATTATATATGTGTTTATGTATATAATATATTTATATGTTATATATTATATATGTATATAATATATTTAATATACATCATATATTATATATCAAACAGTATATATGATATATGATATATTAATATATCATATATTATATATGATATATTATATACTGATATAATATATATTATACAACAATATATGATATATCTAATATATCTAATGATATATACATTATATCATATTATATATGATATATAATATATGATCTATAACATAGATCATATATAGACTTTTCTTGGTAATAGGCTTTTACTAAGAGCTCAGTGGCTGTAAGTTTGAGTCTCCTCTAAGATCCCAGATGTGTGAGAGCCAAACATATGAAGAGAACTCACAACTAACATCTTCCTTGGGCCCAACCGGCTGGACAGACTTCCATCTTTTCATCCCTTTTGAAACGTTGGTTTTAAATGACGTTCACAGACGCAGAATAAACTGTGCTTATGCCATCCGCTTCACCAAGATCTGAAGCTATTTGTGATACTATTTTTAGGACTCGTCAGAGAGAATTGGCTTATGACATTCGTTATTAATTTTCATTTCATTACTTGCTCGTCCTCTTGGTGGAGTTTCAAATGAGTTCTCATTTCAAATGAGCTGGGTCTGCTTTCTCTATAGGCATCTATGACTTGTTGATTCTATCTTTATTGGTTGAGTAATTTCTCCAGCATTTATTTTCCCTTGTTGTGCTTTTTTTTAATTTGGGTGAGCTTTCTGGAAGGGACACAAATCTAGTACGTGATTCAGTACCTGCGACTGCCATCTAGATGAATCCTGTCGAGGTATCTCCATGATCAAATGAAGGTGGATGTAAAACTAGATGATATTAACCTTGATAGAGCTGGTGAGGCTGAATTCAATATCATTTTAATGTGGTGCCATACAAAGCCACAGTACCGACTTTATACCTACAAGACAAAAGGTACAGAGAACAACAATAGGGTGACAAAAGAGAAAAAAACCCCACCAAAACCAAAAATAACAACAACAACAAAACCCCTCTTGTGCGCATTTCTTTTATTTTTCTTTTCTGTTGTGGTTGATTGTGGGGCTTGAACTCAGGGACCTGAGTGCTATCCTGGAGGCTCTTTGTGCTTAAGGCTGGCGCTCTACCACTTGAGCCACAGCATCATTTCTGGTTTTTGAGTGGTCTATTGGAGATAAGAGTCTCACAGACTTTCCTGGCCCAGGCTGGCTTTGAACCGAGATCCTCAGGTCTCAGCCACCCTGAGTAACTAGGATGATGGGCGTGAGCCACTGGCACCCGGCTATCAGGTTATTTTTTTTAATATAAAAAATTCCCCTCACTGTAATTTCTTCTTTATATGACCTAAGATGAGATAAATAGTTTTATTTTGTGTATTTCACAATTTAAACCTGGATCCATTTGGAATTAATTTTCATCCTATTAGTGAGGCATGCTGTAACCTGAATGTTTTTCCCCCCCGCCAAATAATTACTTAATAGTCTGAGCATCCTTGTTTATGGACTGATTTCCTTTCTCTACTAACAGATATCATTGCTGAATGAATAAACTTGTCCTCTCCAAAGGAGAAATCTCTTTTCCACCCACACATCAAGCCTGACACATCCTCTCTTCTCAGCATCTAAATAAAAAAAAATAAAATAAAATAACATGTAACTTCTCTCCTCCAACGTGACAGAGCCTCTCACTCTTCTACCCATCCCCCATCAATCCACAGCTGAAGAAATAAACAAGTCAATGAACCAACACAAGAAATTTTTTTAAAAATGTAATCTGAAAGGAGATAAATCTGGCTCGTTTCACGGTGCCAATAACACGAGAAAATGCAGGGAGGCAGAGTTACTATAAAATCTCAAAAGGGATTTTAGACTACATTTTCCCCCATTCCTTAGCTTTTGTCTTTTTATTTATTTATTTATGTATTGGTTAAAGCACAACCTATGAATATTAATTGTCGTCTTCTCAAGATGAGGAATTAGGAATAGTGTTCGCGAAGAAGTAATTGTGTCTTTCTCAGTTTGCACCTATTTCTCCATTTCTTGCAGAATGTGTTGAATTATTCAAATGGGAACAATTGGCTGCTTTAATAGCTAATCGGGATATAAAAACATACATTAGCCCTCCGTTTTGTCCTTGCTTGTGTTTGGGAAGGATGGGGAACTCCAGTGTCAACTTCAGGGTATGGGAGATAGAAATATTACATGTTCTTTCTTTTAAAAAAAAAAAAAATTTTGTCGGTCGTGGGGCTTGAACTCTGGGCCTGGGTGCTGTCCCTCAGCTCTTCAGCTCAAGGCGAGCACTCTACCGCTTGAGCCACAGCACCACTTCTGGTTTTCTGGTGGTTCATGGGAGATAAGAGTCTCACAGACTTTCCTGCCCAGGCTGGCTTTGATCCGAGACCCTCAGATCTCAGCCTCCTGAGTAGCTAGGATGACAGGTGTGAGCCACTGGTGCTGAGCTTATATTGGCTTCTTGGGGGCTGTCTAGAGATACCATGTTTAACCAGTTTCCACTGTTGAGTCTCTGTCTTGCTTCCTCTTTGAGGTCTGAGCTCATGGGAGGAAGGAATCACTAATCTCTGAAGAGCAAAGAAATTGTCTTTGCACCTTGCCTGTTATCAACCTGGGAAGACCATCAAGTCAGAGATCAACAATGACTGTTCAGTTCCTATCCTGTTGTAGAATTAGTCTGAACTTCTGTTTATCTTCATCTGGGTCTATCCATCTTTAGCTCTCTCTCCCTCTCTCCCCCCTTCTCTCTGTCTCTCTGTCTCATTCTCTCTCCCTATTCTCCTTACCTCATTTGTTTCTTTTGCAAATCTAACTTAAAAAAAATCACACTTTCTTCACTTCCTGTCTCAACACCTTTTCTTTTGATATAATTAAATAAGGCTCAAGCTTGCAATGAATTATTCTAGCATATAGTCAATGTCCTTAAAAAAAAAAAAGTACAGACAGGGCTGGGAAGGTGGCTGAGTGGTAGAGCGCTTGCCTTGCATGCATGAGGCCCTGGGTTTGATTCCTCAGCGCCACATAAGCAGAAAAAGCCGGAAGTGGTGCTGTGGCTCAAGTGGTAGAGTGCTCGCCTTGAGCTGAGCTGGAGAGCTGAGGGACAGCGGCCAGGCCCAGAGTTCAAGCCCTATGATAGAACCCCCCCAAAAAAATAGTACAGATAATCTCTGGTGGATATGATTGACTGTTTTCTCTTTCACGTGGATTTTGTATTGCACTGATCCTGTTGAACGCATTCAGTGTTTCTAACTTCACCCCATGCTGTATCTTGCTTGCCTATCATTGCATTTTTTTTCTTTTTCTTTTTGTTTTTTAATTTTTGGTACAAGTGCATAGGATATAGGGGGTGGGGTTACAATGGTGACTGGATAAGACCTTTCTGCTGGTACTTGGGATTGTATTCCATTATCATTACCATTCCATTACCATTCTTGGGGTGTCTGTGATCAGAATTGTGCACAGTAAAGTAGGTTCTCCTCCTGAAGAAGCTGATGGACTCTGGAATAAATGGATCGTTTTTTGTACAGTCGAGGCTGATCGTCCTGGAGCCCAGGTGAGGTAATCTACTGTCTTAGGTTGGGCTGGAAAAAGAAATTAGGGACCTAGCTGAAAGGCATGGTATTGTTTTCTTTAAAGTGGTCATCCTGTGAGTGATTGAGTGATATACATACATACACACACATATATACACATATATTATATATATTTCTTCCTTTTATTTATTTATTTTTTTGGTCAGTCATGGGGCTTGAACTCTGGGCCTGGCCGCTGTCCCTCAGCTCTTCAGCTCAAGGCCAGCACTCTACCACTTGAGCTACAGCGCCACTTCCGGCTTTTTCTGCTTCTATGGTGCTGAGGAATCGAACCCAGGGCCTCATGCATGCAAAGCAAGCACTCTACCACTGAGCCACCTTCCCAGCCCCTCTATTTCTTCTTTTGAATGCAAGTCTCTGAGACTGGAGTTGTAGATGCATTTTTTTTTAATCCAATAAGAGGATTTCCCAAGATAAGTCAAAAATTTCCCCTTTAAGGCATGATATTAGACTTGTTAAACTTTGGATTACATACAGTAATCTTCAAAGCATAGTGACAATCAGGAATTAGCAGGAAGAGAAGAAAAACTTAGGATTAGCTGTATGGACTTAATTCTGGTGATGAAGAAAACGACATACAAAGGTGCTGTGATCGTGTGTGTGTGTGTGTGTGTGTGTGTGTGTGTGTGTGTGTGTGTCCATGTATGGGGTGGGGGTAGCGGTTAAGAGCTGAAGGGGGAAATGGTGCTGTGGCTCAAGTGGTAGAGTACTAGCCTTGAGCAAAAGAAGCTCAGGGACAGTGTCCAGGTCCTGAGTTCAAGCCCCAGGACTGGCAAAAGAAAAAAAAAACACCTCTTAAGTTCTTTATGGGCTGGGAAAATGGCTCAGTGGTAGAGTGCTCACCTAGCATGCATGAGGCCCTGGGTTCGATTCCTCAGTACCACATACACAGAAAAAGCCAGAAGTGGTGCTGTGGCTCAAGGGGTAGAGTTGCTCGCCTTGAGCAAAAAAAGAAGCTCAGGGACAGCGCCCAGGTCCTGAGTTCAAGCCCTAAGACGGGCCAAAAAAAAAAAAAAAAAGCTGAGGGAAATGGAGAGAAGGTGAATGAATACAGTCATATTTAATGTACACGGGGGCACACAGAATCGGGTAATTTGTGAGGATGGGTGGAGTTGAAATTGATGGGAGAAGGGGAAAATGTCGGGAGGCGTGGCGCCGGTCAAGATGCATTGTGCTCACAAACGGACATGTTGAATTGGAACCCTTTGTACAACTTGAAGATACTTAACAAAGATATGATAGCAGTAATACTGGAATAGTGGGGGGACTGGTCCTTGAATGGGTGCATGATTGACAGGCTGGGGAAGAATGCTAGGTGATAGGAATTTTTCCATTCATTTCATCTTCCGCACTTCTTTTTTTTTTTTTTTCCTTTGGTCAGTCATGGGGCCTGAACTCTGGGCCTGGGCGCTGTCCCTCAGCTCTTCAGTTCAAGGCTAGCGCTCTACCACTTGAGCCACAGCGCCACTTCCGGCTTTTCCTGCTTATGTGGTGCTGAGGAATCGAACCCAGGGCCTCATGCCTACAAGGCAAGTGCTCTACCACTGAGCCACCTTCCCAGCCACTATCTTCCTTACTTCTGGGACTGCAGGATGAGACCCCAGGACATATGAAATCTAAAAATGCTCCTTGGAATTTTCCTGAGATAGTGGTTTGTTTTTTCACTCCCAGTTCTGTATTTTCCTCCCTAAGCCGGTTTCTTTCTTTTCCTTTCTCTCCTTCTCTTCTTCCTCTTCTTCCTTCTCTTCTCCTCTTGCTTCTCTTTCCTCTTCCTATTCACCTTTTCTTTCTCCTTTTCCTTCTCCTCTTCCTCTTCCCCCTTTTCCTCCTCTACTTCCTCCTCTTCCTTCTCTTCTCATTTTGCTTCTCTCTCCTCTTCCTACTCTCCTTTTTTCTTCCCTTCTTTCTCTTCCCCCCTCCTTCTTCTGTTTCTCCTCCTCTTCTTCTTCCTCCTACGCTTCCTTCTCTTCTCCTCTTGCTTCTCTTTCTCTTTTTTCATCTTCCTACCCTCCATTTTTCTTTTCCTCCTCCTCCTCTTCCTTCTGTTTATCTTCCTCCTCTTCTTTCTCCTCCTCCTTTTTCCTTCCCCTTTTCTTCTTCCTCCCCCTCTTCTTTCTGTTTCTCCTCCTCTTCTTCTCTCTCCTCCTCTTCCTTCCTTTCTCCTTCCTCTTCACTCTTCTCCTCTTGGCCAAGCCTGTGGCCTGACGCAGGAGTACCCTAACAGAAGGCTGGTGGCCTTGGAGCCAGTGTCCAATTCAGTGGTGCCACTAAAGGGGACCTCAGATGAACTACTGATTTCCCCTTAACATTCCTTCCATGAAAATGACCCGCAGACATTGGGCCCAGCCTCCTACAGGGTGGAAAATCAGGAACTAAGTGACATGTGACGAAGCATCTAGCGTTAAGGCAAAGCTACCTGGGCAAATAATAGCAGGTTCTCCATCAAATGAGTAGTCCTTTCCTCTTTGCCTGTAGAAGAAAAAAAAAGAGAGAGAAACAAAAAACCCTTGGGATGCATAGAAGTAGGAGGAGAGGGTTTTTATTTTGGAAATCTAGTACTGGATAAAAATAATGAATTCAAGTCTATGAAACAGAGTTCCTTTCCAAATGATCTCAGGTAGATGTTTTTGGTTTTTTTTCCCCTCCCTTTCTGAGATGACAGGATGGAGGTGATGACCTGGATTTAAGTTACAAGCTCTGTAACCTAAATACGTGCTGCGTCGGTGGAATTATGCTGAGACCAACATCCCATTCCCTGAGCTAGGCCCCAGAGCCAGTTAACTTCCCAGAGCAGATAAAGGCATCGATTTTTTAAAATTAATTAATTTATTTTTGTCGGTCCCGGGGCTTGAACTCTGGGCCTGGGCGCTGTCCCTCAGCTCTTCAGCTCAAGGCGAGTGCTCTACCACTTGAGCCACAGTGCCACTTCTGGCTTTTTTCTACTGAGGAATTGAACCCAGAGCCTCATGCATGCAAGGCAAGCACTCTACCACTGAGCCACCTTCCCAGCCCCAGGGCATCAGTTTTTGTTGTTGTTGTTGTTTTTTTAAAATCACTTAACAGCAAGCAGATGCTTATCATCTCTCCTCCTGGTGAAACTAATGAATTTTGGATTTGTGGGCATTTGGAATGGTGGGGGACGGACGGGGGGGGGGGGGAGAGTACCTGAGGAGGATGGGAAGACATGATTCTTTTCTTACCCTCACCTGTACCTGACTTTGAAAGATGAGCCAGTTGAGTTCATCACTGCCCCGATTCTATTTCAAGGAACACCTATGCCCAGCTTGGTGTTTGGCAAAGAAACCAAGTCCTAGCTAAAAAAATAAAAGGATGAGCTGGGAAGGTGGCTGTGGTGGTTCGATTCCTCAGCACCACATAAGCAGAAAAAGCCAGAAGTGGTGCTGTGGCTCAAACGGTAGAGCGCTCGCCTTGAGCTGAAGAGCTGAGGGACAGCGCCCAGGCCCTGAGTTCAGGCCCCACGACTGGCAAAAAAATAAAAAAAGCGGAGGGGGACTTGGGTCACTCCTATGTGATGTGACAGAACGCTTTTTTTTTTCTTTAAGTGGTACTGGAGTTTGAACTCACACTGTGTTAGACTTGCAGCCGTATCCAGGCCTACTTTTTCCCAGGTCAAATAGATATAGCACTTTATAGCAAAATGTCACCAAATACTTCCTGTGGTAGCCTGAGGAGAGATTCAAATTGTAGGCGACTTACTTTATAACTTGATTTTAAAAAGGAAAAAGTTTTAGCCAGGCGCCAGTGGCTCACACCTGTCCTCCTAGCTACTTAGGAGCCTGAGATCTGAGGATCATGGTTCAAAGCCAGCCCTGAGCACAAAAGTCCATGAAACTCTTATCTCCTATAAACCACTCAGAAAACTGGAAGTGGCACTGTGGCTCAAGTGGTAGAGCGCTCAGCCTTGAGCTGAAGAGCTGAGGGACAGCGCCCAGGCCCAGAGTTCAAACCCCACGACCGACAAAAAATAAAAAAAGGTTTTATTTCACACGATTCCTGAATGAGCACCATTGACCTCTAGGTTATAAATCTAATTTGACAGAATTTACTCCATTGGGAATTTATTTCTCCTCCCCGCCCCCCCCATCCTATCAAACTGGGTGACTAGGAGCCTGCGTAAAACATGGATTTATGTGTAACACCGGAGAAGCTGCCAAATCCTTCCTACTTTCTTGGAAAGGAGACTGAATATTGCAGTGTGTGGCTGGGGAAGAGAGATAGGAGGCCCCGATGTCTTGAGGTAATGTGTGGTTCAAGTGGTAGAGCGCTCACCTCGAGCTGAAGAGCTGAGGGATGGCGCCCAGGCCCTGAGTTCAAGCCCCACAACCAGACCAAAAAATAAAAAGGTAGATTGTATGCATAAACTGCTTTCATTAAATGGCAACCCCTTTGTACAACTTAAAGATAATCATAAAGGGGAAAAAAAAAAGAATTAAGGAGAAGGGGATCCATCCTGGAGATCCTATAATCCAGCCTTTCCCTTCTCCTTCTGCAGTTATGGCGGGTAGAACAGGACACGGGGTTGATTATACCGTGAAGTGTGAGAACATCGTGGCATAAAGGTTAAGTGAGCTGGCCAGATCCACCACTCACCTATCCCAACAAATGGAAAGGAAAAGAACAAACACAGCTCCCCTGAGATCTCTGTTGCTGGACGGCTGATGGATGTTGTACAGATGTCAGAACAACGGGAAAAGAAGTACCATTACACACCTGTCTGACACAATCACTCTCTGCCCTCCCGGCTCTCTAGGACTGGCTATCTCTACTTAACCCTCTACCTTCCGTTCATTTCCTCGGTCGGAAAGGGCGATTGAACATTACTTCAGTAGAATTAGCAAAAGGTTTAGGTAACTGTGGACTGCAGAGCTTGGAATCGAGTAACAGAATACTGAGGGTGTTGTCATTCATTCATGCATTCATTCATTCATATGTTTACTTATTTATTGGCAGTACTGGGGTTTGAACTCAGGGTCTTGAACTTGTCAGGCAGGTATGTTATTACCTGAACCATGTCCCTCAGCCCCTGAAAGTTTTAGTTATTTATCTGCAAGTCCTGGGGCTGTCCTTAGGCTTTTTTTTTTTTTTTTTGCTTAAAGCAAGCACTCCACCACTTTGAGACACAGCGCCACTTCCGGCTTTTTTGAGTAGTTTATTGGAGGTAAGAATCTTATAGATTTAACTGCCTAGGCTGGCTTCGAACCAAGATCCTCAGATCACAGGTTTCTGAGTAGCTAGGATGACAGGCATGAGCCACCAATACCCGGCTGAAAGTTATTTTTCCCTCCAGTCATGGGGCCTGAACTCTGGGCCTGGGCGCTGTCCCTCAGCTCTTCAACTCAAGGCGAGTGCTCTACCACTTGAGCCACAGCACCACTTCCAGCTTTTTCTGCTTATGTGGTGCTGAGGAATCGAACCCAGGGCTTCATGCATGCTAGGCGAGCACTCTACCACTGAGCCACCTTCCCAGGTCTGGAAGCTATTTTTAAGAACAAAACATTGTATAACTTTTTTTTTTTCCTGGACACCAGAATCTCTAAACATGAATTGCATGATATGCAATGGGTAGGAAATTCCCTCTGCAAAGACAGTCATGGTTGCTAAGAATGCTGGTTGCAGCTGGTGGCTCACACCTGTCATCCTAGCTACTCAGGAGGCTGAGATCTGAGGATCACGGTTCAAAGCCAGCCCGGGCAAGAAAGTCTGTGAGACTCTAATCTCCAATGAACCACTCAGAAAGCTGGAAGTGATGCTGTGGCTCCAAGTGGTAGAGCCATGGTTTACAGAGTCTCCTGAGAAATGATTAACTTATCTCATCTTAGGCTAAAAGAATAATATTTTATCCCCAGTGAGCAGCTGGGCTCTTGAGTTTTACATGGGGTCAGAATCAGATGGGCCAGCCTAATGGACTAGGTTGATTCTGATGAGATTTCCTTTTTCTATTTGTTTTTGTTTTTGTTTTTGCCTCATACTTCATGTTATTCTCCTTTAACCCCTGAGCTGGTACCTATTATTTGACCCTTAAAAAAAAAAAAAGCAAGTGTCAGCTTTTACACATTTTTCAAAAAAATTTTTTCAATGTAATTATTTAAAAATAGGCTCCGAAATTTTTGTTTTCTCTCTATTGGCAACCGGAGGTTGGTTGCTATGGAGTTCAAGTAATAGATTGTGATGTTTAACACTGAATTAATTACTACTTCTCACTCCTAGGGAACATCTAATTATACATGTTCACACCAAGCAGGATTTGGTTTTAAGGAAAGAGAGAGGGAGGGGAAGAGAGGGAAGGGAGGAGAAAGAGAGAGAGAGAGGGAGAGAGAGAGAGAATCCTTTTGCTGTTCAAAAATATGTTGATCTTGGTGGAGAGTATCTTCAGAATACTTACTTTTCCTCCTATTAATTCACGTGTTGAGGCCTTACCGACTTATACACGTGACTAGATTTTCCTCCAGGTTAATGGCGTGTTTCTTTTATTTAAATAATGCAGGGAGGTGTATGAAGATTCACCACCCCCTACACACACCCCTCCACCATGTATTCCCTCCCCCTGTGGTCTTTGTCGCCTGACATCAGGAAGTTGTGAAGTCTGGACTCTCAGACTCAGTAACTTCCTCCAGGGGGAGGAAAATGGAGAAGATGTGTATTATTTTACTGTATAGAATTGTGAAAAAAGGGCTGGGAAGGTGGCTCAGTGGTAGAGCACTTGCCTTGCATGCATGAGGCCCTGGGTTCAATTCCTCAGCACCACATAAACAGAAAAAAAGCCGGAAGTGGCGCTGTGGCTCAAGTGGTAGAGCGCTAGCCTTGAACTGAAGAGCTGAGGGACAGTGCCCAGGCCCTGAGTTCACGACCCACAACCAACAAAAAACAACAAAAGACTTTTGCTATGAAATCACCAGCCACACGCACCTTTTCCCTGATTCCTTGTCTTCTTTTCCGGAAAATTCTCTGTTCTAATGATGTTGTCCCTGGATGTCTGTTTAAGTCTACCTCCTTTTTTCTGTTCGTTTGTTTTTTTGTAAATCTCATCTGTTAGATTCTCTCTGCCCCCCTCACACACACACACACACACACACACACACACACACACACACACACACACACACACACACACACACACACACACGCACACACACGCACATACACACACATGCAGGCACACACACACGCACGCACACGCACATACACACACGCACGCACACACACATACACACACGCACACACACACATACACACACATACACACACACACACACACACACACACACCACCTTCTCAATTAAAAAGTGTTCAAGAGTGCATCTTCGTATAATGTCTCATGTCATCACGTTGCTTTCATGATCCCAGAGCTTGAATGCCTCCTCTCTTTTTCTACGAGATCCAGTGATAACTTTCTGATTTTTTTTTTCATGCTAAATAATTCTCCCTTCTGATCTTTCTATCTCCCGGCTATTTTTAGACTGCCAAGCCTGGGGGCTGGGGGGGGGGGTGTCCACTTGCATATCCAGTCGCGACTCCCTCCTGAGTCTGCTCAGCCAAACTATACATATTTAATTCTCCTAATCTTCCTGTATGCACAGACCCACCAGTCTCTTAAAAATGATCTTCTCCTCCTCTTCCTTCTTCTTCTTCTTCTTCTTCTTCTTCTTCTTCTTCTTCTTCTTCTTCTTCTTCTTCTTCTTCTTCTTCTTCTTCTTCTTCTTCTTCCTCCTCCTCCTCTTCCTCCTCTTCCTTCCTTCCTTCCCTCCTCCTCTTCTCTTCTTCTTCTCTTCTTCTTCCTCTTCTCCTCCTCCTCCTCCTTCTTCTTCCTTCCTTCCTTCCTTCCTTCCTTCCTTCCTTCCTTCCTTTCTTTCTTTCTTTCTTTCTTTCTTTCTTTCTTTCTTTCTTTCTTTCTTTCTTTCTTTCTTTCTTTCTTTCTTTCTTTCTTCTTCCTCCTCCTCCTCTTCCTTCCTTCCCTCTTCCTCGTCATCCTCCTTCTCTTCTTCTTCTTCTTCTTCTTCTTTCTTCTTCCTTCTCCTTTTCCTCTTCCTTCCTTCCTTCCCTCCTCCTCTTCCTCCTCCTTCCTCTTCTTTGGTGCCCAGTACAATGACAGTTCTCTCTCAGAGAGGGCACTGGAAGGCAGAGCTAAAAAGTAAAAATAAATAAATAAAATCACATCTCACTAAGTTCATGTTTGAAAAGCAAACAATGCAGAAAGAAGAGCTCTTGCAGGTCGTTATGAATTATGCCTGTTGATTATTTTTCCAGGGTTGCTGTCCTCTGGGATTATCAGTAGGACTGCATGACTGGGCCCTTTTGGATTGGCTACGGCTTCGTTTATGACTAGCCAGCAGGATGATGATGGATGATTCATTCCCTGGTCACTGCTGTTTTTCTCTAGAATGGTGGCTGCCAGTGGTTTTGTTTTTGTTTTTCTTTTTGCAGGACCTAGGACTGGAACTCAGGGCCTGGGCGCTGCCCCTGAGCCTCTTGGTGCTCAAGGCGAGCAGTCTACCAACTTGAGCCCCAGCGCCACTTCTGGCTTTTTTTTTCCCCTGAGTAATTCATTGGAGATAAGAGTCTCTTGGAAGTTTTCTTCCCCAGGCTAGCTTTGAACCGTGATCCTCAGATCTCAGCCTCCTGAGTAGGTAGGATGACAGGTGTGAACCACCGGTGCCTAGCATAAGCTATATTTTTTGTCTAGCCTTTTTTTTTAGGTACTAGGCATCATACCCAGGACATGGTACTTGCTGGGCAAGCGCTTTGCAACCGAACTTCATCGCAACCTTCTGTCAGATATTCTTAGGAGCCTTTGTTTATAGATGTCTAAGTTATGACCTAGAAGCAGTTGCAGTGGAGTTTTAGGCATAGGAACACAGCCACATCTACCAAACCCAAGAACATAGCACGTTGATAGGCCTGGCCATTTATCAGCCAGACAGAAATCAGCTCAGGAAACATAATATTAAAAGCTTTTTTTTTGAGACCCAAGATGCAGAAAAACCAATCGTGTTGTACAATCATGAACTCAAGCAGTCCATATTCCAAAGAGATGAAAGAATGAGATTTTTTATTCCTTTTCCAACATCATGCACTGAGGATAATTAAGTGCTTTGCATCTTGGCTTAGAAAAACTGATAGCATGGCGGATATATGCATGTTCTGAGACAGTGTCTCCCAGAACTTGGTGTTTCATTCATGTGTTCCCTTGGCTGCTAGTTGATATTTCTATTTAAGGGTACAATTAGCAATCTTATTTTCCTCTGGAGAAATGGTGAGCGTGTTTTTTTTCAGACTTCTTAGCTAATCTGTTCGACGACTTGTGCCTTTGATATTTTCATTTTTATTTTTTGGCCCTGAGAATCCGTCTCTACTTTGGCTATCCATCTTGCTTTATATCAGGAAAATATGTGCTAAATGATTATTGTGTTCTTCCTTCCTTCCTTCCTTCCTTCCTTCCTTCCTTCCTTCCTTCCTTCCTTCCTTCCTTCCTTCCTTCCTTTCTTTCTTTCTTTCTTTCTTTCTTTCTTTCTTTCTTTCTTTCTTTCTTTCTTTCTTTCTTTCTTTCTTTCTTTCTTTCTTTCTCTCTTTCTGTTGTGAGGCCTGAACTCTAGGCCTGAGCACTGACCTCAGCTCTTCAGCTCAAGGCAAGCGCTCTACCACTTGAGCCACAGCACCACTTCCATTTTTCTGAGTAGTTTATTGGAGATAAGAGTGTCACGGAGTTTCCTGCCCTGGCTGGCTTTGAACCACAATCCTCAGATCTCAGCCTCCTGAGTAATCACTATTGACTTC
The DNA here is from genome assembly GCF_024711535.1 of Dipodomys merriami. Lineage (NCBI taxonomy): Eukaryota > Metazoa > Chordata > Mammalia > Rodentia > Heteromyidae > Dipodomys > Dipodomys merriami. The sequence continues at coordinate 1,564,442 of NW_027206268.1, read as the reverse complement.
CCAACGCTCCTTCGGGAACAGCCAGCCCTCTCTCCTGAGACAAATCACCAGTGTCTTTCTGGAAGAAAAAAATAATAATAATGATCTCACTTTTGCCAATTGATGACAACCTTGGGCAAAAAGGCTTACCCGCTTCAGGATTCAGTTTTCAGATCAGGATATCCTCAGCTACCAACCATGCAGAGATGAAGGGGTTAATAGAGATGATGCATTTAATATTTTAAACTTTCTAGCATAGAACCTGACATGACACCAGCCCTTCATTAAAGTTGCTGGCTCCTCTTTATTTTGGATTGTTTTCCCCTTGATTTGCTATACTAATTGTTGGCTTGAGAAAAAAAAAATCTACATAATAACCTCCCTCTGGGATACTTGGAGGACCAAGAACTTTTATATAAGGGCTAATTTGAATACCATTATCAGAGGAAGAACAAGAGGCAGGGTTGGGTTGGAATAAAAACATGGACAGGTGGACTCCTGTGAAAGCCAGCTTTGAAGATAGAGTAGAAATCTCAGTGTATGCCAAGACTTGTTCCTGCTGAGTGGGAAGTCTTTTTTTCTCTCTTTTTGTTTTTTGTTTTATTTATTATTTATTTATTTATTTATTTTTCAGGGTCAGTTGTGGGGCTTGAACTCTGGGCCTGGGCGCTGTCCCTCAGCTCTTCAGCTCAAGGCCAGCACTTTACCACTTGAGCCATAGCGCCACTTCTGGTTTTCTAAATGGTTTATCAGAGTGAAGAGTCTCACGGAGTTTCCTGTCCAGGCTGGCTTTGAACCATGATCCTCAGATCTCAGCCTCCTGAGTAACTAGGATTATAGGCATGAGCCACCTGTGCCTAGCTATTTTATTATTATTATTATTATTATTATTTTGTCTGACACTGGGACTCAAATTCAGTGTCTGATGCTTTCATTCAGGGGCTGGTACTCTACCACCTGAACCACGCCTCCAGCTCCTCTGAGTTACCTTTCTGTCATTTGTCTTCCCTTGTTCCAATGTTCCAGTGGGGTTATCTCCAAGTATTAAAATGTATTATGTGGACTTAACATACTTTATTGAGGTATGAGCTATATATATACATACATATATATATATATAAAGACAAACATGTTTAATTTTATTTTATTCTATTCTTTTTTTATAGTCATCTCTAAAAAATAATTATTGGACTAGCCAGTTAATGGTGGCCCACACCTGTCATCCTAGCTACTCAGGAGGCTGAGATCTGAAGATCAAGATTCAAAGCCAGCCTGGGCAGGAAAGTCCATGAGCCTCTTGTATTTAATAAAGTACTCCAAAAAAAGCAAGAAATGGAGCTGTGGCTCAAGTAGGAGAGCACCATCCCTGAACAAAAGACACAAGTGCAAAAAAATGATTGGAAGTGGAGCTGTGGCTCAAGCAGTAGAGTGCCAGTTTTGAACAGAAAAAAAGCAAGTGAGAACAATTAGTCCCCGAGGTCAAGCCCCAGTACCGCACATAGACACAGACACACACCAGTTCCAAGAAGCTTTTCCTGAGTGTGTTTTCTTCTAGGAGTCGTGTGCTTTCAGATTTTACTTATAACATATGAACAACTTTATACACTTACAACTTGGCCATTTCTTTTTCTTTAATATAATTTTTATTATCTTAAGGAGGTGCAAAAGGAGTGTTAATTCAACATATCAGTGTGTGTGTGTGTATATATATATATATATATATGAATCAACATATGTTGATTCAACATAGCAACATATCAGCCATATACATCTTGATCCTTGTCTCCTTTCTTTCTCCCCATCCCATCCCCATTCCATCCCCACCCCCAAGTTACCCGTTTATATTTTCATATATGTATATATATGTGGGATATTAAATTGTATTTGCTCACCCTTCCTCTCTACATTCATCTGCCCTTCCTCTTCTTTCTGCTTCTGTTTCCTGTCTTTTACCTTCTCCTCTACTTCTTCCTATGGTGACTTTTGTTCACCTGTGTGTGTGTGAGTGTGTGTGAGTGTGTATGAGAGAGAGATTTGGGCTCGATACGGAAATGAGACCTAATTTCTGAAATCTGATATCCTAATTACCTAGACCGTACTAAGATGATTACTTGATCCCTGTTTGCTCTTTTAGTGTTAGTCTATTTGAAGTTGTTTATTGCCTTTTTAAAACAGATATTATTATGAAGGCTGACAAATCCCCATTATATATACTGGGTAGTTCTAACTTGTCTTGGTAAATATTGCAGCTCTCGTGGTGTTGGATGAATGGGAATGCAACTCAATTTTAATGGGTTTATTATCATGGTGTGACCTCTGTGTGGAACAGTCTCTGAACTTTTCTCGCAGTATTTATTGGAAACTCTGCAGATGAGGAGAGAGGCCATGTCTGTTTTCTTTTTACAATGATAACAAATGACCACAAATGAGGCGACTTACAACCATGCAAAAATATCCCTTATCTTGGCCGGGCGCCCGTGGCTCATGCCTGTCATCCTAGCTACTTGGGAGGCTGAGATCTGAGGCTTACGGTTCAAAGCCAGCCCTGGGCAGGAAAGTCTGTGAGACTCTGATCTCCAATGAACCACTCAGAAAACCAGAAGTGGTGCTGTGGCTCAAGTGGTAGAGCGCTCACCTTGAACTGAAGAGCTGAGGGACAGCGCCCAGGCCCTGAGTTCAGGCCCCATGACCAACCTTGCTCTTGGGGTAAACCTCTGGTGGAAGAAAGCAGAGCCCTTGCTTTACCATTTTTTGTGTCTGGGTAGCAAATTTGGGGAGCCATAGGCTTCCTCCTTCCCGATCTGTTTCCTCAAATAGATGCTATGACTGGAGAAACAAACCCAGGAAGACTCGAATGGCGTTCTTTCTCCCTTCTCCTCCACCAGATCCTTCCTCAGAAGCCAGAGACAGATAACCTACTTAGAATCTAAGAGAATGAGGAGATGGCCTTATTGTAATTTGTGAGCTTCCAAAAATGTCTAAATAATATTGTACACACACACACACACACACACACACACACACACACACACACACACACACACACACACACACACACACACACACGCCAGTACTGGGGCTTGAACTCTGGGCCTAGGTGCTGTCCCTCAGCTCTTCAGTTCAAGGTGAGCACTCTACCACTTGAGCCATAGGACCACTTCTGGTTTTCTGAGTGGTTATTTGGAGATCAGAGTCTCACGGACTTTCCTGCATGGGCTGGCTTTGAGCCACGATCCTCAGATCTCAGCCTCCCGAGTAGCTAGGATGACAGGCATGAGCCACCAGCACCAGATTTAGTAATGTGCTCTTTGTTTGTTTGTTCTAGTTTTTTTTTCCTCCCCTTTATTCCTATTCCTGGGTCTCCGCATCTGTTAACCAAGTTGGCTATGTTTTTCCTGGCTCTCGTCTGACAACTGCAAAATGATTATGCCCTGATGAATATGTTAAGGTGAAGTTGGTACCTTAAATTAAATGTCACTTAGTGGCGTGTGGAAAGATGGCACCCAGCCAATGGAAAGGTTCTCATTAGCTTCCTGAGATGCTCCTACGTAGACTCGGATGAAGATTTCGAGTATCTAATTATCTCGAAGGCCTGCTTAGGTACAGCTGCCCCAGTCTGAATACCTAAGTCATAGCTGCTGTAATTCGGGATGCAGGTTCATAAAAGGAGAGTAGCTGTAGACTTTATGAGCTCTCAAGATGTAAAATCTTTCAGATCTCATTTTCCAGTAGAGATTGTATGGGTCCAACTTTCTCAAGGTATTTTTTTTAACACTTTGTGCATGAGGACAGGGGACATGTTTGTGTTCCTTGCTATTGTGACAAATCACAACGAATTTGATGGTTTGTATCAGCACCAAGTATTCCTTTGCTTTAAACAATAGGACTTTCTCTCTCTCTCTCTCTCTCTATATATATATATGGTTTCTGTGTTAGGCTTGCTTTGCTCTACTCCACATGCTTCTCTTCCACTTCTCCTCCTCTTCCCCTTCCTTCTTTCTTCTTCCTTTTCCTTCCTCTTTCTTTCCTCTGCTTCCTCCTCCTCCTCCTTCTCCCTCTCCTCCTCCTCTTTTCTTCCTCTCCCTCTCCTTCTCCTTTTCCCCTTTCTTCCTTTTTCTCACCATTCAGTCTTTAAGAAATATTTATTATACCCAGCCCCCAGGACTCACGCCCATAACTGAAGCTACTCAGGAGGCTGAGATCTGAGGATCCCAGTTCAAAGTCAGCCCCGGGAAGGAAAGTCCATGAGACTCTTATCTCTACCAAAAGGCCAGAAGTGGTGCTGTTGCTCAAGTGGTAGAACGCTCACCTTGAGCAAAAAGAAGCTCAGGGGCAGCGCCTAGGTCCAGAGTTCTAATGCTAGGATCGCCAAAAAAGAAAAAAGAAAAAAGAAGAAATACCTGTTGACATCCCTAGAAACTGACTAGTCATGGCAGTTCTGTTAAGAATCTCTTATTTTCTTCCTGTGTGCCAGTACGGGGGCTTGAAGTCAGGGCCTCCAACTGTCTTTTTTTTCTTTTTCCACTAAAGTCTGGCATTCTACCTGTGACCCCGGAAGCAATGTAGGAAGCACTTAGAACATTTGTTCCTGGTGGAATCCTGGACCATGTGAAGAGACCCCGCGTGGGTGTTCTGATTGCCCAGCCAGGGGTCACATGAGTGAAGGAGTCTTCATGGTGACTCTAGCTCCTGACACCATCAACATCAGGAGACACACTGAGTGAGAAACCATTTCCCCAAGCCATCCCATGCCCAGAACTGTGAAAGACGATCATAACAAGTGACTTTTTTTAAATGCCATTTGAATTCAGAATGATGATTTTGTTCTGTTTTGTCATTCATAGGGGCTTGAACTCTGGGCCTGGGCGCTGTCCCTCAGCTCTTCAGCTCAAGGCGAGCGCTCTACCGCGTGAGCCACAGTGCCACTTCCAGTCTTCTGGTGGTTCATTGGAGATAAGAGTCTCACACTGAGGCTGGCCTCAAACCACCATCCTCAGATCACAGTCTCCTGAATAGTGAGGATCACAGGCATGAGCCACCAGCGCCTGGCTTGTATATATATTCTTATATATATGTATACACACATATACATATTTTAACTATACATATACACACATATATTTTAAAAATATACATATTTTAAATCACAGATATCTACAATTTGTTCATATATATAATATATATTATATTATACATATATATAATATATATATAAAATCCTTGCTTGTTTCTTGACATTTCTCCTCCAGTGTCCCCATTTCATTTGAGTTCTGTTTATAGCAGACCGTGGCACTCTGCAGAATATAAGTGAGGGTAACAGTAAAAAAAAAAATCCAGTGCATCCAACAGTGTATGTTAGGTAATCAGAGAGATCTCATATAAATAAGCCAGGGAGTCACCTGGAGCTCATAGAAATACAAGGACCAGCCAAGCCCCAAATCAGTAGGCCGGGAAGAAAATAACCGAACATTAGAACGGAAACGAATGGAGACTAAAAGATCAATGTAGGGAATCCATGAAATGAGGAGTTGGTTCTCTGAAAAGATAAATGAGGGCTGCATGAAGCCCTGGGTTCGATTGCTCAGCACCACATAAGCAGAAAAAGCTCCAAGTGGCACTATGGCTCAAGTGGTAGAGCACTCGCCTTGAGCCAAAGAAGCTCAGGCCCTGAGTTCAAGCCCCAGGACTGGCAAAAAAGAAAAAAAAAAGATAAACACGATTGACAAACCTTTAGCTAAACTAACCAAAAAAGAAGGGACAGGACCAAAATTAATTAAAAAAAAAAAAGATAGGAAATGAACAGACTACTGTAGAAACCAGTGAAATTCAGAGGATGGCTGGGTGGTATTTTGAAATGTATCTTCCAACCAAACAGAAAATCCAGAAAATGGGTAACTTTCTAAACACCTGCGATGCTAAGCTACCGACTGATCCATACCTCCAGCCCTAAGGAATATACTGGATATTTGTATTTATTTTCATTTTTTTGGTGAGTGTGCTGCTACTGGCACTTGAACTAAGGGCCTCGTGCTCTTGTTTGGATTTTGTGCTCTATCATTTAAGCCATGCCTTCTTCCATCTTTTTTTCCCTCTCCCTTTGCATTCACGTCCTGATTTGGTGTGAAACTGGCCCTCTATTCTTTTTTTTTCCTTATGTTGTGTGTGTGTGTATGTGTGTGTGTGTTTACACTTTATTGTAAAGATGATGTACAGAGAGGTTACAGTTACGTAAGTCAGGTAATGAATCGGTCATGTGGCTTGAACTCTGGGCCTAGGCACTGTCCCTCAGCTCTTCAGCTCAAAGCGAGTGCTCTATTACTTGAGCCACAGCGCCACTTCTGGTTTTCTGATGGTTTCTTGGAGATAAGAGTCTCATGGACTTTCCTGCCCTGGCTGGCTTTGAACCTCGATCCTCAGATCTCAGCCTCCTGAATAGCTGGTATTACAGGCGTGAGCCACCAGCACCTGGCCAGTACATTTCTTTTTAAACAGTGTTACCCTCTCCCCCATTTTTCCCCTCCCTCCTCCTTTCCCCTTCCCTATGTTATTTATTTGAAGAAGATAGATTATTATTACCATCTCATCTGGGAATCCTAGCCATGATTCCCTCTCTCTCTCTCAGTTTAGTTCATGTTGAATCTTAGCATGAATATAGTTCAGCTACTTAACATACTCAAGACTTAAACATTCCAAGGCAGAGCATTACTGAATATGATCAGCCCACAGAAGCCTGAGAAAGTTCTAACTACAGTATAAAGACTGTGGTTTGCTTTGTTTTGTTCTGTTTTGCCAGTCCTGGGCTTTGAACTCAGGGCCCTGGGTGCTGTCCCTGAGCCTCTTCTGGTTTCCTGGTGGTTTATTGGAGTCAAGAGTCTCACAGACTTTCCTGGCCTGGGGCTGGCTTTGAACCCTGACCCTCAGATCTCAGCCTCCTGAGTAGCTAGGAAGACAGCTTTTCCAGTTTGTTTATTATTTACGCCCCCCTCCCTTTTTATTTTTTAATAATTTTTATTTTTCAGAGACATCTATGTTGGATTCCACTTACATTTCTGGTTAAGGTCACAAGTCACCTTTTTATTATTTTTTTTCTTCACCTTGATTTTTTTGTCAGTTCAATTCTCTAGCGGTAGATGAAGGTGTGCAGTGATTGGACGTGGATTCATTGGGAAAAGGCAGTAAAGTGCAAACACGTGAAAGAAAGAAATAACCCTGACCCCATTTCAATCAGGAGACCGCAGGAGCTCTGTACAGAATTCCGGGCGCTACCTGAGCACGGATTGATTGGCCTGCGGGGTGGACAGTTACCTATAGAAATAGCTTTGTTTCTTCCAAGACCTTGGCACAAACCATGGAGATCTGCCAGCCAGGGGCCCAAAGGTGGACATATACGTTCACATGCCCCACGATGTCACAGACCCCCCACTTCTTTGTCCGTTCTGACCACCTGCAGCCAGTATTCCTGTCAAGCACCAGTGGCTCACACCTGTCATCCTAGCTTCTCAGGAGGCTGAGATCTGAGGATCTGGGTTTAAAGCCAGCCCCCGGAGCCAGGAAAGGCTGTGAGACTCTGATCTTCAATGCATCTGTGAAATTGACATCTCGATTCATTGAAGATGGGAACTGGAGGAATCTTGTTTTTGGTTTTCGCCCGTGGTGTATTAATAGCATGCGACAGAATTAGCAGAGTGGGCAGATTTATTTATATGAAACCATATTTATTTATGTATTTATTTTATCCTGTCGTTTTCATTGTTAGGCTACACAACCCCCAAACAACACCCATTCTCCTAGCTATCCATCCACCCCTGCATCTAATCATTGCTAAATATCGAGCATCACTGTTTGCTTTGGCATGTGCCTAGAACTAAGGAGACCATTTTTTTGTTCAGTTGTGGGACTTGAACTCAGGGCCTGGACGCTGTCCCTCAGCTCTTCAGCTCAAGCAAGTGCTCTACCACGTGAGCCACAGCACCACTTCAGGCTTTTTCTGCTTCTGTGGTGCTGAGGAATTGAACCCAGGGTCTCAGGCATGCAAGGCAAGCGCTCTGCCACTGAGCCACCTTCCCAGCCCCCCTGAGTGGGTTTATTTTGACAGTGACATTTGGTATTATAGCTCCACTCCTTAGCCTGAAAGACGCAGCGTTTAACCTTTAATGAGTTTATTTTTACTTTGGGAAGAGGTCCTGCTCCAGCGCACTGTTTCTTTCCCCTAACTCAACGCTATCCAGTCTCTCAAGAGAGAACTTGAAAAGCTGAAGACATACCTACGGTAACGCTCATGACATTTTTCTTCTTCTCAGAACTAGTTTTGTTTGTGCATTCGTTTGTCTTTTCAAAACTTCACAAAGTGAATAAATACATCTGAAGATCTTGGCAAACGCCTCGTTGGGAGAGTTTGGAGCAAAAATGTCTCTTCATAGACCAAAGGCACACGAGTTCATGTTAAATTCCAAAGCAGAATCCAGTTAACCAACAGCTTTTCACTTGTTATTTTTTTTCCCTTCGGGATTTATTTTGGTTAAAAAAAAAAAGGAAGAGAAACTGGGCACCTCACACCTGTGATCCTAGCGACTCGGGAGGCTGAGATTTGAGGATCCTGGTTTGAAGCCAGCCAGGACAGAGAAGTCCATCCTCATTCTCTCAGCAGTGGAGAGGCGTGGCTCAAGTGGTAGAGTGTGCAACCTTGAAATAACAAGACAGTCTCAAAAGAATCCCATCAGGGCTGGGAAGGTGGCTCAGTGGTAGAGCGCTTGCCTTGCATGCATGAGGCCCTGGGTTCGATTCCTCAGCACCCCATAAACAGAAAAAGCTGGAAGTGGCGCTGTGGCTCGAGTGGTAGAGCGCTAGCCTTGAGCTGAAGAGCTGAGGGACAGCGCCCAGACCCAGAGTTCAGGCCCCACTGCCAACCAAAAATAAATTGAAAAATAGAAAAGTGAAGCCACGTGGCAGGCCGACCGACCCTGACACAAGGACGTGGTGAATAGAAACAAGTCTTCCAGTCCACAGGCCAAACGTGATTACCTTCCCCCAAACCAGCTCAATTCCCCCCACTACCCCCCCCCCACCCCAACGTCATTAGTTATTGGGAAGAATGCTTGTGCATGTGTGTATTATTCGAACAACAAAGCCATGGACTCCGCTGGAGAAGGATCTCCCTGGGATGCTCTTTGAGCGTTGGGAGGGTTTTGTTCATTTGCAAATGTGATGACATTTGGGAGCTTTTTATACCTGCTACAGGAAGCATGGAGGGGGGGGGAAAGGCGGGGGAGAAGCTGGGGGTTGAATACCTTCTCCCCAGAGAGCAGCTGAAAGGGTCTGAGGGGAAAGAAACGGGGAGAGGGAGGAAATCATATATATCCTATGGCCGGGATTTATTCTAGTCTGACCTGACTTGGAGGAGAAAAACAACACCACCACGATTTCACCGCCATCCCTCCTCCAGTGTGGATTTGGTGATTTCCTCTAGAGTGAACAGATCTAAGATCTTAGAAGATATTTCTTCTCTGTAGAGAGAGATGGGCTGCGTAGGGCGGGGGAGGGGTCGGGGCGGGGTGTGGGTTACATGTGCTCTTGGCCTTGGAAGGGTCCAGTGGTAGACCAGTGCCTGTGGTCTGTCTGTCCATCTGTCTGTAAGCCCCATCCAGAGTTAGACCTGCAACTCAATAGGAAGTTTGAGACAAAAAGGGGGGCGGGGGGAATCACACTGGCCAAATAACCTGGTTCCAAATGTGATTTTTGTCTTGTGCGGTTTTAGCCAGTCCTGGGCTTGAACTCAGGGCCTGGGCACTGTCCCTGAGCTTCTTTTATTTTTTGCTCAAGGCTAGCACTCTTAACCCTTGAGCTACTTCTGCTGGCTTTTTCTCTGTGCATATTATAATACTGAGGAATAGAACCCGGGGCCTCATGTATGCAAGGCGAGCACTCTACCACTGAGCCACCTTCCCAGCCTCGAGCTGGGGCTTTCAGCAGCAGCTATGTTCTTGAAAGATGGTGCAAAAGGCCTGCAGCCATGAAATGTTAAGAACCTGGGACTCCAGGTGCGTCAGGATGCCTGCACCAGAAAGCCAGCCCAGCGGGGCCGGTTGCCCCTGGCAACCAGCTCAGGGAAACCGGGCACTGTGGTGATATTTAAATAAGTGGTTGGGGGAATGCGGGAATCTGATGGTCTACATTGATGGGTTTGCTGTCTTCTTCCCTGGCTGCCCTTTCCTCTCTGAAGGTAAAGATATGGGAGCCAGGACTTAGGTGGCAGAAATGGACAGCCCAGTGCGGCCCTCGGGGGTATTAAGGATTCCCAGGAAGAGAAGCAGCTAGTGCAAAGGTCCTGAGGCAAATATGAATTTAAGACACTCAAAAAAAAAAAGACTAACCAGCCTGCTGGAGGTGGGGGTGGGGATGGGAGAGGGTGCTGCCAGGTAAGCTGTCATCCTAGCCACTCAGGAGGCTGAGATCTGAGGATCCCAGTTCAAAGCCAGCCCAGGCAGGAAAGGCCATGAGACTCTGATCTCCAATAAACCCCTCGGAAAACCAGAAGTGGCGCTGTGGCTCAAGTGGTAGAGCGCTCGCCTTGAGCTGAGGGACAGCGCCCAGGCCCTGAGTTCAAGGCCTGCAATCAGAAAGAAAGAAAGAAAAAAATCCCAACCAATTAACCAGCTAACCAATTAACCAACAAAAGAAATAGATCAGTAGGTTTGGATTTTAGTGAGGGAGCAAATACACAGGGGGTCACATCATGCCACTTCTCCCCATTTATTTATTTATTTAGTCCAGTCCTGGGGCTTGAACTCAGGACCTAGGCATCTTTGGCTCAAGGCTGGTGCTCTACCACTTGAGCCACAGCACCACTTCTGGCTTTGTGTATGTGTACGTGGTACTGGGGAATTGAACCCAGGGCTTCATGCATGCTAGCAGAGCACGCTACCACTAAGCCACCTGCCCAGGCCTCACTTTTCCTTAGATACCAGAGAGGCGGGCATTCTACTGTTGCACAGTCCCAGGCAGTGATGTTTTCATTGTTTGTTCTTGTTTCTGCCTTTGCTTTGGGCTGTTATTTTTAAGTCCCCCAGGTGATTTTAATTACAGAGTCTTGTCGGACTAGTCTAAGGAACAACAGAAAGCCACAGAGAGCTTGGGAAGGGTGGGCAGGGAACATAGGATAGTTGTTATGGTTAAAACGTCCTTCTGAGGTTTTGAAGAAAATACGGACTGAAAGGGGGAGGGAACCAAGGAGGTGTTGTTTCAGCGGTGGTGTCTCAGAATAGCAGAGAGAGAGAGACAGAGACAGAGAGGGAGGGAGGGAGGGAGGGAGGGAGGGAGGGAGGTAGACAGTCGAGATGCAATGTTGGGGACCTGTGGCTCTTGGTAGTATTCTTCTAAGCTGGTTATTATTTGCAAGTGGGAGAGATGGAAGAAAACACACTATTTCACCGGGGTGTACCTGTAGCTCATGCGAGATTCCATCCCTAAACTAACCAGCAAAAGTCAGGGTTGGGCTGGGCACTGGTGGCTCACGCCTGTCATCCTAGCTACTCAGAGTGGCTGAGATCTGAGGATCGCAGTTCAAAGCCAGCCTGAGCAGGAAAATCTGTGAGACTCTGATCTCCAATGAACATACCAGAAAACCAGAAGTGGGGCCAAGGCTCAAATGGTAGAGCAGGGACACAGAGTTCAGAGATAGTTCAAGCTCCACCACTGACAAAAATCAATCAATGAATCTAAAAAGGCAGGAATGGTGGTGTTGTTCAAGTGGGATAGTACCAGCTGAGCAAGTTGAGCAATTGAGAGACTCCTTTTTTTTTTTTTTGTCTGTCCTGGGGCTTGAACTCAGGGCCTGGGTGCTGTCCCTCAGCTCTTCAGCTCAAGACAAGCGCTCTACCACTTGAGCCACAGCGCCACTTCTGGTTTTCTGGTGGTTCATTGGAGATAAGAGTCCCATAGACTTTCCTGCCCCGGCTGGCTTTGAACCTCGATCCTCAGATCTCAGCCTCCTTAAGTAGATAAGATGACAGGTGTGAGTCATGGGCGCACGGTGATTTTTTAAAGAATGTTTTTATTTATCTGGCCAAAACTTGATAGCAAGATCTAGAATAATTCACTAAAGGTCAAACCATCTCTCCCTGACTGGAAGGAATAGAGAAAAGAGCTGGAACTGTCAAAAATGTGCGTGTAGGAGGGCAAGTCGGCATTGAACCGACTACAGTGGGAATGTGTGGGAGGACTTGGGGGTCCCTCACCATTTCCTCCATGCATTCAGATCGCCTGTTTTTCACCTAAGGATTAGACAAAAGTGGAGGGGGGGAGACAGGGGAGGGAGAAGACAGGAATAGAGACAATAGAAAACAGCCATGCGTCGGGGGTCTGGTCTGCACTTCCTTCGTTCTCCTCTGGGCGTGAGAGAGAAGTTGTGTGTTGTGTGACCTTCCGGCTTCACGTGCTCTCTCTCCTAGCGGGATCTCTTTATGAACACGGCTTTCTAGAAGGCAAAGCTTTCTCTTAGTCTGGACCCCAGACCGGTACAGACACTCAAATGACTTACGAACTTCCTCTCTTCGGTGGAGTTGGGTGTGGGCCATGTGACTATTCCTGCAAACCTAGAGTTAGCATTAACATTGCCCTAAGGGCTTGCTTGCTTATTGATATGTATTTGTCTGTCTGTCTGTCTCTGTCTCTGTCTGTTTCTATCTGTCTGTTTATCTGTCTGTATCTGTCTGTCTATTTGTCTAGCTATCTATCTGTCTGTCTCTGACTATCTGTCTCTTTGTTTGTTTATCTATTTGTCTATCTGTCTGTCTGTATCTGTCTATTTGTCTAGCTATCTGTATCTGTCTGTCTTTGTCTCTATTTGTCTATCTGTCCATCTGTTTACCTATTTGTCTATCTATCTGTCTATATGTTTGTCTGTTTATCTGTCTGTCTATCTACGCTCTCTATTTTTGAGTCCTCTCTACAGCTCATCTTTTCATATTTTTTATTATCTCTAAGTAGTTATACGGAGGGGTTTCAGTTCAACATGTCAGTTATGAGAACAATCTGTCTTGATCAATGTCACCCATTGGGCCTTATGCTCTTGCCTTAGCTTTCTTGCTCAAGCCTGGCACTCTACCACTTGAGCCACCTGTCTACTTCTGGGCGTTTTGCTGGTTAGTGAGACATATGAGTCTTCCTCCCTTTCTTTCTTGACTTCCTCCCTTCCTTGACATTTCCTTCCTTCCTTGACATTTCCTTCCTTCCTTCCCTTCCTTCCTTCCTTCCCTTGACTTCTTCCCTTCCTGACTTCCTTCCTTCCTTGACATTTCCTTCCTTCCTTGACATTTCCTTCCTTCCTTGACATTTCCTTCCTTCCTTCCCTTCCTTCCTCCCTTCCTTGACTTCCTCCCTTCCTTGACTTCCTCCCTTCCTTGACTTCCTCCCTTCCTTGACTTCCTTCCTTCCTTGACATTTCCTTCCTTCCTTGACATTTCCTTCCTTCCTTGACTTCCTTCCTTCCTTCCTTGACTTCCTTCCTTCCTTCTTTTCTTTCCCCCTTCCCTCCCTCTCTTCCTCCTTTCCTCCTTCCTCCTTCACTCTTTCTTTCTCTCTTTTCTTCATCCTCCTCCTCCTTTCTCTTTCGCTTACCCTCTCACTCTTGATCTCATTGCTGCAGTTGTAAGTTTCAGCCCTGGCTGAGCACAGCACCCCTTGGAAGCCCTTCCTGCTTGATGACTCCATGCTCTGAACATGACTATGTCTGTGTCAGAATGTGCCCTTGAGACATGGAAGGCTGCCACATGGGTCTCCTTTAATGATCGTGTGTGTGTGTGTGTGTGTGTGTGTGTGTGTGTGTGTGTGTGTGTGTGTATGTGTGTGAGAGAGAGAGAGCTCACCTTCCTGGCCAGAAAATGTGAGAACAGAAGCTTCTAGCCAGCCTCCCTGAGCTCTAAGTGACAGCAACAGGAACAGATAGAAAACTCAACAAATTGCCCTGTCCCTCCTAGATTCAGGCTCTATGCTTGCCCCAGTGTGTTTACCAGGTCTCCTTAAATATCTGAGTGTCAGACAGTGTGTGAGCTGGGAGCTCTTATCTCCCTGAAGGAAGGCCTCTATTCAAGTGTCAGCTCCCAGCCAACAAACACCATTGTCCCAGGAGATGTGGCAGATAGGGTGCATTGCGAGAGGCGGTTCCATTTTCAGTGGTGTGTCTGAAAGATGTTGATGGCTTCCAAACTGAAGTGCTTTTGTGAGGGGCGGGGGTGGGAGTGGGGCGCTGGGGGGGGCGGGGGAGGGTCCCATGTTGGCATCTGCTTCGCCCCCCATTGGCATCTGCTTTGCTCTCTGGCTGGGATGGTTCTGTCTGAAATGGAGTTCCTGTCATCCCACGCTCATCCTCCGCCCATTCTTGGCGGGTGGTGACAGGCCCAAGTCGGTGTCCGGTAGAGATGCTGTCTCCCTCTGCTGTCTGCTTCTCGGGTTCTGGGGCTGGGTTTCTGAAAGGTCCTTGGGTCAGGACAAGAGCAGAAGGAACTGGACTCCACCACCTGGTCACTACTCAGTATATAAAGGGAGAGGGAATTCCTTTCCTCTGGTATATTCTAGAATCAGCAAGACTGGGTGAGTGGGGGGAGGAAGGGAGGGAGGAAAGGAGGGAGAAGGAGAGAACGCAAAGCAAAGAAAAAAAATAAAAGTAAAGAAAATAGAAAAAAGGAGGAAGGGAGGGAGGGAAGGAATGGAAGGAAGGAGGGAAGGAAGGAAGGAAGGAAGGAAGAAAAGAAGGAAGGAGGGAAGGAAAGAAGGAAGAAGGGAAGGAAGGATGGGACGGAAGAAAGAAAGGAAGGAAGGGAAAGAAAGAAGAGAAAGGAGAGAGGAAGAAAGGAGGGAGGGAAGGAAGGAAGGAGAGAATGAAAGGAAGGAAGAAAATGAAAGGAAAGAAAAGAGAAAAGAGGGAAAAAGAAAAGAGGGAAGAAAGGAACGAGGGAAGGAAGGAAGGAAGGGAAGGAAGAAGGGAAGGAAGGGAGAAAATGAAAGGAAAGAAAAGAGAAAGGAGGGAGGAAGAAAGGAGGGAGGGAAGGAAGGAAAGAAAGAAGAAAATGAAAGGAAAGGAAAGAGAGAAAGGAGGGAGGAAGGAAGGAGGGTGAGAAGGCAAGAAGGAAGGAAGGAAGGAAGGAAGGAACATACAGATAATTTTACGAGCCCGGTGTCCCTTTAGCTGGTCGTGAGCATGGATGTTGACACATGTCATTTCTCCTTGTCATCCTGGTGGCTTCAGGGCATAAGACTTCTGTTCTCTCGGGATATAACTCAGGTCTAAGCTTCCTAGACACTCCGGAGAGAAAGCTCAGGTCTCTCCCTTTCCGTTTAGGAGCTCTCCACTGCGAGCCATCTTGTCTGCAAAACAATACATTAATAAATTAACTGTTGGGTTGATGGCCAGTGGCTCAAGCCCAGAATCCTAGCTACTCAGGAGGCTGACATCTGAGGATGGTGGTTCAAAGACAGCCCCAGGGCAGCAAAGTCCCTGAGACTCTTATCTCCAATGAACCGCCAGAAAACCAGATGTGGCACTGTGGCTCAAGTGGTAGAGCGCTCAGCTTGCGCTTGAAGAGCTCAGGGACAGTGCCCAGGCCCAGAGCTCAAGCCCCACGACCAATAGAAATAAAAACTGTACTGTTGAATTTAATTACCTATAGATGGATTCTTCACACATGCATAATCAGCTCACTTTAAAGAGGGCCTTGTCTTACAGCTGGTTAGAGAAAGGGAACCCGGTAATTGGATTTTTTTTTTTTTCTTCACATCTTTCTGCAACCAGTGGTATTTCTCTATCTCCACTTTTGTAGCAGATGGAGATCAGGGCTCCTCAAACTCCATTCCGATCTGACTCTGCACAGATAGAGAGCCACTGAAGTACCTAAGTTAGACCTTACCCACGGCTTGGAGAGGAATCTGTCACGCGGGAAAATTCCCCAGGCCACGGGCTTCCTTCCCAGAGAATCAAAGGATACACACCCTCAAGCCCATCTTAAACACTGTATTCAATGGTACTTGTGGGGCTGGGAAGGTGGCTCAGTGGTGGAGTGCTTGCCTTGCATGCATGAGGCCCTGGGTTCGATTCCTCAGCACCACATAAGCAGAAAAAAGCCAGAAGTGGCGCTGTGGCTCAAGTGGTAAAGCACTTGCCTTGGGCTGAAGAGCTGAGGGACAGCGCCCAGGCCCAGAGTTCAGGCCCCATGAACAAATTTTTAAAAATGGTACTTGCAAGAACAATGTACTACTTACTCTTCCTGGCCCTTGGGCTATGAAATAATGTGAAATTCTAAGACATTAGCATTTTCCCTTTCAGCCATAAGGGAGAGGGATAGAAGTAGACTTTCTCTTGAACTGTGTGTATGTGAGAAAGGGAGAGAGAGAGAGAGAGAGAGGGAGAGAGACTTTTTCCCCTCCCTCCACACAGGCATTAATACCCAGGTTTAGGTTCTAATTCAGTGTTTCAGTGTTGATTTATTGTGCAGGCAACACTAATGACGCCCAGATGAGAGGAAAATTGTACTGGCAGCCCCCACTTCGACCCGAAATCAAACCATTTTCCTTTTGTTTCATGCCAACATCGTCATGGTTTGATTCATCCTTGAGGAGCTGGGTGGTGGGTGATTGATTGATTAATAGATTATTTTTTTCAGGACAAAAACCAAACACAACATTAAATGCAGTACTCTCGAGATTTACAAAAAAAAAGAGAAAGAAAAAAGATCCTCCGTTATCTGGCTTACTCTCTGCAAGAGGAAAGAACTGTTCTGTAATGTGTATTTAGAAGGAGCTGTGACTGTATCGTGTACTTAAGAGGGACAATGAGGGGAGCAGTTTGGTCATCGATATGATTTTTTTTTCTATTATGGTGAGCTTTGTAAGGCTACTGGTGCATCTAAGTCATTATAATTCTAGTTGTGTGTGTTGGGGGGGGTACTGGGACTTGAACTCAGGGCCTGATAAGATAAGAATCTCATGGACTTTCCTGCCCTAGGCTGGCTTTGAACTGCAATCCTCAGATCTCAGCCTCCTGAGTAGCTAGGATGACAGGCGTGAGCCACCCGTGCCTGGAGGGAGGAGAGGAGGACATTCTGACAGAGAGTCCTCCTCCTCCTCTTTCTCCTCCTCCTCCTCCTCCTCCTCCTCCTCCTCCTCCTCCTCCTCCTTCTTCCTCCTCCTCCTCTCCTTCCTTCTGTTTCTTCTTCCTCCTCCTTCTCCTTTCTCTCCTTCCTCTTCCTCTTCCTCTTCTTCCTTCTCCTCTGCCACCTTCCCCTCCCCTTCCTCCTCATCCTCCTCCTCCTCTTCTTCTTCTTCTTCTTCTTCTTCTTCTTCTTCTTCTTCTTCTTCTTCTTCTTCTTCTTCTTCTTCTTCTTCTTCTTCTTCTTCTTCTTCTTCTTTCTTCTTCTTCTTCCTTGTTCTTCTTCTTCTTCTTCTTCTTCTTCTTCTTCTTCTTCTTCTTCTTCTTCTTCTTCTTCTTCTTTCTTCTTCCTCTTCTTCCTCTTCTTCCTCTTCTTCCTCCTCTTCCTCCTCTTCCTCTTCTTCTTCCTCCTGCCCCTCCTTTCTTCAGAACTTTGTTCCTAGGATCATTTCCAGAAGTGGGGCCACAGTGTAACCAGAAATGAACATTTTCCTAGGTTTTGATTTTATACCGCCAGATTAATTTCTAAAGAGCGCTATAAAAAGTTCTCCTGCCAGCAGCAGTGTGGGAACCTACCACTTTCTCCACCATCTGGCTGGCATTGGATTTCCAAACGTATACCAAGAGTATGTGTATAAAGCTATGCAGGGCTGTGTATGTACATGTATAGCTTGATTATGATAGTACTCTACTTTTCCATTTCGAAGGAGGTTTAAAATGTGAACATATGACCTCTGTAACAATGGTGAAGCACTAAGAGACAAGCAAAAAACAAATTCAAAAAGCATCCAAACAGAGATCTACCTCCCCTCCAATCCACTCTTAGTAATCCTAGATATCTATCTATGGCACGGCATATTGCTTATAGATCTTTGGGGTTTCTTTTTTTTTTTTTAAATAAATACAGCTGCCTTCTCTATAAAAATGCAGTCACACTGCCCAAATTTTTTCTTCTTTTCTTTCTCATGCTCCTATTTTGAACATTTGTTTCTATGGTATCATTGTATGGATACCTAGCCTCAGTAATACCTGCTGGATATTACTCTAGTGTTGTAAAGTAGTAGTATTAGCAATCAAGAATACTGTAACTGAATAAGAAAGCTGAGTAACATGTGTGAGTTGGGCCCCAGTGGCTCATGCCTGCCATCCTAGCTACTCAGGAGGCTGAGAGCTGAGCATTGCCGTTCAAAACCAGCCCGGCATTTACCTAAATAACCACAAACAAGGCCACACTAAAGCTACTAGCACAACCATGTTTATCGCTGCATTGTTCACCATAGCTAAGATATGGAACTAACCCAGATGCCCCTAAGTAGGTGAATATCAAGAATGTGATATATATATATATATATATGTGTGTGTGTGTGTGTGTGTGTGTGTATATGTATATATATGTATATATATGTATATATATATGCGTGTATATATATATATATATATATATATATATATATATATATATATATGAAGTCTATGCCTCTATCAGAAAGAATGACTTTGCCCCATTTGTAAGGAAATGGAAAAAAAATTGTGTTAAGTGAAGTAAACCAGGCCCAGAGAAACATAGGTCCCATGGTTTCCCTTATTTGTAATCATTAGTATATGTCTAGGATAATCTTAGCAGATGAGCAGAAGAGCTCAAAAGCTATGAACATATGACCATATAAGATGATGCTAAGCAAAATGAACCCCAAGGCACGGACACAAGAGGTTTTCCTTTGTTGTTGTTTTTAATGTACTATGTGATTTTTTTTTTGTTTCTTTTATATATTCTTCTCCCTATGGTATATCCTCTGTTGTCACTGTGTTTGATTTTGGTACTCTGGGTATTGTAGATACATTTATCTGAATAGGGGAGGGAACCACAGAATGGTGAGACAAAGGACAAGGGGGAACCAATGGGACAGACAATAGGTTGGAAATGATCTGTACAACTTGGGGTAGAAGGGGAGAAGCAGGGGATAGAAAGAGGGAGAACAATGAGGGAGAGGGTAGCAAGTTGGACAAGAAATGTACTCACTACCTTACTTATATAAACGTAACCCCTCTGTATGTCACCTTGACAATAAAATTAAAATAAAATTAAAACCAAAAAACAGCCTAGGTAAGAAAGTCCCTGAGACTCTTATCTCCAATTCACTACCAAAAAGCCAGAAGTGGAGCTGTGGCTCAAGTGGTAAAATGCCAGCCTTGAGCATTAAAAAAACATATCTAGAGACAGCGCTCAGGCCTTGATAAGTAGGAAACAGGGCGGATGGGGGCATTTTCTCTGGGATGGGATAAGTACCACTGGAGACGTGACAAAGCTACCAAGGGTTGGTCCTGCGAAATGTCAGAATGCGGACACCGTCCTGTCCTCCGCCACCCATCAAGGTCATCTCGGAAAGCAGCCCAATTAGATGGGTTCATGTGTTCAGGAGAGATAGCTGTGACCACATTCCCGTTCTCTTTCATTCCTTCATTCATGCTAATGACATCTGGCAGAGGAACGCTTTCAAGAACTTAGGAAGTTGCTTCTGTGATCTTCTGGTCATTATCCTATCCATCATAGACTCGTATCAAGCAATATCAATACTTGTCTGTGGCTTCGCATTTTTTCTTCTCTTCTTATCTTTTTTTCTTATGAAATAACTTCTTTAGGATCCAATCCATCTTTGCATGCCTGAATAGCAGGGAAAAGACAGTTGGCTTTATCATTGTGTGTTAAATCCTCATTTCTTTCTTTCCTCCTTTCCTTTCCTTTCTTTCTCTCTTTCTTTCGTTTTCTTCCTTTCTTTCTTCTTTCTTTCCTTCTTTCTCTTTCTTTCTTCCTTCCTTTCTTTTTTTTTTTTTTTTTGGGTCCGGTCGTGGGGCCTGAACTCTGGGCCTGGGCACTGTCCCTCAGGTCTTCAGCTCAAGGCTAGCGCTCTACCACTTGAGCCACAGCGCCACTTCTGGCTTTTTTTTTTTGCTTATGTGGTGCTGAGGAATCGAACCCAGGGCCTTGAGCATGCAAGGCAAGCGCTCTACCACTGAGCCACCTTCCCAGCCCCTCTTCCTTCCTTTCTTTCTTCCTTTCTTTCTTCTTTCTTTCTTTCCTTCTTTCCCTTTCTTCCTTCCTTCCTTTCCTTCTTTCTTCCTTCCCTCCTTCCTTCCTTCCTTCTTTCCTTCTTTTTCCTTCCTTCCTTCCTTTCCTTCTTTCTTCCTTCCCTCCTTCCTTCCTTCCTTCTTTCCTTCTTTTTCCTTCCTTCCTTCCTTTCCTAATAAACTGGAAGCTGGAGGGAACAACTGGGAGAGAGCAAGGGAAAGGGGTCACATTGTCCCCCCAAAAGAAATGTGCTGTTTATCCGACACATCACTGTAACACCTCTGTACATCACCTTCATAATCCCAATAACTAATCAATCAGTTAATTAATTATTAATTGGAAGCTGAGAAAAGGAATGGGTAACTTCGGTTTGGGCCGTACTGAATAAGAGACAAGAAGGCGATTTCAAGGACTCTGATTTCTTGGCTTTCCGTAACAGGTGTCATCAAACAGGAGGGCGGGGGGGGGGGGGCAGCTGTTAGCGTGGGGATCCTGATGAGGGCCTCATTGGCAGAGGTGTGAGGTATCAAATCCCCCCTCCCCTGAGATCCAGTTATGCCTCCAAAGCTACACCCTGCCCAGTGCAGGGGCTGTTATGGTTCCATAGGGCCCATTCCTCCTGCCCAATGGGCCCTAAGGCTGGGGCTGTTTTTACTGCCTATTGATCCCACTGGTCTTTGTATTGATTATGTGTCAGCCTCTCAGCCTGGGCCTCCACTGTGAGCTATTATTTGTTATTGAGTTGTCACCATGGCCTTGGGCCTTGCCTGGCTGCCAAGGTAGACCAGCTGTCTTGTCCCCATCAGTCAGTCTTCTCTCCCTCCTTCCTTCTTCCATCCTAACGCTCTGAATAGTATGATCTTTGTCCAGGAGGGCTCTTGCAAGGGGCCGGTGGGATACAGACGTGTTAGAAGTCATAAAGTAAAAAGTAAATAAATAAAATGGGAACCTAGAGAAGAAGAGCAAATGCCTTTTTATTTTTATTTCCCCTTCAACATCGGATCAACAGGATCTATGGACCAGGTGAAGTGTAGGGCTATTTGTTTTCATGAGTTTGTTATCACCTGGCATTAATAAGACTTGAGGGCCAAATTAACCAAGGCTATCATTTCTTATATATTTTGGCAGGTGAGATGTCACTTGTTTTAAATGCCAAAGCTTCCTTTTTTTTTTTTTTTTTTTTTTTTTTTTTTGCAATAACTTTGGTGTGTGTCTGAGTCCTGGGGCTTGAACCCAGGGCCTGGGCACTGTCCCTAAGCTTTTTTGTTCAAGGCTAGCGCTCTACCACTTGAGCCACTGCTCCACTTCTGGCTTTTTTTTTTTTTTTGGTGGTTCATTGAAGATAGAGTCTCACAGACTTTCCTTGCCCAGGCTGGCTTTGAACTGTGATCCTCAGATCTCAGGCTCCTGAGGCGTGAGCCACTGGCACCTGGCAGAAATTCTTTTATTCCTCCATGTTATAACGGAGACCATGGGTGGAATGTCCATTAACTCCTTAAGGTAAGAGCTAAGTCCCTGTCTTTCTTTATATATGAAGCACTGTCCCTGAGCTCTTCAGCTCAAGGCGAGCACTCTACTACTTGAGCCACAGCGCCACCTCCGGCTTTTTCTGTGTATGTGGTACTGAGGAATCGAACTCAGGGCTTCATGCATGCGAGGCAAGCACTCTACCACTGAGCCACCTTCCCAGTCCAGAAAGGGTTTATTTTGGCATAAGCAGAGGTTGTGTTACAGGCTCATGTAACTGTTTTTCATAGTCACTTTGGCTATTACTTCTTCTCCATGGACCTTTGGCTGCCACTTTTTCCTTAAGCTGTGGCTTAGTGGGTACCATGTTATGGTAGAGGATACCCTGGACTCAATTGGTTGCTTGGTAATTTTCTTACATGCATCAAAAGCTAAAGGAAACTAGCCTAAAGCATTCTATGCATTAAGTGCTTAAGTCTTAACAACCGACCGAGCCATTTGAAAAAGTTATCCACACAATTTAAAAAATATTAATAATAAATAACCAAGGGTGTGCAAATGCAGTGGTACTCACTAGACATTATATGGAAAATGAACTAAACAACTTGAGGATGAAGACAGAAGGGGAAAAAGTGGAAGAGAGAGAGAGAGAGAGACAGAGAGAGAGGGGAGGGGTAAGGGTGAGATCGTCCCAAAAAGAAATGTACTCATTACCTGGCTTACGTAACTGTAACCCCTCCATACATCCCCTTTCTAATAACAATAAGAAATATTTACAAAAATATAATAACAGGAATTCTTTTAAGCTGGGTGCCAGTGGCTCACACCCACAATCTTAGCTACTCAGAAAGCTGAGATTTGAAGGAGAGAGGTTCAAGGCCAGACCAGGAATAAAAAGCTAAAAGACACACCATTTCCAAAAATAGTCAGGAAAAAAAAAAAAAAGCCAGGCTGGAAGCAGGGCTCCAATCTGCAAAGTTATCAGTTGAGCAAGTCTAAGGCTTTGAGTTCAAATCCCGATACTGGCAAAAAAAAAAAAATCCAAACCAAACCCAAACATTCTTGACAAGTGTCCGCAGTGATAGATCATATTCTGGGTCACCAAAAAAGGAAGAAAAAGAAAAGAATTGTGAAAGAATTGCAATCATACCGTATCCTCTGGCTACAATAGAATCAAACTAGAAAGCAATAAGCTACCGGAAAAGCAGGGGGAGGGGGGATAATCACTAGAAAAGTAGAAAACACACTTATAAATAATCCATGACCTGAATATTGTATTATCCTGACACAAAAAGCAGACTGCAAGCAAAGAGAAAAAAATTACCTTGAACGTGATAAAAAGAAAATGAAAATATAACATCACCACATACAGCACTCAGTTAAGGAAATGCTGGGGGGGGGGAGGGAGAGCGGGAATGGCATTTATAGCAGTAAAGTGCATTTTAGGAAAGAGTTCTTGGTCTTAAGAACCTAGAAGAAGAATAGCAAAAATAAATCCAAAGCAAGAAGGAAGGAAATAGCAAAGATAAGAGCTGAAATAAATTAATTAGAGAAAAACAAGACAGACAGAGAAAGAGAGAGAGAGAGAGAGAGAGAGAGAGAGAGAGAGAGAGAGAGAGAGAGAGAGAGAGAGAGAGAGAGCATACCAGTAAGGCAGAGTTTTGATTCTTCGATTCATAGATCAGTACATCCAAGAATCAGAGGAAGACTAACAAGCCAAACAAAGTAGCAAAGATGCACATTACGAATATTAGAAAAGAAGCAAGAGTTATCACCGCTCCTCCCATTTTTTAAAAGTTCATTGTTATTGTAAAGATGATGTACAGAGGTGCTAGAGTTACATAAGTCAGATTTTTAAAAATATGTTTCTTTTTGGACAGTGTCTCCCTTTCCTCCCTCTATCCCAGTTTTTTCCTTCCCACCTCCACCCATAAGTTGTGTCCTTCACTTTCAACACAGTGTCTAGTGAGGACGACGGCTGCATTTGTTCACCCTCTGTCCTTCCATTTCTGTGCCCCCTCACAAAGACAGATAAACAAGATTAAAAAGAAAAGAATACAAGCCAAGTAGCTCACACCTGTAATCCTAGCTACTCAGGAGGCTGAGATCTGAGGATCTCAGTTCAAAGCCAGCCCGGGCAGGAAAGTCTGTGAGTCTCATTTTTAAAAAAAAATTTATTGTAAAGGTGAGGTACAGAGGGGTTACACTGAGACTCGTATCTCCAATTAATCACAGAAAAAGCTGGAAGTAACCCTGTGGCTCAAGTGGTAGAGTTCTAGCCTTGAGCAAAAGAAGCCCAGGGACAGGGCCTAGACCCAGAGCTCATGCCCCAGGACTGGAAAACAAACCAAAGCAAAACAAAACAAGAAAACCAAACCAGAATTTCTCATGGTCTTCAGTAATTAGCAAATAGAATTCATTATGTAAAAAGAATTAGGCACCATGAGCAAATGAGATTTATTCTAGGGATAAAAGATGGTTTAAAATTCAAAACTCAATCAAGCCGTAATCTTACCAAAACATGGCATTATATTATATTATAAGCTAATGCGTTTTAATATATAATTTATACTAATATAATTTATTAGGTGCTAAAGAAGAAAATTAGCACGATCACCTCACTTGATAGTAATTTTTAAAATTGACAAAATGTTACACTCATCCATAACAAAAACTCTCCAGAAAACCAAGACCAAGGGAAATTTCTGAACTTAACTAACAGGCTGATGTGCTTAATTGTAAAAGACTGCATACTAACCAAGACTGTGTAAACATCAAATTTTAAAATCTGATATTAATGAGAATTGTTCCAGAAAAAAATACCACTGGAAAGGCTCAGAGGTTAAAAAAAAAACTTACAAAACATGAACCAGATTTATATGATGAAAACTACAACAAAGTGAACGAAAGAAATTGAAGACTGAAATAAAGACACAGATTTTGTTCATGGAGGACAAGTGTTAGCCTAACAAAGATGTCAGCTCTCTCCATACTGAGAGACCAGGTTTGACACCATTTCTCTCAAAACACCAGTACTGGGTCTTGAACTCAGGACCTGAGCACTATCCCTTAGCTTTTTTTTCTCCAGGTAGGTGCTATACCACTTGAACCACACCTTAACATCTGGCTTTTTTTGGTAGTTAATTGAAGATTTAAAAACAATCTCACAGATTTTTTTCCTGCCCTGGCTGGCTTTGAACTGTGATGTTCTGATCTCAGCTTCCTGCGTAACTAGGATTACAGGAGTGAGCTACCCGTGCTAGATGCTGGGTATTAATAGGGTACTATGTTATGTTATTTTTAATGTTACTAAGTATGTTAAATAACCTACTTATATAAAACATAAGTATATATATATATAACATAGATATAAAACATATAAGTATACATGTATTAATAACATAAGTATATGTTACATGTTATATATGTTATAGATATGTTATAATATATAACAGATATCTGTTATAACATACATATGTTATAACAGATATAACATATATCTGTTATATATATATCTATAACATATAACATATGTTATAACAGATATATGTTATATCTGTTATAACATATAAGTATGTGTTATATATGCATATGTTACATATACTTAAATGTTATATAACATATATAACACATACCTATATGTTAAATATGTTATAACATATACTTATGTTATATATAAGTAGGTTATTTAACATACTTAATACATACCATAACATAGCTATGCTATTACTATCTTCAGATTTGTAAATTATGTATTGTAAATTCTGTATGCTATATTGCTTTCAAACAATATTGTAAACACTATGAAATGATCATTCTAGACTTCTTGTTCATAATGATTTTACAGTTCTATTTTATTTAATAGTTGTTACATATTCTATTTACATTTGACTTGCACCTGGTTATTTTTAAGTGGTTTCCAGCCTTCCCTGGTTTGGATATAATCGTCTCTAGCATCTAATAGATATGATTGAGTGGAAATTCCCTGATCGTTTATTTCTATTTATACAACTGGATCTGAGTATACTTCTGTATGCCTTTCCAGACTCTTCTGCCAACATTCTATTTGGCGTCTCGTACATCTGTGTTCTTAGATGAGACTGGTGTCTGCTTTGCTGTTTTGTCTGTTCTTCTTTCTCCAGCTTTACTGATAAGTTTAGGTTTCAACCATGGCATTAATTGGTGAGTTAGTTACACCGTGTTGAGGTAACATCACAACAACCTGTTCTGCACAGGATTCAGATATCATAGTCTGGTCATGGACACATTGAAGAGCCCTTTGAGCCTGTTGTTTACTTGTATGTCTTGAAAATACTGAGTTACGAGCCTTCCTGATTTATTTTTCGTTTTTTTGTTTTTGTTTTTGTGGGTCATGGGGCTTGAATTCTGGGCCTGGGCGCTGCCCCTCAGTTCTTCAGCTCAAGGCGAGTGCTCTACCACTTGAGCCACAGCGCCACTTCTGGCTTTTTCTGCTGATGTGGTGCTGAGGAATCGAACCCAGGGCTTCATGCATACGAGGCAAGCACACTACCACTGAGCCACCTTCCAGCCCTGTATAGCTTTCTTATATAGATACAGTATATATTTGTATATTGTATGTTGTATATATTGTTTGTATTGTATATGTTGTATACTATTGTATAGATTGTCTATATAGATATATCTAAAGATATAGGTCTATCTGTAGATAGATCTGGATATCTATCTATATAAAATATAGATAGGTCCTACACTGTATAGATAGCTAGATCTACATATAGGTCTATATCTAGATCTCTATATAGATAGGCACATCTATAGATCTAGATCTAGGAAGATCTAGATCTATAGACACATACATAGATCTAGATCTACCAATATATAGATCCATATATAGTTAGACACATATTTAGATCTATATACAGACCTATACATAGATCTAGCTGTCTATACAGTGTAGCAAAGCACAGTGGAGCTAGGCCTGTATGCCCTTCCCTTGCCTGAGGTATTTGGACAAAGCACTCTGCAGCTAAGACAGCAAAGAAATGCTGGAAGCCCACTATGAATCATCAGCGTCAGAGTGAAGGGTGAATTGCTTTACACTGGTGTGGGGTGAGCCTCCCCGCTCCCATCCGCTGAGAGGATTCCATCATGGTGGTCAGGCCTCAACGTGACCGCAATCCAACATCTGGGTTTCCATCTCCCGAGCTATTCTGCACGGGGCTCTGGTTCTCCAGTTCAATAGAAAGAATTTGCATAAACAAAGTTGCATAACAAGGGGAGGAAGAGAAAGTCTGAAGACAGGGAAAGCTGATACGGCACACTCAACAAAGTCATGTCCATGTTCACTGCTACACTATTTCCATTGCCAACAACCCAGATGACCTACAATGGATGAAGGGACCAAGAACATGTGATACAGATATATATCTATCTCTATCTACCTACCTATCTATCTATATGTATATATGGACATATATAATGGAATTTAACTTATCTGTTAGGAGAATGATGTTACGTCATTGATAGGGACCTGGAAAAAAAAAGAATGTAAGTCAGGCACAGAGAGACAAATGGTGCATGCTTTCTCTCCACCGTGGAAGCTAAATCTAAATTATTAAGCTTCAGGTGCAGAAATTGAGGGACCAAGGGTGAACAAATGCAGCCGTGGTCCTCAGTGGGGAAAAAGAGCTCTATAACTTGTGGGTGGGGACCAGAGGGGAAAAATTGGGAGACAAGCACAAGGGAAGGAGAGACATGGTGCAAAAAAAAGATGTACACTCATTACTTGACTTACTTAACTGTCACCTCGCTGTGTATCCCCTCTGCAATATCAATATAAAAAGTTATTCAGAGATCATGGTTACGTATAATGATAGCCAGCAGAATTCACCAACTTACAATTACACAACTCTCCATGTGTAAGGGGAAATGTGGCGACATTTCATTTATCTCACTCGAAGCTTATTGTTTTTTTAATCTGTGTCTTGAGGATGTCCAATCCACTTCTAAGTCGATGCTTGGGGATTATTTCAAAATCTCTCACAAAACATCTTGTGAGTAGAATTAGACCTTACTGTATGATGTCATGGTTTTATGGATTTAGATAAATGTTGTACCATGGATCAAGATTCTCATTCTAGGGGCTGGGAAGATGCTCTAGGATCTGAGATGACTCTACTTGGTCCTTTAAAACTTTTCAGATTATAAATGGCTCTGTGCATTAAAAAAAAACTTGTGATAAATATGGAGGAAAAGAACCTCAGCAGAGCTGGACACCAGTGGCTCACGCCTGTCATCCTAGCTACTCAGGAGGCTGAGATCTGTGGATTACGGTTCAAAGCCAGCCTGGGCAGGAAAGTCCATGAGACTCTGATCTCCAACCAACCACAGAAAACTGGACGTGGCGCTGTGGCTCAAGTGGTAGAGCACTCGCCTTGAGCTGAAGAGCTCAGGGACAGCGTCCAGGCCCAGAGTTCAATCCCCACGACTGACTAAAAAGTAAAAAAGAATCTTAGCAGCAAGGAAGTCCAGCAGAAAACACAAATCTTCTTTCTGTCTGACAGCCTCAACATTTAGAGGTCAGGAGATCCCAGGAAATTCAATTCCTAGAGGCCTGGGTCACTGAGCGGTGCCTGGAAGTGTCAGACATAGATCTGAGAGAAGGGGACAAAAAAAAAAAAGGAAAAATAATTATCACAGGAGACAGAAGAATGTGGAGAGCTGGAAGTGACCTTGCAATCTGGAACCTTCTGGTGTTGGTTTCCCTGAACGAGCAGACTGTGGCAGAAGGGGTACAAGGAGTGGGTAGACATCACACACCTGGTCACGAACATACTGGAAACCAAAGGCATCTGTAATTCGATTCCCCCCTTTTCCTGGCTGTCCTCCTCCATTGTGCTGAGAATCCAGTGGTAAAGAGATTCTACCATGTACCCATGCCGGTCAGACATCACTAATCTATGACAGATTGTGTTCCTTCAGGGACCAGATGTGCCCTTAGACCTTCCTGCTCAGACGCTCCAGGCAACTACTCTTGACTGGCCCACCTGGCCCTGTTGCCTAATAATATAACTCTCAATCTTCAAATACAAAAACTTCAGATTCTTTGTTGTGTCAATAATAATAATAATAATAATAATAATAATAATAATAATAATAATAATAAATAATAATACGTACCAAAATCCTAATTCCCAATGGGGGATTTCTTTTTCTGTTGCAGGTTGATAGGACAGAGGTGATTCGGACCTGCATAAATCCAGTGTACTCCAAACTGTTTACTGTGGATTTCTACTTTGAAGAGGTTCAGCGTCTGCGGTTTGAAGTCCATGACATCAGCAGCAATCACAATGGGCTGAAGGAAGCTGATTTCTTAGGTGGCATGGAATGTACACTTGGCCAGGTGAGCCAACACACATTCCCTTCCTCTTCTTCCTCCTCCTCCTCCTCCTCCTCCTCCTCCTCCTCCCTTTTGCTTCCTTTCCCCACCTCGCCTCATCTTTGCTTTCTTCTTCCTATTGATTTTATTATTACTATTACTACTATTATTATTATTATTATTATTGTTGGTCGTGGTCCCTGAACTCTGGGCCTGGACTCTGTCCCTTTGCTCTTCAGCTCAAGGCTAGTGCTCTACCACTTGAGCCACAATGCCACTTCTGGCTTTTTTCTACTTATGTGGTGCTGAGGAATCGAACCCAGGGCCTCATGTATGCGAGGCAAGCACTCTACCACTGAGCCACCTTCCCCACCCCTGATTTTATTTTCTTTTGCATGTAATATGTTATTACTCCCTGGACACTATCACATCTATTATATCAATCTGTGATGTGACTTCTTGTTCCCGATTAATCATCTTCTCTTCTGAGTGCCCTCGATTGATTGGTCAATAACCATTAATTGGCCCGTGGACTGTGTTTCTGGCTCTGGGTTCTGCACCTGTGTCAGCTACAACCTTGTCCTGAGTGGTTATTAAAGTTCCATCCCCGAACTTGACAGGGAAGATACAGAGAGCATTTCTCTGAGTTATTCCAAGTCTCTGAGGTATGAAAAAAAATAGCCCAAGGAAGGGACAAATACTTGATGAGCAAATAATCTTCATACTAATGTAAAATATTTTTTGACTCAGGGAGCAAGCCGAATCAGAGAATACTGTTGCTATTTAAGAAAAACAAAAACAAAAACAAAACTACAAAGGTAGCTAAATGCTAGGCGTTGGTGGCTCACGTCTGTCATCCTAGCTACTCAGGAGGCTGAGATCTGAGGATCACAGTTCAGAGCCAGCCCGGGCAGGAAAGTCCCCATGAGACTCTTATCTCCAATAAATCACCAGAAAACTGGAAGTGGCACTGTGGCTCAAGTGGTAGAGCGCTTACCTTGAGTAAAGAGCGGCTCAGGGACAGTACCTAGGTCTTGAGTTCAAGCCCCACAACTGACAAAAAAAAAAAAGAAAGAAAGAAAAAAGAAAATGATTTCCAAACGTACAACTTTAGTCCTTCCCAAGCCTCACCTCTCCCAAACCCAATGGACTATTTTGTGCCAGCCTTTAAAGGTAGCTGTCACAGAGGGAGTGGTTAGCCAAAACATTATTTTTCCCTGGCCTAGAGTACCTCAAGGCCTAGTTGGACTAAAGATGGAAGGCAGGTGGTTCTGCAGCTCATGAATAACAATGATTTTTAAGCCTGGTGAAGCCAGGGTACAAAAGAAGAGAAGGAACACGGAGAGACTGGCATGGGGGTTGGGTTGGGGAGCAATGGGGGGGTAGGGGGGGATCAATGAAGGTCTTCCCGAGGAAAGCGGTATGTCTGCCAAATAGAGACGAAAAAAGGAGGAAGCACAGGTTCCGAGCAGATGGGAACATTGTACATAGAGCATTCATCGGGTTCAGGAAGAGATCTGACATATGGTGCAGCCCAGCATCTTTGTTTGATTCCCCACCCCCCTCCCCAAGCCAACTCTGAGACAGGAAGGGAGACGTTGGGGAAAGAAACACCAGCATGATCTGGAAAAAGGGATCACAAGACAAGGAAGGCAGGATGTGGCAGATGAACGGTGAAGTTGGCTACCCTGGGGGTGGGGGGACTTAATTCTATGGTGAGGGGAGAGTAGGATTCTGGAAGATTTTGGGTAGAGCAGACATCAGTTAACCTTATCTAGGGATGGAGACATTGGAGCATCTAGATAACTAGGGGCTAGAAATGTTCCCACCGCTTCTTTTTATTATTTTTTTATTGTAAAGATACTGTACAGAGGGGTTACAGTTACATGAGCAGGATGAGTCCATTTCCTCTTGAGTATTGTTACCCCTTCTTTTGTTTTCCCCTACCATCCCTTCCCTTCCCACCTCCCCAACTCCTTCCTTCCCCCGCCAAGATGTAAAGTTCATTTTCAACATAGTGTCTTGTACATCTCATCATTACAATGGGTCATCCTGTATCCTTATTTAAGCATTTTGTTATATCCCTTCCCCTCCCCAAATTAGAAAAATGTATATACAAGATGCAGGGTACCAGAATCAAATATAGTGACAACAGGGGTTATACCATGGGGGAAGAACATACAAAGAAACAAAAAAATGGCATAGTACACTATAAGTACATTATAAAAACAACAGCAAGAAAGGTAAAAACTCTTGTGTCCCTATCTTGGGGTTCATTTCACTTAACATCATCTTATATGGTCCTATGTACATAGCTTTTGACCTTTTCTGCTTGTCCTAAACTTATACTAGTTATTGCAAATACAGGAAACCATGGGACCTATGTGTCTTTGGGCCTGGCTTACTTCACTTATAATTTTTTCCAAGTCTTTCCATTTCCTAACAAATGGGACAAAGTCATTCTTTCTGATGGAGGCATAGAATTCCATTATGTGTGTGTGTGTGTGTGTGTGTGTTTCACATTTTTTTGATCCATTCATCTACTGAGGTGCATCTGGGTTGGTTCCATATCGTAACTATGGTGAATAATGCGGTGATGAACATGGTTGTGCTGGTAGCTTTGGTATAACTTTGTTTGTGATCATTTGGGTAAATACCCAAAAGTGGGATTCCTGGGTCATAGGGCAGCTCGGTGTGTAGTCTTTTGAGGACCCTCCATACTGCCTTCCAAAATCCCACCACTTCTTGATGAAGATAAGAGCAAAGTTGCTCTAACAATCAGCAAACACTGACCAGAAAAGAAATACAAGTACTGGAGGGTAGAAGACAGTAGTGTACAGCTCAGAAATGGGGGTGGTTTGGAGCAGCACTTATCTGTGGCCTAACTTATATCCCACTCAAACTGTCTTAGCAATCAGACGCTGACAATGGTCATCATTTTCTATCCTAGGGCCATGTTTAAAACATCCCGCTCCACTTGTTTTCTTTCATGTGTAGAGGTCAGAGGTAAACTATAAGCATAGATGAAAATATATACAGGGCCATATGCATACATACACACACAGGGAGAGAGACAGACACACAAACATATTGACTAAAATATGGTACAAGCAGGGAAGGATTCTGAGGGTGGAATTCCTTTGAACAACCAACTTCTAGTTTAACAGCAGTGGGGGTTGGGGGAAGGAAAGGATGGTGGGCAGGTGATGGAGAGAGAAAGGGTGGGCCAATACAAGTCATTCAAATTCAATGGACATGCTGGGCACCGGTGGCTCACGCCTGTCATCCTAGCCACTCAGGAGGCTGAGATCTGAGGATCACGGTTCAAAGCCAGCCCAGGCAGGAAAGTCCCTGAGACTCTTAAGTCCAGTAAACCACCAGAAAACCAGGAGTGGCGCTGTGGCTCAAGAGGTAGAACGCTCACCTTGAGCTGAAGAGCTGAGGGACAGCACCCAGGCCCAGAGTTCAAGCCTTATGACCAATCCCCCCAGAAAAGCAATAGATAGATACATAGATACATAGACAAAACAAAGGCAGAGAAGCAGGAAGGCAGGAAGGAAGAAAGGAAGAAAGGAAAACAGTCTTCTCCCTAGCTCACAAATAGACCTGAATACCCTCAGCCATCCCTAAACCTCTTATCCAAGATTGATTTAGGGGTTCAGGGATGTGCATATGGCCAGTTCTAACAGGGAAATGTAAAGATTATGAAGACATGGTTACTCTCAGCCTGTGATACTAGGACCACTGCAACCGTCCGGCAAAGATGAGAGCCCAATGATGTGAGTCGGAGCTGCTCTATCTGTGGACTCTGTATTATGAGAAAATGAATGTCCTGCTGTGAAAACTATTTCAGATGTGATTTTCCATTCCTGGAGCTAAAGACATCGTGATTGACATCTCAAATCGGCAGTGTTTATCAAACAAGAACCGGGCTGGCTGAAATAGGGCAAACCAAGTTAATGTTCTTAATCTGTCAAAGTAAGGAGTATGTAGGAGTGAACCCCACCCTCACCCCCACCCCCCCCCAAAAAAAAGAGATTAAAAATAGGCCTTTCTAATTATGCTGGAATACTTTGGTTTCTGTCTTTCTTTCTTGTGCTGGTCCTGGGGTTTGAGCTCAGGTCCCTGGCGCTGTCTCTGAGCTTTTTCTCCTCTGGGTTAGTGCTCTACCACTTGAGACACACAGCTTCATTTTCAGATTTTTTTTTTGGTGGTTATTTGGAGAAAAGCTTCTCACGGACTTTCCTGCACGGCCTGGCATCCACCTGTGATCCTCAGATCTCAGCCTCCTGAGTAGTTAAGGGTTTTAGACGTGAACCACTGGGGCCCAGCTAAAACAGGGGTTTAAAGTCAGATCTCTGAAATCATTCGGGGAGGTAATTTGGGCAAGTATTTTAATAGTTTTTGTTGTTGTTGTTGTTGTTGTTGTTTGGTCATGGGGCTTGAACTCTGGGCCTGGGCGCTGTCCCTCAGCTCTTCAGCTCAAGGCAAGCGCTCTACCCCTTGAGCCACAGCACCATTTCTGTTTTTTTCTAGTGGTTTATTGGCGGTAAGAGTCGCATGGCTTTTCCTGCCCAGGCTGGCTTTGAACCGCAATCCTAAGATCTCAGCCTCCTGAGTAGCTAGGATGACAGGCATGAGCCACTGGCTCATATATACATATATATATGATATATATATATAATATATCATATATATACACAGACATATGTATGTGTGTATATATAAAATTTACTTTATTGTTTTACAGAGGGGTTACATTTACACAGCTCAGGGGATGAGTACATTTCCCTTCGTACAGTGTCATCTGTTCCCTCCTTCTTTCTCCCATCTTACCACAATGGAGGGCCCAAGGAGAGAGAGAACACATGTCCCCCTTCACACCCCCCCCCAGAAAAACCATACAGGAAGTCACAGAGCCCGTCTCTTCCCGTCTCCTACCAGAGTTTCCCAGGACCATCTGCTATGCCATCCTCTCCCTTCTGTCTTGCGGAAGGAGCAACAGACTCTTGGCTTAGGAAAAGAAAACAGCACCCCTCCACATGCTAACGGGGGTACACACACAGCAAGTGGTGTCCCACTGAGCAGGAAGCGTTTTTTAAAAAGGGGAAAACAAGGCCAAGGAAGCAAATAGAGAGGCCATGTCCTGGGACTCCAGGAGGAACTGTATGTTCTCGGCAGATGGCTGAGGGGAATGAATCATGGGACGTGGTTATGTGCTGTCTGATCCTTGGGTGTCTCTCTAGAAGGGCCAGCTAGCATCACTTCACATCCTGTTTTATTGTTTGTTACATTTCCTATTCTTTTATTATTTTGTCCGTATACCTATAGTTCAGCCACCAGGGGACATCTCCCCCTGCCTCCCAAGTCATAAACCGTATTTATTGACATCTCAAAGACTATTTTGTTTGCCAGGTAGTGGGCTAGGGCAACTCTGTTACTTCTTACTTCTTTTTAATCAATGCGGTGTGTTAGCGAGGGAGACACTACCATGGTGGTCCTCTTACAGGCAAAGAAATTTTAGACTAACCTGGGGAAAAAGTTACAGAAGCAACATCAGACAGCTACGAAGTACAGGACCTGGGACTTAAACCTGTTTTGCTCCAAGTCCTTCTTCAAAGAACTCATGCCCAATTGGAAAACACTATGTAGATTCAGATAGATAGATGATAGATAGATAGATGATAGATAGAGATATATTCATATATTAGATAATATATAGTATTTATAATAAATGTAATAATTTTATTTATAATATATATTATTATATATTTTACATGTTATATTATATACAATATTATATAATATATGAACATAGAGTATTTATAATATATAAATTATACACAATATAATATAATATACAAAGTATATAATAATATTATATATTATATTATAATACAATATATAATTTATAATATAATATATTATATTCCTCCTGGAGTCCCAAGTCATAGCCTTTTATTTGCTTCCTTGGGCGTTATAAAAAAAATTCTTTCTGCTCAGTGAGAAGTCACTTGGTCTGTTTGCATCCTCATTAGCATATATATTATATTATATTACATATTCATATAATCTTTAAGTAGTTGTACAAAGGTGTTGCCATTCAACAAGCAACTTAGTAATACCATGTGTCTTGATCAACATCACCCCTTTGATCATTCTCACCCATCTCTCCCTCCCTCACTTTTCTTCATTTTGTATGCTATGCATTGAACTGAATTTTTTTTACTACATTCTTCCTTCTCCCTCCTGACATTATATAGATTTTTTTTTGTCAGTCATGGGGTTTGAACTCTGGGCCTGGGCGCTGTCCCTCAGTTCTTCAGCTCCAGGCGAGCGCTCTACCACTTGAGCCACAGCGTCACTTCTGGTTTTCTGGTGGTTCATTGGAGATAAGAGTCTCACGAACTTTCCTGTCCAGGCTGACTTTGAACTGCCATCCTCAGATCTCAGCCTCCTGAGTAGCTAGGATGACAGGTGTGAGCCACTGGCCCCCTGCAAGATGTCTTTTTCTTATGATTCAGATGAAACAGAAGCCCAGAGGTAGTACAGCCTAGGGAACAGAAATTGTTTAGTGCTTTGGGTTGTTAAATCCAAATGCTTGGTGTTGAATGTATGTGTGTGTGTGTGTGTGTGTGTGTGTGTGTGTGTGTGTGTGTGTGTGTGTGTGTGTGTGTGTGTGTGTGTGTACCAGTACTGGGACTTGAAGTCAAACCTTCCTCCTACTTTCATTTGGATTTTTAAAAATTTATTTATTTGCTCAAGTTCAACCCTCTACCATGCCTCCAGTTCTTGCAGACTCCTCTGCTCAGGGTTTGGCTTTAAAGCTCGATCCTCAGATCTCAGCCTCCTGATGACCGGAGACTTCAGATCTCAGCTAGGATGAACTGGCATGAGCCACTGATGCCTGACTGGTGTTGGATTGTTATTCTTTTGGTCCACATGAGACGCTTGTCACCACGGCCTGATGATGATGATGATGATGATGATGATGATGATGATGACAATATTGTTGGCACCACCAAGCTCACGAGTGAATGCCTGACCTATGATCATCAACCCTGTGGTCAGTGTGAAGCCTTAAAAATGCTCTCTGTTCACAAATGCACTCAGATTGGGATGCATTGGAAAGTGGAAACCCGGGGTATTGATCTCTTAAAGTAGACAAGCCCCGGCAGTACTGAACCGTAGGCCGATCTACTCTTCTAAGCAGGTGCGAGAGGAAGTGGTGACATGGTCTCTGGCAGGAGTATTGGGTAGAGGACCAGGACCCCAGGAAGCTGGGAGTTATCAGGATGTTAGTTAGCCTTCTGCCTCCTAAGCCAACCAGTTTTCCCTCATGCCAGTTTCCTCTTTCTTTGGATCTCAGTGGGGAGAAAAGAGTTTGGGGGGCAGGATCCTAGCTCCCTGGTTTCTGATGATGGGCTCAGGGTCAATGCGGGGACCTGAGTATCCTGGTGAGCAGATGCTACAGACGCAGAAGAAAGGCATTTGTAAATCAGCTCACCTCCCCGCCAGAGCTCCTAAGCTAGCCAGGGAGGCCGGGCCTTTGCTGACCTGTGCTGGTATTGAGAAGCCCTAGAGACCCACATCCTACCTCGCACCAAGTTAATTAATTCATCCCTGGCCTCCTTGTGTCCTTGATTTGGAAATCTATGCCTCTCGGGAACGATTTTTGTAAACCAAGCAGGTATTGTGTATGTTTTCTTTTTGCTTTCCACCCCCCCTTCTTTCTCCTTTGAAATTCTATGCTAGGTTAATTCAAAATACAAGTGTTCTCTTTTCTCCATGTTAGGCTAGAACTGGAGATGCTAAGCTTTGGAGGAAGCACAGAACACCTTTGGCTTAGTTAATGGTTGTTATTATTATTATTATTATTTTAAATCGGTCGTGGGGCTTGAACTCTGGGCCTGGGCGCTGTCCCTCAGCGCTTCAGCTCAAGGTGAGCGCTCTACCATTTGAGCCACAGCGCCACTTCGGGTTTTCTGAGTGGTTTATTGGAGATCAGAGTCTCACGGATTTTCCTGCACTGGAATGGCTTCTAGCGGCAATCCTCAGATCTCAGCCTCCTGAGTAGTTAGGATAACAGGTGTGAGCCACCGGTGCCTGGCCAATGCTTCTTTCTTAACTTCTTAGTGATGAGGGACCCTTTGGGGTCTCTTTGGTAATCAAAAATCATAATGCAAGAGATCAAAGACAGATTGGCCGGGCCCCCTCTCTCTTCCCCAGGGACTTGATCTAAAGAATCTTCAGAACAATTTCTCCCTCCACCCCCCCCAAAAAAAAATTACACAAGGCAGGCACCTGTCATCCTAGCTACTCAGGAAGCTGAGATCTGAGGATCACGGTTCAAAACCAGCCCGGGGCTAGAACATCCATGAGACTCTTTACCTCCAATAAATCACTCAGAAAACCGGAAGTACCCCCCTGTGGCTGATAGTGGTAGAGTTACTAGCCTTTGAGCAAAAGAGCTCAGGGACAGCCTCCAGGCCCCCAGTGAGCCCTATCACCCACATAAAAGAAAAAGACACCTTGCAAAAAACAAATCCGCCCCCAAGTTTTTCCATTGACTTCCTCCTAGGTGGTCCATAGAAAAGACTGATTTTTCTGGACGCCTTCTATCAGGGGTATCTTACATCCGCAAAGCCTCTCAGGGAAGAGAGCGGGCTCCTGTTTGCCAAGGAACACCCCATTGGTGGAAGCTTGGCGGAAAAGATCCCAAGCACCTAAGCCACGTGGAGCCTTGAGGCCCTGTTCTTTTGGATCTGTGTTGTGTCTCAGAGCTACTAAGGATAACAGTCATCTGAAAACCAAGCCCTCTACACAATTCTCCCTCTCTTCCATGAACCCCACACTTACTGCATGCGTTGCCATCAGGATGAGATGGTACGCGAGGCTGACCAAGTCTGTACGGAAATCTTTTTGTCCCAATGATCTTATTTAACCCTCAGAAAAATCCCTGGAAAGGGGAGTTTGGGGGTAAGCGTGCCAATCTCTTCATTCCTTCACCTGCTAAGCACCTACACGTTGACGTCATCTGCTTCTGTCCATACCGTTTTCGAACAGGGAGGTGAGGACTTCAACCCAGGCGTCTGAGCTTAGATCTGTGTCTCTGCAATTCTGTGCCTGGACCCTGTGGGGTTCACCCTTGGGCTAAATGCTGGGGTGGGCAGCGGTGACCCCATGATGCGGTACAAAGGATTAAGTCAGAGGACTTCTGACCAGCGCCAGCTCTCCTTTGGCCTCGAGGCCAGACAAATCTTATTCTTTCTGGGCCTCCAATGTCAGTGGCAGCCAGAACAAACTACTCATCCATCTCCTACTTCCTCATTCTCTGACAAGGCCTAAGGTCTCTGTGGTCAGCCTGGTTCAGTTGCTTCCAAAGCAGCAGAGCCTGTGCCTGGCAACAAATGGACTTCATGCCGGCCTGGTATCCCTGCTGTTTTTTGCCCGGTAGTCCTAAGAAGGACAATATGAATGACACCGTCTTTCTTATTCATCTTTATTACTGTGTGGGGGGAAAACATGATGGCTCATTTCGTGGGAGCTGAGATCGGAGGCCCCGGGAGACAGGAAACAAGTCTGTTTTGTCGACTCTTTAGGATAGCTAGTTGTATGGCCAAACACCTTTTGCCTAGGAAGTCAGGTCTCCCAAGAACTTACCTGGTAAGAGGCAAGTTCTTGGCACCCCATATGTGGTAATGCTGTTTCGTCTAGATGAACAGAGAGGGCAGGGATGGTCTCTGAAGAGGCTGTCCCCACCCCTGGGCACACAGCAGGCTGGAGGCGGGAATGCTGAGGTCATGTGAAGAACCATGGGGTTGGATAAGTGACGTGGATGAGACAGGAGGACAAGGGAAGGAACGGCGTCTGGGCAGTGAAGTGTGGATCCAATAGAATCCAGCCTGGAGCAAAAAATGAAAAACAGAAAAAAGAGATAAAGAACAGAGCCTCGAGTTCAAGCCCCAGTCCTGGCTAGGGGGAAAGAAGGAGGGAGGGAGGGGGAGGGAGGAGGAAGGGAAGGAAGGAAGGAAGGAAGGAAGGGAGGGAGGGAGGGAGGGAGGGAGGAAGGAAGGAAGGGATGGAAATAGAGGGACAGAGGGAGGGAGGGAGGAAGGGAAAGCAGAAAGAAGGGAAGAAGGAAGGAAGAAAGAGAGGAAGGAAGGAAGGAAGGAAGGAAGAAAGGAAGGAAGGGAGGGAGGGAGGGAGGGAGGAAGGAAGAGAGGGAGGGAGGGAGGAAGGAAGGAAGGGAGGGAGGGAGGGAGAGAGGGAGGAAGGAAGGAAAGAAAGGAAGGAAAAGGAAGGAAGGAAAGACAGAAGGAAGGGAGGGAGAGAGGGAGGAAGGAAGGAAGGGATGGAAAGGGAGGGAGAGAGGGAGGGAGGGGAAGGGAAAGAGGAAGGAAGGGAAGAAGGAAGGAAGGAAGGAAGGAAGGAAGGAGGGAAGGAAGGAAGGAAGGGAGGGAGGAAGGAAGGGATGGAGGGAGGGAAAGGAAGGGAGTGAGGGAGGGAGGGGAAGGGAAAGGAAGAAAGGAAGGGAGGGAGGGAAGGAAGGGAGGGAGGGAAAGAGGAAAGAAAGGGAGGGGAAGGGAGAGAGGAAGGAAGGAAGAAAGGAAAGAAGGGAGGGAGGGAGGCAGGGAGGGAAGGAGGGAAAACCTGATTTATCAGAGGCATAAGGTTGAACCTGGGAATACAAATCGACAAAGATACCACCTGCGCTATGGATGCAGGATCCTGTGGGGGAAAAATAAAATAGACGCACAGGTACATGACGAGGACCTCTTCCTTTCTGTTTGCTCTTGGGCAGATTGTCTCCCAGAGGAAGCTGTCCAAGGCCTTGCTGAAGCACGGGAACACGGCCCGCAAGTCTTCCATCACGGTGAGCCTCTCCTGCCGGCCTCCGCCGCCACGGTTCCCCGCAATACACACTGCTCCCCTGTCCAGTCATCGCGGCTCTTAGCCGAAAGTAACTCTTGATCGCGCGAGCTCCACCCTTGATGGGTCGAAAACAATTTCTGCTTTTAGTTTAATTTAAAATAAATACATAGGGCTGGGAAGGTGGCTCCGTGGTAGAGCGCTTGCCTTGCATGCCTGAGGCCCTGGCTTCGCTTCCTCAGCACCACAGAAGCAGAAAAAAAAAAACCTGCAAGTGGCGCTGTGGCTCAAGTAGTAGAGCGCTCGCTTTGAGCTGGAGAGCTGAGGGACAGCGCCCAGGCCCAGAGTTCAAGCCCCACGACCAACAATCAATCAATCAATCAATCAATGTATGTACAGATCTAAGTAATCCTGTGTTTAGTAGGTACAGAATTAGGTACCCTAACTCCCAACTATCATACAGAAGAGGAAATGTTCAATGCTGTCTTCTCTGCTTCTTAGGCAATAAACCAAACGCTGGGGTAAATACTGTTAAAGTCTTAATTCTCACAGAGAGAGAGAGACAGAGACAGAGACAGAGACAGAGAGAAAGATGGTATATGTGTGTGTGAGAGAGAAACAGACAGACAGAGACAGAGACAAAGAAAAGCAAAGTGGCAAGAAAGGCAAATTGTCAAGAGGAAAAAAAAAACTCCTGACTTTGTTTTTACTCAGTTTTAGTCAAGTATTTACTTTTTTGTTATTGTTGTTGGTCCTGGGGCCTGAACTCTGGGCCTGGGCACTGTTCCTCAGCTCTTCAGCTCAAGGCGAGCGCTCTACCACTTGAGCCACAGCGCCACATAAAGTCTTCTTAATTTTAGGTATTTACGAATTCCTCTTAATCTTGGGTCCTTGGGTCAAACAAAACAATGACTTCAACAGCTTCTGGAAAATGTTAGAAATTCATGACCTCCACAGGTAGAAAATAGGGTAACTTTCCTAAGCTTTTTCAAAGCATATAATAGTGTAAGAATATTAGAGTATGAGAGAAAGCCCTATCACAGGAAAGACAAAAGGGAATCAGAAAAGCCGGGTGCTGGTGGCTCACACCTGTCATCCTAGCTACTCAGGAGGCTGAGATCTGAGGATCACGGTTCAAAGCCAGCCCAGGCAGGAAAGTCCCCCGTGAGACTCTTATCTCCAATGAACCACCAGAAAACCGGAAGTGGCACTGTGGCTCAAGTGGTAGAGCGCTCGCCTTGAGCTGAAGAGCTGAGGGACAGCACCTAGGCCCAGAGTTCAAGCCCCATGACTGACCAAAAAAATAAAAAGTGGAATCAAATAAAAAGTATAACTATGATTCCTGGGTTACAAAGCAGTTCCTACATGTCTCCTATTAGCCCTAGACTTAAGATTTGCAATTGCCGGTAGCTTCTCTTGTGTGGGGTATATGTCTCTTTAACATTAGGGACAAATACGTTTGCAAAAGTTACCATTGGGTATTCAGAGCCGTGAATAATGGGAAAGTTGAGCCCTGAGAGAATAGAGATAACATTGAATTAAATACCAGGGTCTCAAAATATCCCATTTGATAAGGGTTTTTGTGTATCATGGTCCCCGAGCACTTGATTAAAAATCCTAATGTTATTTATAAATGATCTACCCCACATGCAGCCACCCTAGACTCTGGGTTTGGCAGGCTTTTATTGTTACTGTTTTCCTACGGACTTTTCTCACCGACTTCTGTTCCAGGGCCTTAAGAGTCATGAGTTATTAAATATTGGAAGGGGGATTTCTTGTGACATTTGATGTTAGTCAAAAGGCTGAGAAAGGACAGGGAGTGATTTCTCATAAAAGAGCTTCTTAGAGAATTTCATTTCTCCGCTTGTACCAGTGTTGTTTTGTTTGTTTGTTCGTTTGTTTTGTCAGTCCTGGAGCTTGAACTCAGGGCCTAGGCACAGTCCCTAAGCTTTTCTACTCTACTCAAGGCAAGTGTTCTACCACTTGACTCACAGCACTACTTCTGGTTTTCTGGTGGTTCATTGGAGATAAGAATCTCATGGACTCTCCTGCCTGGGCTGGCTTTGAACCGTGATCCTCAGATCTTTGCCTCCTGAATAGCTAGAATGAGCCAGCAGAACTGGGGCTTTTTTTTAAAATCACTTTTCTTCCTCCTCCTCCTCCTCCTCCTCCTCCTCCTCCTCCTCCTCCTCCTCCTCCTCCTCCTCCTCCTCCTCCTCCTCCTCCTCCTCCTCCTCCTCCTCCTCTGCCTCCTTCTCCTTCTTCTCTGCCTTCTCTTCTTTCTGTCTCTCCTTCTCTTCCTCTCTCTTTCCTTCTCCCTCCTTCCCTCTCTCCCTCTTCTCCTTCATCTCTTTTTCTCTTGAATCCCACAACAGTCTTTGAGAAGTAGGAACTGTTTTGTAATTTCCCGATGAGGGAAAATACATACATACATACACACACACACACATACATACATACTTACATACATACATACTTACATACATACATACATACATACATACATTCATAATTATGTATGCAAGTCTCACCCAATGCCTGGTGACCTGTAAAGAAACTCTTAGCCGGGTGTCAGTGGCTCATACCTGTCATCCTAGCTACTCAGGAAGCTGAGGTCTGAGGATCGCAATTCAAAGCCAGCCCAGGCAGGAAAGTCCGTGAGACTCTTATTTCCAATGAACCACCAGAAAACCCGAAGAGGCGCTGAGGCTCAAGTGGTAGAGCGCTCCCCTTGGCTCTGTGGTTGATGGGTGCTTCTCCTCATCTCCCCCCTCAGGTGATTGCTGAAGAATT
The DNA here is from genome assembly GCF_024711535.1 of Dipodomys merriami. Taxonomy (NCBI): domain Eukaryota; kingdom Metazoa; phylum Chordata; class Mammalia; order Rodentia; family Heteromyidae; genus Dipodomys; species Dipodomys merriami. Next base: position 1,521,767 of record NW_027206268.1, on the reverse strand, counting down.
ATCCGGCAATGACGACTACGTGGAGCTTGCCTTCAACGCTCGGAAGTTGGATGATAAGGTAAGAGCTTTGCCATTACACCTGTGGAAGTGTAAACACAGCACCAGATGTTCCTGCAGATGTTCTGCGTCTCTTCCGAGCCTTGTGGTTATGAAGCCCATCACAGTTTCAGAAGGATGTGCTGAATTAAATGAGGCCTTCCCCCCACCTCCCCCTGAAGCCAGAAGCAGCTGATGATATGGGAGTGGGGAACAGGGGAGGTGACTTTAAAATAGGACATGTAGAGGCTTGGCTCAGGGCCTGGGCACTGTCCCTCTGCTCTTTACCTCAAGGCGAGCGCTCTACCACTTGAGCCACAGCACCTCTTCTGGTTTTCTGGTGGTTCATTGGAAATAAGAGTCTCACGGACTTTCCTGCCTGGCTTGGCTTTGAACTACGATCCTCAGATCTCAGCCTCCTGAGTAGCTGCATTGAGAGGCAGGAGCCACCGGTGCCTGGCTTTAAAACAGGACAACTTATGATGATGATGATGATGATGATGTTGATGATGATGATGATGATGATGATGATGATGATGATGATGATGATGATGATGATGACACCACAACTTCCTTAGCTCCCAGGATGCCACCGGTCAGCTGTGTCCTTGGAAAAAATAGGAATATGAACCCCTGGCATAGAAACATTGTTAAGAGGAAAACAGGAAAATGTAAAAAGAGAAGAAAAGTGATACTTATTTAAGCACTGGTGCTTGGCCAGCAAAGGGTTAAGATCTTACCTCACACATGATCACGCCCCTTCCCTTGTGCATTGTGCACGCCCCATTTGATACCATTTGATAGGTGTGACTCGCACACCCCACTCCACTCACAGAGGAAGAGAGAGAGATTCTAATGGAAAATAATGCAAGGGTCACTCCATGTTTGCTAGTCTGCAGCCCCTGAGAAATTGAGAACCCAGACAGGATTAAATATTCAGGGATCTTATGAACAGCAGTGATAACAACAACACAAAGATGCCCCTAGGAGAAAACAGACAGAGAAAGCCAACAGACCGTCATAAAAAAACTGACCCTGAAATGAAGAATGGGGGCCGAGTGGTTGGAAATCTTCTAGAAAGCCACACTGACTAAGGTCAAGTTACCAGAGCCATTAGGATGTCCTTTGGAGAATATTAGCCATGGGGGGAAACTCATAACTTCCAGGCTTAAGAGAAAGGGGTTACTTTATGATATCTTTTTATCTCTTGCCAGTCCTGGGGCTTGAACTCAGGGCCTGGGCGCTATCCCTGAGCTTCTTTTTGCTTACGGCTAGCACTCTACTACCTGAGCCACAGCGCCACTTCTGGCTTTTTCTGTGTTTGTGGTATACTGAGGGAATCGAACCCAGGGCTTCAGGCCTGCTAGGCCACTGAGCCACCTTCCCAGCCTAGGATATCTTTTGTACGCAGTTTCTGGCGGGATACAACCCAAGTTGTTGCCATCTGTCTGTTTTAGGATTTCTTCAGTAAATCTGACCCCTTTCTGGAAATTTTCCGGATGAATGATGATGCCACTCAGCAGCTTGTACACCGGACTGAGGTAAGAAGAGTCTTTTTTTTTTTTTTTTTCGGTTGTGGGGCTTGAACTCTGGGCCTGGGCGCTGTCCCTCAGCTCTTCAGCTCAAAGCGAGCGCTCTACCACTTGAGCTAAAGCGCCACTTCCAAGAAGAGTCTTCTTGGCCTTCAGGCTTGCTTCCTAAGGTGATGGATTGACCTCGTTGAATTATCACATACTAGTAATACTACAGTGTGTGTATGTGTATATATATACATAATTCTTATATATGTATATATGCGCATATATACATATATACACACATATATATGTGCATATATATTTATACCCTTCCTGGCATATATATGCCTATATATGTATATATATATATATATATATAAGCATATCTATCTATCTATCTATCTATCTATCTATATATATATATATATATATGCCAAGAAGGGTATAGTCAGGCCATAAGATAGGTTTTGTTGTTGTTGTTGTCTTGTTTTAGTCAGTCATGGGGCTTGAACTCTGGGCACTGTCCCTCAGCTCTTCAGCTCAAGGCGAGCACTCTACCACTTGAGCCACAGCGCCACTTCCAGTTTTCTGAGTGGTTCATTGGAGATAAGAGTCTCACGGACTTTCCTTGCCCGGGCTGGCTTTGAACCGTGATCCTCAGATCTCAGCCTCCTGGGTCTCTAGGATTTACAGGCGTGAGCCATTTAATGTCTTGAGTGTTTGCACTAGTCTACATTCTCACCAGCGGTGTCAGTGTAGGATTGTTGATAACACTCCCCCACCCCCACCCCCTGCCCCTGTTGATTTTCCTCCTATATCCTCATACGTGTTTGTTGTTTGTTTTCTGAATGATTTCCATCAGGATGGGCTGAGATGGAATCTTAGTGTAATTTTGATCTGCATTTCCTCTTATGGCTAAAGATGTTGAACCATGTGCCATGCATTTATTAGCCATTTGTGCTTCTCTTGCTGCACACTTATTGGATCTGTTTGCCTATTAGCAACTGGACCATTTCATCTTTTGCTGTTGAGTTGTTCTGAGCTCTTTGTAGATTATGGATATTAATGTTTGACCTATGAAATGGCTTATAAAGGTTGTCTTCCATACCAGACTCTGGGTGGGGTGGAAGGGGAAGAGGGGGTGGGATACTCTTGTCATCTTCTCTACTCAGGAGGCTGAGATTAGAGGTTTGAGATTCAAAGCCAGCCTGGACAGGAACGTCTGCTAGAATTCCCAAGAAAGTCAACCAAGAGCACAAAGTTCCAAGAGTTTAAGCCATGACGCATACACTTGCACACACCACACACACACATACACACACACACACACACACACACACACACACACACACACACACAGAGCTAAACACAGATTTGAAAATCCATAAGGAATTTCAAGTTGGAATTCTGACTTGCCTTTTTCTTCAGTTTCCCAAAATAATTGCATGGAAGCCTCTTCATGTCTTAGCATACAGACAGGGAATTAAAATGAGCCCAACTCCATCCAGGAGATCTAATTTTCCATCCCACTGTAACTCGATCATCCTCAGGGTAGCAGGAATCAAGACCCATGTGCCAGGGAACAGGATTCCTATGCTTTAAACCACCCCAAATACGTTGAATAACGAGTCTGCCATGTCATTCATGACCCCCCGAATCCAGTACACGACTCTCTCAGGAAGTAATTGGGTTGGGTAGAGAACTAATATTTCTTTTAGAAACGCTGAGGTTTTTCTAAGAGGAATATTACCTAAATGGAGTCATAAGAAAAAAAGAAATCAATAGGAAAGAATTTCATTTAGCTCTCATGTGAACATCCCTCAGAGCAGAGTCTGAAAGTAGGAGTGGGTGGAACCTAAGAATTTATAGGGTTTTTGGGGGGTTATTTTTATTTTTGTTTTTGTTTTGTCGGTCGTGAAGCTTGGGCCTGGGCGCTGTCCCTCAGCTCTTCAGCTCAAGACTGGCGCTCTACCACTTGAGCCACAGCGCCACTTCTGGTTTTCTGAGTGGTTCCTTGGAGATGAGTCTCACAGGCTTTCTTACCTAGGCTGGCTTTGATCCGAGATCCTCAGATCTCAGCTTCCTGAGTAGCTAGGATTACAGGGGTGAACCACCAGAGCCACCAGCATTGTCTCCCTAAATTCATCACCTAACGGCTGCTAGCTACCCTGTTTCCAGAACAGTTGTTTCCAGGCTTATCGTCAGTATCCACGGTGGAAAACATTACCACCCATTATTCATGAAACAGCCCCCTGACCCAGCCAGGGACCAGATTTTCTCCTCCAGGTCCTGGTTAAGCCACGTATTCTAGACCATGGTTCTGTTCACAGGCCACCACCATGGCTTCGCCAGCCTGTTCTTATGTGGAGATATAAAAATGTCCAGAATCCACTCCTCTAACTCACACGTCTTCCTCTTCCTCTTCCCAGGTTGTGATGAATAACTTAAGCCCAGCCTGGAAGTCCTTCAAAGTCTCTGTAAATTCTCTCTGCAGCGGAGATCCAGACCGCCGACTGAAGGTCAGATGCCTATTTAAGAAATCTGATTTTGTGTGTGTGTGTGTGTGTGTGTGTGTGAGAGAGAGAGAGAGAGAGAGAGAGAGAGAGAGAGAGAGAGAGAGAGAGAGAGAGAGAGAGAGAGAGAGAGAGAGAGTATTTGTGTGTGTGCATATATATGTATATATGGCTACTTCGGAAGCTAAGATTGGAAGATCGAGGTTCAAAGCCAGCCTGGGCAAGAAAGTCTGTGAGATTCTTAATTCCAATGAACCACCAGAAAACCAGAAGTGGTGCTGTGGTTCAAGCAAGAGAGCACTTGCTCTGAGCTGAAGAGCTCAGAGACAGTGCCCAGGCCCTGAGTCCAAGCCCCACAACTGGAAATAGACAGACAGACAGACAGACAGACAGACAGACAGACAGACAGACAGACAGACAGACAGACAGACAGACAGACAGACTGATAGATAGATAGATGATAGATAGACAGATAGATAGGATTTTCTTCTGCTAGAGAAAGTGATAATTAGGCAATAACTGTGCTCTATCAACAAAGGCCCTAGCTTCTGATCAATACAACTACCGTCTTAACTTCCTGGTATAACTGGAAGCTGTAAAAATGTGAAATATCTCTCGATCAATCATCAATTGTCGCATGACACACCAGCTCCAGATTTCATAGTTGAATACAGTATTTTGTGGCAGAACAGAGATCTAATGGTTGAATGTGACATTTGTGTAGCCGATCGTTCTATATCTTGGCAAGTGGGGTATAGCTGATCAGGCTGGCTTTGTTTGACTTCCTCCAGCGTTTGTGGTCAGTTGATGTAAGCCGGGTGGATCTACTTTGGGTTGGTTGACTGACATCTGGAATCATCAGGTGATAGGATCATACAACTCTCATCTCGTCTCCTCTGAAAAGACATCAATAAGTCTAGCTAACCTCCCTTCCAACACACGTGTACCAAAGGACGCTCGCACCCAAGAATATTAATGCTGGCCAATTCTGCCATTCGTTCAGATTTGCTCCATGCGCTCATTTATAGAACAACTGATTTTGGTTCGCCGTGTATTTTTACATTGGAATTTGAATGAAGGCCAAACATTCTATTTGAGTGAGATGTCTTTTCATTGGTTGGTCTGTCTGTCTCTCTGTCTCTCTTTCTCTCTCTCTCTCTCCTCTCCATCTCCTTCTTTCTATTTATTTTTTTCCTTGAAGTTTTCTCGAAATGAAAGAAACCAGACTGGTTTTCCAGCAGCGTTTCTCACTCTCTCGTCTTTGGTTGTCAGTGGGGTGGAAAATTTTGTAGCGAGAGAGATGTTTATTTCGTTTGGATTTTATTTTATTGTATTTTATTTTGAGATAAAGGCTTCAACCCTGGAACTCAGAATCCTACCTCCACCTCCCTAGAGTTTGTACTACAGGCACGCATCACCATGCCTGGATAGTTTTTAAACATAGCTCAAGGTCAGAAGCTTGACCCTTTCTTTTTTCAATCACCTATATATGCTGAGCCTTACATTCCTGTGATAGGGAACACAGCTAAATACCTCGGATATTAATAGAGGATTCCAGTCTGCTACGGCAACCCTAGAAATGACAGTATACTACAAATGTCTTCCAAACAACACAACAAGAAAAACACACTTCTCCAGTAGATCTCAGGGATCTATTTGCTATTAGCGACTGAATGAACTTACTTACGATTTTACGGCATATTTGGGTGGAATAAAAAGCCCCGATAAAAAAATCATGACTTCACTTCTAAAACGCCGCGAGGTAAATTCCGCTGCCATCGTTTCATCAATGAGGGAGCTGAGGTTTAAAAATCAATATTGTCAAGTGCTATCTGAACACCCCTTTATTGGGCTGCGGTGTCAAGATTTTGTTACATCACGATTATTAGGGGGAAAATCAATTATCGGGATACGAATACCCCTTGAGTTTTTGAACCAAAATGTTTTATTTAATATCATTTTAACATTTAACTGGGGGACAAAAATATATTTACCTAATATATTTCATAAAGTCAGAGACACTGTCAATAATTTGATGTGTCATTAAGAAAAAAAAATTGGGCTGGGAAGGTGGCTCAGTGGTAGAGCGCTTACCTTGCATGCCTGAGGCCCTGGGTTCTATTCCTCAGCACCCCATAAGCAGAAAAAGCCGGAAGTGGTGCTGTGGCTCAAGTGGTAGAGCATAGAGATTATAGAATATTGGAAGTACAGAGTTTCACTACCTTATTATGAGATAGGGAATCACTTCTGTGTACTATGAGATGCGAAATATGAAGCCAGGCGCCGGTGGCTCACGCCTGTCATCCTAGCTACTCAGGAGGCTGAGATCTGAAGATCACGGTTCAAAGCCGGCTCAAGCAGGAAAGTTTGTGAGACTCTTATCTCCAATAAACCACTCAGAAAACCGGAAGTGGTGCTGTGACTCAAGTGGTAGAGTGCCTTGAGCTGAAGAGCCAAGGGACAGTGTTCAGGCTCTGAGTTCAAGCCCCACGACGGACAAATAAATAAACAACACGGGAATCAGAGAGTTCCCTGCATAGGACACTTCTAAAAGCTTGCTAATCTAGCAATTGAGGGTAAGGCTTCAGTGTCAGCCTGTCCCTCACAAAGTCATTCAACAACCCCTGTACACCTCCTCCCTATCTCTGCATAACGGGTACCTTATTGACCTTTATACATCAGCTCCGAACGCAGCCTGTCAGAGAAATACCCCTTGGTGTTCTTCATTTTCCAGTAATTCTCCATTCTACCTCTCCATGTATCTCCCTCGTGGTGAACTCGCTGACCTCTATAATCACCTTTTTTTACTTAGTCATGTATTTGTGGTTTGTCTCCTTGACTGAAATCTGAGTACCAAGATCAGATTAACTGCTACCTTTTCAGTGCTGCACATATATATATTTCTATTTATTACTATTAGTGTATATTATTTATGCAAAGGTGTTTTATTATACCATCCTTATATATGCATAATGTACATCGATCAAACCCATCATCCTTATTACTATTCTCTATCCCCCTCCACATTTTTAAAAAGGTTTTTAGTATGCTATCTGAATATATACATCTATTAGACTTTGGTCGTTGTATTTCGGAGGCCGGTATTGGAGTTTGACTTGTGTTTCACCAGGTTGGTTTTAGCCACACCTCAAGCCCTGATTTTTGTTGTTGTTGTTGTTTTCCTATTTTTGAGCTAGGGTCTTGCAAACCTTTCTGCTCCTACTGGCCTCAAACCAAGATTTTTCCGCTCCTGGCTTCCCAAGGAGCTAGGATTGTAGACGTGAGCCACCAGCACACACTATATTCTTAATACGTATCTGCTTAGGCTGGAGGCATGGCTCGAGCAGTATAAATGCCTGCTGAGAACACAAGACCAGCAAACATATGGTTCTATGTGATACCAGCAATAAATAAGTAAATAAAGCAATTTTTAAAAAAGTATCTGCTTAGTGGGTAGGTAGGTGGGTGGGTGGATGGATGGGTGGGTGGGTGGGTGGATGGCTGGATAGATGAATGGATGGATGGATGGATGAGTGGGTGCGTGGGTAGGTGGATGAATGTGTGGGTAGATAGGTGGATGGATGGGTGGGTGAGTGGGTAGATGGATGGATTGGTGGGTGGATAGGTAGATGGATGGGTGGGTGGGTAGGTGTGGGGGGGTGGGTAGGTGGACAGGTAGGTTTGTGGATGGATGGTAGGTGGACAGGTAGGTTTGTGGATGGATGAGGGGTGGGTGGGTGAATTACTGGATATATGTGCAGATTCTTAGTTTCATTAGTTAAGTTCTTTAGGAGACATACCCATCCATATTTTGATATTACATGTGTTCTTTTGTATTCCTGGGGGGGGGGGGATTCCCTCCTTCTAGTCTTTTTTTTTTTTTTACCCTTGCATACAATCTGCTCAATAATTCCATCAGAAATTTTGATCTAGGGCGCTTCTTTTCAGTTAAGGCAAGTTTAAATTCACCTGTGGAAGCTTACCTTTCTCCCTCCCTCCCTCCCTCCCTCCCTTCCTCCCTCCCTCCCTCCCTCTCTCCCTCCCTTCCTTCCTTCCTTCCTTCCTTGCTTCCTTCCTTTACTTCCTCCCTCCCTTCCTTGCTTTCATCTTGGCCCAAGCCGACGCTGACAACATAGCTTCCGGACAGCAAAGGGTCCTAAATTCTTCTCAGAAAAGAAGAGGAAAAAGAAAAACAGCCCTGTGGGATTTTCCAAATGTCAGGTCCCTTTTGTTTTCCCTGGCATCACTTCCTGGATTTCTACTTAACTGCCTTTGAACAGTCTTTGAAACAGCAAAGACCAAGTCTAGGGTGAAGAATCATAAATCCCGGCTTACTTTTAAGCCATGAGATTTTTCCCCCCCCCTCCAATGATGGAATCAATCAGGAGAAGGGGGAGAAGGGGGAGACAAAGAGGGTCTAATGAAAGCCTTTAAGTGGAGGAAGGAAGAAGGGTCCATCCTGCAGATTCTGATCCTCAGAACTTTCTCCACTAAGTATCTCTCCACGCTTCGCTTTCCTTTGCCTGAGCAGTGATTATTGCTGCACACCAGCCCGTGTGCCTGATTACACTGGCATTCAAAACACTTTGTGACAGCTCGTCTGATGGAAGAATAAAAATCACTAAATGGAACTTGTCAGAAAGAATTACCTCCTGCTCGTTAATCCACCCAAAGCCAGCCCTCCTCATTAACTCTCACACTTCCCTCCACCCCGCTACACAGACCCTTCCAGGCAGAAAATGCACCACACCACAATAGACTTTCAGGCAAAATACATGAGCAGAGGGGCTGGGAAGGTGGCCTAGTGGTAGAGTGCTGGCCTAGCATGCACAAGGCCCTAGGTTCGATTCCCCAGTACCACATACACAGAAAAAAGCCTGAAGTGGTATTATGGCCCAAGTGGTAGAGTGCTAGCTTGAGCAAAAGAAGCTCAGGGACAGTGCCCTGAGTTCAAGCCCTGGGACTGGCAAATTAATCATCATCATCCTCATCATCAGAACAATGTTGTCAAACTTTAGCAAATCTGACTAATTCCCAATGACTCTCCTGCAGTTTCTCTGTGTCTTTATACCTGCCACCTGCTCATTTCTTTCTGAAACCAACATTCTGCTCATTTCACTTTGGGTCTTCTTGTTTAACGATTCTTCCACCAGTGAAAGTATTTCAAAGCAACAAGGATGGTTTGGAGTCAGCGCTCGATC
>NW_027206268.1:1497500-1507500 GCF_024711535.1 Dipodomys merriami | reverse complement strand
GCAGGTTCTAGAACTTCCAGAGACTCTCTCTCTCTCTCTCTCTCTCTCTCTCTCTCTCTCTCTCTCTCTTCAAGGTCAGGATGTGAGCTGTGTTCCCCATTCCCAAAACTCTCCTGTGTGACATTAAGAGAAATGACCTTCCCGAGCTGCAGCTGCTGAATCTAGAAAACAAACAGCAAGGCCACCGACCTCTTTATGACTTCTTTTGTTGTTGTTGTTTTTCTTGGTGGTCGTGGGGCTTGAACTCTGGGCCTGGGCGCTGTCCCTCATCTCCTCAGCTCAAGGCGAGCACTCTACTGCTTGAGCCACAACACCACTTCTGGTTTTCTGGTGGTTTATTGGAGATCAGAGTCTCATAGACTTTCCTGCCCAGGCTGGCTTTGAACCACGATCCTCAGATCTCAGCCTCCTGAGTAGCTAGGATGACAGGCGTGAGCCACTGGTGCCCAGCTAAGAGACATCTAATTTTAATACATCTTTTGTCCTTTCCATGTGGCGAATTCCAATGGAAACCCCAAGCAGTTTCAATCTTCCGGCGTTCCCCATTTTCTCCTCAAGGTTTGCGGCAGCGTTCCCCATTTTCTCCTCAAGGTTTGCGGCTTCCAATAATTCTTGTGGCAATAAATTTCAATTCCAGTTCATCAGAGGCTTTTAGGGGGACAGGGGGGGGTCAGTGTGACATTGCTTTTGATCTCTTCTTCATTATCAGAGTACCTTTCCACTGAGCTGGACTTGTATCGTTGGAATTACTGCTTGCTGCATCTTTGGCTTCGAACTCATTATTGGAAAGCCACCAAGACTTCAGGTTGTGTCTAACTCTTCCTTCATCCTTCTTGCTGATGAGCCCTTTTCGATTCCAGTTAATTTTATTCAGAGCCAGCATCAACTTTAGACCTTTTCTCTTCCTGTGTGTGGAGGGGCTCTTGTCCTAGGAGCATAAAATGATATTCACATCAAAACACTGGACACAGGAAAGAGCTCAAGCACAAGGACAGGAGCACAAACTAGTCTCTTCCTAGGTGTGACTCTCCTGTTAGCAGTAGCAGCACCATCTACCTGGGAACCTGGTTTTTTGTTTGTTTTTTTGTTTGATCCAGTCGTGGGGCCTGAACTCTCGGCCTGGGCGCTGTCCCTCAGCTCTTCAGCTCAAGGCGAGCGCTCTACCACTTGAGACACAGCGCCACTTCCGGCTTTTTTTCTGCTTATGCGGTGCTGAGGAATCAAATCCAGGGCCTCATGAATACAAGGCAAGCGCTCTATTACTGAGCCACCTTCCCAGCCCTGGGAACCTATTTTAAAAGAAACCAAAACCATGTAATATCTCAAGCAACACCCATGGTCCTACGGCAGTAGAAGATCAGGGTCAAGATTCGAGCCCAGGCTTTGCGATTCTGATTGGGCTAAACTTTGAGAATCTGTGGTGCAGAGAAGTCCATGTGAAAATGTCAACAATGTATGTAAAGCACCTAGCACAGAGCTCGCATAGAGTAGCCCTCAATAAATTGAAGGATGTCTTCCATAACCCTTCCATTCATTCCCAACTTCTTGCTTCCTGACCACCCTTACCACATACTCTCTCTCTCTCTCTCTCTCTCTCTCTCTCTCTCTCTCTCTCTCTCTCTCTCTCTCTCTCTCTCTCTCACACACACACACACACACACACACACACACACACACACACACACACACACACACACACACACACACCCCACTGCTGAATCATAGTTTCAGGATCATCATCTATTCTATGAGGTTATTCTTTCATTAAAACATCCTTTAAGATGAAGGTCATTCTTCAGTTATCCCTTATCAGGAACTGAATAAAAAGATTCATTTTGTTTTAAATATATAAGCTGACTCACTCACTGGACTGAGAGCTAGGCGAGTCACAAATTAAAAAGAAAATATCTAGGGTCCCAAAGTAATTTCTCATGAAGTCAAATGTTCCATTGTTAAACGGAGTTACGGATTCGATCTCTCTAAGTTTTAAAACCATTCCAACGGGGCCGTACCGGTGGCTCACGCCTGTCATCCTAGCTACTCAGGAGGCTGAGATCTGAGGATCGCAGTTCAAAAGCCAGCCCGGGCAGGGAAGGCCATGAGACTCTTATCTCCAATAAACCACCAGAAAACCAGAAGTGGCACTGTGGTTCAAGTGGTAGAGTGCTCGTCTTGAGCTGAAGAGCTGAGGAACAGTGCCCAGGCCCAGAGTTCAAGCTCCAGTATTTGTGCGTGCATGTAGTTACACACTTGCACACACACAGGGTGTATGCATGCACACCCACATATGCACTTGTGTAAACTAAGAACAGTAGCAACTAAGTCAATTGGAGTTCCACATCCCCCCCCCACACACACACACAAAACTACCATTATTGCACAAACTTCTCAGCCAAACCGAATATCCCCAGAGAGGATAAAGGCAGGGGGTTGGTTAGAGGGAAGTTAGGAAAACATAAAATCACTCCTTAAAAACCTTTTGCTCAGAAGTTTCTCCACTGATTCTATCTTTTCTTGGGAGTCATTAAATGAGCATATTGCTCTAACGATTACACAGTAGCTTTACCAAAAAAAAATGAATTTAATTTCTAAAGGTTAAAGGTAGCTATATTGTTTGGGGGGGAGAATAGAAAAAAAGATGTTTCCCCCCAAAAAAATGTGTCATTCTGTGTTCAGTTCTAATTTCCACAGAACAAGGGTCTTCGGAGGTCATCTAAGTAATGAGATTTATGTGTTAATTGTCAAACACACACACACACACACACACACACACACACACACAGAGAGAGAGAGAGAGAGAGAGAGAGAGAGAGAGAGAGAGAGAGAGAGAGAGAGAGAGAGAGAGAGAGAGAGTAAACCCTCAATCCATGTCATTAGAAGCTGGGAAGGCTGGAGAAGAATTCAAGATTTAACTTCCAGATGACCTGACTTAAGTGCAAAGGGTCCTCAGCCTGAATGAGTCTTTAAAGAGGGGCTTTCCTGGGCTGGGAAGGTGGCTTAGTGGTATAGTGCTTGCCTCGCATGCATGAAGCCCTGGGTTCGATTCCTCAGCCAGGAGTGATGCTGTGGCTCAAAGTGGTAGAGTACTCGCCTTGACCAAAAAGAAGCTCAGGGACAGTGCCCAGGCCCTGAGTTCAAGCCCCAGGACAGGAAGGAAGGAAGGAAGGAAGGAAGGAAGGAAGGAAGGAAGGAAGGAAGGAAAGAAGGAAGGAAGAAAGGAAGCCTGTGTCTTATTTATTCATATCATCAGAGAGTAGCTCGGTGGGGACTCCAATTGATACACAAGTCTCTTGATTGCTCACTTAACTCATTAAACGCCTTCCATCAGTCACAACTAAGAGCCGGTGAAGTGTTGTTACATGATTTCTGATCAATACCAACTAAGTTTAATACACATTTATTTGCAAGAAAGAGAAGGACATAAAGGATAGAGGGGATTACAATTCGGGTATTTTTTTTTTTTTGGTCAGTCGTAGGGCTTGAACTCTGGACCTGGGCGCTGTCCCTCAGTTCTTCAGCTCAAGGTGAGCACTCTACCCCTTGAACCACAGCGCCACTTCCGGTTTTCTGAGTGGTTCATTGGAGATAAGAGTCTCACAGACTTTCCTGCTCAGGCTGGCTTTGAACCTAGATCCTCAGATATCAGCCTCCTGAGTAGCTAGGATGACAGGCGAGAACCGCCGGCTCATGCTGGTGACCCTACTTCTAACCCACTGTGCCAAATGAAAACACTTCTCCCCATCAGAACTTCCATCCATTTAAAAAGCTGACACATCACTTCTTATTCCCAGAAACCCCTCTGTCTTTCAATCACATCCTTGCTGTACATCATCATTATGTTGATTTTTTTTTCTTGTTGACTCAGCCAAACAATTACAGTCATTTTGGGTGTTCTGAAAACAGGGATCTGATAGCTGGCCCATCTCCCAGATATCCTCTTTCCGTGTGTTTTACCTCTTTGTCTTAGGGAAATCATCTCCCACCCCTGATAGAACCAGAGCAGCTGATGGGGGTCATGGTGGGTGCTCTGCTGGGTGCTCACCCCCTTCCACCCCAAGAGAACATGGTAAAATGGCCATTCACGGCTTCTGTCCAAGGACAAGATTTGGTTGTGAGGCTCAGATTTACCACCTACAGAGCCCTGGAGAGAAACTGTGCCTCCAGGGTTGAAAACATTGCTTCTCTTGCAATATCCCAGCCAAATGCTGTCAGTCCCTCCTTCCCTCCCTTCCTCCCTCCCTTCCTCCCATCGGCCTCTTCAACCTCAGCACCACTTGTCAAGGTCGTAGACTGCATTCCCAGAGAGGCTGGGAAAGTGGCTCAAGTGGTAGAGTGCTCACCTCGCATACTTCATTCCTTGGTATACCACATACACAGAAAAGACCTGGAAGTGGCGCTGTGGCTCAAGGGGTAGAGCGCTAGCCTTGAGCAAAAAAATAAGAAGCTCAGGGACAGTGCCCAGGCCCTGAGTTCAAGCCCCAGGACTGGCAAAAAGAAAAAGAAAAAAAAAGATAAGATGCATTTCAGAGTTTCCCCATGCCTACCCTTCTCTCCCCCCACCAAAAAAAAAACACAGTGATTTCATTATAAGAACTGCCAAGGGTATCGATCTAACCAGCAGATTCTCCCACTCCTCTCTTGGAAATTCTGATTTTTTTCCTATGTCTTCGCTGGGACCTTAGTACTTACATAGATAATAAACATCTCTCCCTCTCCCTCCCCCCCCTCTCTCTCTCTTGTCAGTCGTGGGGCTTGAACTCTGGGCCTGGGCGCTGTCCCTCAGCTCTTCAGCTCAAGGCGAGCACTCTACCACTTGAGCCATGGCACCACTTCTGGTTTTCTGGTGGTTTTATTGAAGATAAGAGTCTCATGGACTTTCCTGCTCAGGCTGGCTTTGAACTGTGATCCTCAGATCTCAGCCTCCTGAGTAGCTAGGATGACAGGTGTGAGCCACTGGTGTCCAGATTCTCCTTCTCTTTTTTCATTCTCTCTCTCTCTCTCTCTCTCTCTCTCTCTCTCTCTCTCTCTCTCTCTCTCTGTCTCTCTCTCTGTCTCTGTCTGTCTCTGTCTCTGTCTCTGTCTCTGTCTCTGTCTCTCTGTCTCTCTGTCTCTCTGTCTCTCTCTCTCTCTCTCCCCCTTGAAGTACTGCCAAAAGCAAGCAAAACAAAACAAAACAAAACAAAAACAGAACAAAATAACTTTTGGGAAAGCCTGACTTAAGGTCAAAGGATCACAATTGAATGCCCTGGGTAAAATGGAATTGCAAAGAACCTGCCAAATAAATGATTTGTGCAGGGCAGAGAGAGAGAGAGAGAGAGAGAGAGAGAGAGAGAGAGAGAGAGAGAGAGAGAGAGAGAGAGAGAGACCCAAGGGTCAGCCACGGTCCATCTACTGGGCAGCTCTGTTTCCAGATCTTTCGGCTGAACTAGATGACACGCTAAATGAAAATTCTCCCAGTCGCTGCTACACACACACACACACACACACACACACACACACACACACACACACACACACACACACACACACACACACACACACACACACACACACACACACACACACACACACACACACACACACACACACACACACACACACACACACACACACACACACACACACGGCTTACAAATCCCTTTTCGAGTCACACGTCAAAGCAACACCCTAGTTACCAGAGCATACAACCCACCTTGACAGAATGAAAACAGGAACGATATTTTCTTAGGGCTCCCGTTTTCCAATTTGCTCCTTTTCATAGATCAAAGCTCCAGAGAGCATCCTACAAAGCTAAGCTTCTAGATGAAGACAGCAAGATTCCTGTGGCTTTTTTTTTTTTTTTAAGAAATGAATGTGGAAGAACTCGTGGTCATTTTGTGCCTGGGATTTTGGGGTCTTTAACCATCAGACCTAGACAAGTGCTTTTTAAAAAAATGTTTATAAAGGGGAGAGGTTGTCTTGGGGCTTGAACTAAGGGCCTGAGCTACTGTCCCTGAGCTATTTTTTTTCCTCAAGGCTAACACTCCACCACTTTGAACTACAGTTCTACTTCTGATTTTTTGGTGGTTTATTGGAGATAGGAGTCTCATGGATTTTCCTGCCTGGGCTGGCTTCAAACCAGGATCTCTTAGATCTCAGCCTCCTGAGTCACTAGGATGACAGGTGTGAGCCACCAGCTGACCCATTAAGACCTCTTTGATAGTCTTCAGAGGGTGGGGGGGGGGGGAGAAAGCTGTGTACTGGTGGCTCACGCCTGTCATCTTAGCTACTTAGGAGGCTGAGATCTGAGGATTGTGGTTCAAAGCCAGCTTGGGCAGGAAAGGCTGTGAGACTCTTATCTCCAATAAACCACTCAGAAAATCAGAAATGGTGCTGTGGCTCAAAGTGGTAGAGCACCAGCCTTGAGCTGAAGAGCTGAGGGACAGTGCCCAGGCCCAGAGTTCAATAACTGACCAAAGGGTATGGGCAGGCGGGGGGGGGGGGAGGGAGGGAGGAGGAGGGGACTAGTATATGTGAATGGGCGAAATGCCTGTACCGGGCATTTGCAATCCTAGACTTAGTTTAATACAGAAGCCAAGAGTAAGGTGCAAGACCCTCTTTTATAGCCCTAAGGACTTTATTTCTTTCCCATGAAAGATACCTCTTGCTTCCAGTAAGACTCTATATTTTGCTCGGTGGCCTCAGTATTCACACAGGTACAGAAGTTATCCCTGGTAACTTTTTATTTATTTATTTGCCAGTCCTGGGGATTGAACTCTGGGCCTGGGCGCTTTCCCTGAGCTTCTGCTCAAGGCTAGCATTCTACCACTAGAGCCACAGCGCCATTGCCAGCTTTTTCTGTTTCTGTGGTACTGAGGAATTGAACCCAGGTCTTCATGCGTGCTAAGCAAGCACTCTACGAAGCCACATTCCCAGCCCTCTTTTTGTTATTGTGTTGGTGGTGGTCATGGGTTTGAACTCAGGACCTGGGCATTGTCCCTGAGCTCTTTTCGCTCAAGGCTAGTGCTCTAGTACTCGAGCCACAATGCCTCTTCTGGCTTTTTCTAAGTGGTTTGTTGGAGATAAGAGTCTCACAGACTTTCCTACCTGGGCTGTCTTCAAACCACAATCTGCAGATCTCAGCCTCCTGAGTAGCTAGGATGACAGGCGTGAGCCACCAGCGCCCAGCTTCTGATAACTTCTTTTCTTCTAGTAGCAATTCTACTAGAATGGCTCAAAAAGGAGTTATCCATCACAGGAAGGAAGTGTGGCGGAAGAGTAGAAGCTGCTCCCTTCACAGGTAAAGGATAGAAGAAAGAAAAAAAAAAAAAACCACAAGGAGAACTAGACTAGTGGCCAAAGGAAATAACAGTGAAGAGCCAAAATGAGAAAATTAGTCCAGACAAAATGGAATTCTGAGGTTCTCTCCTTGAGCTCAACTCCACCAAAGGAGTAAAAGAATCAAGCTAGAACCAGGAGCCAGTGGCTCACGCCTGTCATCCTAGCTACTCAGGAGGCTGAAATCTGAGAATCACGGTTCAAAGCCAGCCTGGGCAGGAAAGTCCGTGAGACTCTTATCTCCAATGAACCAAGTGGCACTATGGCCCAAGTGGTAGAGCACTCTCCTTGAGCTGAAGAGCTGAGGGACAGCACCCAGGCCCAGAGTTCAAGCCCCATCCCCTCCCCGCCCCTCAAAAATAATCAAGCTAGACAGCCAGACTGGACTTGAATATCAAGTGACTACAACCACTTTGCATGTAGATCTGAAAATCAAGTCTCCTAGAAATCCACAACCACCACCCTAGGCAGGAAAGTGCTGGGACAACCAAGAATTCACCCGAGCAAGCGTTCATACAGTATGATTGATTGTCCTGCCATCTTCTTTGTCCATCAATCACGGTGCTAATTGCATGTTACTCTTGAGCATTATTATGCATGACAGTCTGGCCCACAGGGCTAAATGTAATGAACCTTAGCTTTCAGCTATGAAATGGGTGACAAAGCCACCTCAGAATTGATGAGCCTGGGTTTTCTCCCATCAAATTTCTATCATCAAGCAGAATGGGCTAGCCCATCCCCCACCTTTCCCCAACGCATTGATTCACACCGATAGACAAGACACAGTGAACCTGTCCATATAGGAGGAAGAGATGTCATGGTTTTCCTTTTTATTTTGTTTAATCTTCTACGAAGTTGGGTGTGGTGGCTCATGACTGTAATCCTAGTGTATTCAGGAAACGGAAATCAGGAAGCTTAAAGAGTTCAAGACCAGCTCCAATCCCAAAACAAAAAAAATATCAATCAATATATCAAGAATCTATCAACTAATATATCGATGAATATGGTGGTACAGACCTCTCATTTAAGCTGCTTGGAAAACTTAAGTAGGAAGATGGTAGTCCTGGCATAAATATGAACATTGAAGGAAGTGAAAAAAATAAAGCCCTTCATGGATGTTGGTCTTGAGAAAATAGGGATTTTTTAAAATATCACAGACATAAAGGTTAGAGGAAATGGGAAGTCACTCTGCTATTAGGAAAAAATGGAAACTAAGATGGATTGAGTTGACCCAACTATAGAAGGCCTCTTCTGAAGACGTTGAATCAACCATCCCTTGTTCCTCTGTACCTTGAACTCTACTTGTCCATCGGCTCTCATTCTAGACAGCCTGTCTAGTTCTAAGAAGTCTTCCCTAGCTTCTAGACTGATTGAGATGCTGGTCATGGGGCTTGAACTCAGGGCCTGGGTGCGGCCCCTGAGATTTTTGTTTTTCACTCAAGATTAACGCTCTACCACTTGAGGTCATGCATGGCTCCCCTTCTAGCTTTTTTTTTTTTTCTGGTGAAAGGAAAGGTGAGAGTCGCTGAGAGTTGTCTGCCCAGGCTGACTTGGAACTGGGCTTCTTGGATCTCAGCCTCCTGAGGTAGCTAGGATGACAGGCGTGAGCCAATGGCAGCAAGCTTGGTTTGCTGGGTTGTTATTATTGTTGTTTTCCTATCCAATTGATGAGGTTGTGACACCACCGGTGAATTAAATGGGCAGATAGTTTCAGGTGGGGATCGGTTTCCTCTTCTCAAAGAACAAATAAAGCTACGGGAAGGGAAAGCCCAATGAGCAGAAAAGTTCAATTACCAGGGCCAGAAGGGCTGATCAGTTTGACACCACTGCAATTCAGCTCTCTGCTCGCCCATCTTGCAAAGAAATCTGTGTCCAATTCCATCTGGGTGAGAGCATAGGATTTCTTCCCAGCTGAGTTGTCGCATTAGATCCTGACATCTTCTGGGGAACGTGTTCTGCACAGAATAATTATGATGTAGACAGGGAAGAGACGCTTCTTTTTGACAACTGGTGTCACTGGTAGCAATTTTCAGCTCACATCTTTGTATACATTTGTTGTTGTTGTTGTTGTTTTCTCATTTCATTTCATCAAGGAACTTCTAAACTGTCTTACTGACAGTCAGCAAGCTTCGTGACTCAATAAGACGGGCTACAAATGGCTAGGCCAATGAAGATAGGTTAAGAGGCGCAGGAAGATTCTCTCTGCCTCTTAGATTGTCTGACCTAATATGGCTTCCCCCCCTCCTCTCTCTCTCTCTCTCCCTTTCTCTTTCTCTCCCTCTCACACACACACCCCAATAAACAATTTAAATATCGGAGGTTAAGTTGGCATGAAGCCTCAGCCGCATGCCAGTTTCTATCAAATTGGGGCATGGCTCAAGTGGTATAGCACCTGCCTAGCAAGTTCAAACTCTAGTACCATAGGACAGAACAGGACATGACAGGAAAGAAATTGATTTCTGGCCTGGTTAGAATGTTTGAGTTTCTATTTATGTATTTACTTATCCATTCATTCATTCATTTTCAGTAGTGGGGCTTGAACTCAGGGCTTGGGTGCTGTCCCTGAGCTCTTTTGTTGGGCGAGCACTCTACCACTTAGAGCCACAGCACCACCTCTGGTTTTCTGGTGGTTCATTGGAGATAAGAGTCTCATAGACTTTTCCTGCCCCAGGCTGGCTTTGAA